>NC_092521.1:106396104-106696104 GCF_037038585.1 Patagioenas fasciata
TTAGACATTCTCTGTCTCAAGCAGTATACATTTTCTTCTCCTCTCTATTTTTTTTCCCCCTTCCACATTTGGGAAACACCTTTTAAACTCTTTGTTGTGGTTTAACCCAAGCTAGCAATATAACCACGATAGCCACTCACTCACCCCCTCCCCCTGCTATAGGGGAGAGAATCAAAAGGGAAGGGAGAAACTTGAACTGAGATAAGCACAGTTTAATAAAATAACAAAATACTAATACACTACTACTAAATATATAAAAAATAGAAATAAAAGATAGTCAAGGCAATTCACCATGAACTCCATCGACACCGAGCAGCCAGTCCCAGAAAGCAGCACCTGGTACCAAAGCCGATCCAGAGAGAAAAAAAGAGGAAAATGTGGAAAGGCTCAGAGGCCTCTGCAAAATGCCAAAAGGCCAAACAAAACGTCCTGAACCAAAACTCTCCCAGCTCTGGCAAAAAGGAGCGAAGGAAAAAAAAAAAAAACCAACCACGTTCACAAGAGAAAGCACCTGAGAGCCAGAGGAAGAGCGAGAACATCCGAGAGAGAGACCAGAAGGTCCCAACTCTCCCTAAATATGAAGCATGATGCTAATGGGATGGAATACTCTTATTGATCAGTCTGGATGTCAGTCAAGCTCTGCCCATCCGTGCCCCCCTTCCTCAATGCCTCACACCTGTGGGCAGAGTGTTCAGAATGTCCTTGGCTCTCAGACCAGAGCAATTAAAACACCCCAGCACAGAGTCAGTGTTTATCTTCTTGTTCTCAAACTAAGTCCAAATAATGACTGTGCTAGCTATGAAAAAGAAAGGTTTCTAACTGCACAAAGAAAATTAATTCATTTTCAGTCAAATCAGCCCACTCTTATAAGATTCCAAATCCCAGTGATAAATAAAGGAATAGAAATACTTACACACACCATCCCAACTAAAACATAACACTGCACAAGAATTAATAAAGTTCACTGCTGGTTTTCAGACTATAAAGAAGCCACGAGAGAGACTGATTGGAATGCAAACTACCATTCAAACAGATAAATCCTTAGAAAATCAGGACACTAAGAGAAAATATTAACATCAGAAGGCATACAGAAGGAGATCCCAGGACAAAAAGAGAATATGATTGGTCTATAAACTAATAAAGAGAAAGCAGACGAGGGAGAACGAGAATGATAGGAGATGTAAGAGAATAATATGACAATAAAAATACAAAACAATAATTCCAACCTGAAGAGGAGTTTGTTAAGGGAGCTGCTGAATTCAGCAAGTTCTCTGACTTTGGAAATCACAGGATTCCTCCTTCCTAGTCTATAAACCCCAAAGATTCCTACTGTCCCACTTCCATGGATATGATCTCTGCTGGATCAATACGCCGGTCCAGCCAGTAACAAGACTGAACACATATTTCAGAAAGACAAGACACACAATATATACATGACAATAAAATGACGCAACACATAGGTCAAACTGAACAACAGCAAGATTCACATGAACAGGAACACCAATAGCCAAGTCCTCTTCTTCCTCTTCAGATCATCAGGATTGAAGTTCACTAGTGAAGACGGACATATGCATGCAATCTCGATTCACACGTGCATCACATTCATGGATCGCAAATATTAGCATAAGCTCTGTCTAACATCCATATGTGGACAGACCCCTTACCTCAGTGGCTGAAACCTTGGGTATTTCCAGAGGCAGATCTCCTCCTACTAGCCAGTTTTGAAGCAAGTTAATTAGCAAATTACCCAGACAAACACAGGCACACACAGGACTGAAATTAACAAGGGAATCACATGCACACTCTGGTCTCCCCAGGTGCTGGCACCCAGACCAAGGGGTCCCTATAACTTGTGATCCCATCCTCCAGCTGCTGGCACACAGTATAAGTTGGTCTGGTCTCTCCAGTTGCTAGCATAGAGACTGTGTGGTCCCATGATCTGCAGCCAAGTCTCCAGTTGCTGGCACTTAGGCCTCTCACAGAACAGAGAATAAGATTACAGTGAAATACATTAAATCTTACTCTTAACTAGGACAGGATAGACAGTTGTTATCAGGTGCACAGGGCTCTGTCAGAGAAGTGCACTGACCAGCAGCTTCATTTGTACAAATAGTGCCTTTTAATCTCCCTTTCTCTCCATTTTCCCATACATTAACCTTGATTTCTCCCAAATAATCTGCCAAAATAAATTACTACCCATTGGTACCAGTTTTGCTACATCTGGATCCAAATCTGCTATTCCTGGTATCATTAGCCAGGTCATCTCAGTATCACACAACTACCTAAGTTCTGTTGGCCTTGCAATATTCTACTCCCAAAAAGGTTCCCAATACCTCCCTCCTCCAATTACCTGTGAAGCTCAGTCATCTCTCACCCTTAACATCTGTGAAATCCATCCACTCCTCATGGCACTATCTGAAACTTTTGTCAGCTTTTCACTGTGTATTTTGTTATGTTCAAAAATTTCTCATGTCTCATTGTTTTTTGTGATCTGTACAGTCAGTTAAATCTCAGCCCAGATGCTAGTCATTTGCTCATGTATCTTGGAGTGCAGCAGTTAGGATCATAATTTTTGTCTAAGGAGACTCAATTACAATAAATTCCAGCAAATATAAATGTTGAGAGAACAAAACATTAAGGAAGAAGCAGAAAAAAGTAGAAGAGAAAGCTGAGAAGTTTTAGAACATTCATGGATATTATGTGGAAAGCAAGCATGGGAATGAGTAGGGCTTGTTGTCCCTTACTACAGGTCTTGAAACAACCCATAATGCTCCAAGCTTCAAAGCCACAAATCTTCCTTGGCCCAGGAAGACCGAAGACCAAGCTCCCTGGCAGACCTATGCATTACCCAGCTACACTACCTGCTCTCTATTGGTGAGAAGTGATAGGTGAAGAATCAACTATAATGAAGGCACCTTAACTAGCACTAATCGGGATAACAGGAAGGGAGTGCAGAGAGGTCTGGTCCAAATAACAGAAATACATCTGACAGATAGTAAAAAAAGAAAAGAAAAAGGGCACCTCTCTATTGCTGACGTTTGTTTTCCCCAATAGATGTATTGCTGCCTTGAAGGTGTGTATAAAGAGACTCTGGCACAGAAAGGGACGTCACCTCTCCGTACTGAAGAAACGACACTGGAAGGTAAAATACATGGGAAGCACACAAAACCACAGGGGAGCAGATGCACTCTAATATTGCATCTTGATGCCAGTGCTCAACATTTTCAACAAAAACAGCAGCAGAGATGGAGGCAGGGGCAAGAAATCCAATCTAATGAGTGGCAAGTGGTTTGCAGCTGACCATGCCATGGCACATGATAACATGGTTGATGCAGCTCAACTGCAAAGTGGTGTCCAGACAGGTGCATCAGAGCCAAGAATGGACTTCTTAGTGCTGGGAAGCACTCCCTGTCACCTGCAGAGTCAGAATCACACAATGTATGTCTCTGAAATTTCAACTAGCAGCAGCCAGGGAAAGCAAGTAAGAAATCTTTGAAGTTCCTGCTTAGCTGATTTACTTCTAGACATATTCAGGATGGGAGACTTCAGAGACACAAAGGTTTAAGCCAAATGATCATAAGTATCATAAGTATTCCTTGAGTAGGCAGCCGCTTTTCCTGCACTCAGAAAATGGCATCACTGCAAAATTTCAGCAGTGAAGCTTGACCTCTCAATTGCATCACATCCAACATTGGAACAATTTACAGGGGAAGCAATTAGGTCTCTCAAGGCTAAGACAGGCATCTGAATCTCAGGACTGAGAGTGAAATACAATCCTCAAAAATATTGCAGCAATGTGGAGAAGCTTAATGATCTTGAACATCAAACCCATGAAATCCACTGAAGAAAAACAACTGCTCAGAAAAATCCGTGCATTCAGACTGAACTAGACCAGAGGTTACTAATAGAACCTCTGAGATGTTTAGATTACTATTTGGTTTTGTCAAGAGAAATGTTAGGACACAAAAACATTTTTTTAAAGAGAAGTACAATCAAGATGCACTATTATTATAGGCTATTATTCATAGGCTGCTAAGACAGACTACAACACTATTTCAACCAGTGAGCTTTAGAGTCTCTAGTACCTTCTCTTTTCCAGGATGTTTCCACGATAAGTTGGTCTCCATAAAAATTGAGTTCTTTGACTATGTCCATGGGACACATGTACTACTGCAGCTAAGACACTTCCAGCTGTAAACAGTATCCTTACAATGTACACCACCTGTCTGTCTCCTTTTCACCGAAGTCAAGAGGTCTGGTTCATGCTTTCAGCGTCTCACTGTCCTCTTTCCCACATTCCAGTGAGCAGTTCCAAAGCAGTACCCAGTTTCTGAGAGAGAAGACTCACTTTTCTCCAGTAGTGACTGCAGAACTACTAGATGAAAGACAGTATTTGATGAAAGCCAAAGGGAAACTACAGGTGAGTATTTATATTCCATTCTAGAAACACTCTTCCCTCACAGTTTTATTGTAGATTACAGCAGAGGCAAAAATAAACCTAGAATTCACAGCTGCAAGACTTAACGATGATGGGTTTAAAGAAAACTTTCAAACTAAGTATACACTGAGTGGAAGGATGGATACAAGCTGAAGTATCCATTAAGGGCTTTTTCTGTCCAGCCTTCAAATACTGCATTTAATAAATAGCTTACAATTGCTGTGATAAGCTACATGCATATAAAGAAAGGGGAAACCTATATTAAAATATAAGACTGAGGAAAAAAAAATTAAACTGCTATCACATTTGAAGATGTTTCAGATCAACTAAAGGTTCTGCTAGCAGAAGGAAACACACAAGCATTCTTCTGTCTGCTTCAGGCAAAAATCAGAAAATGTAGTATTCCATACCTATTGTAATGGTGCAAAATAATCAATATATGGTGCCCTATATTAAGCAGTAAGAAGCAGTTGTAGAAAACTAGTATCTCAAACTGGCACAGTTTTTAATAAAGTACATATCTTTCTAAAACTATTGGACCAGTTAAAATCTTCAAGTCCTTCAGCATCCTAAGAAAATGAATAACTGCTGGCTGTCAATCTATTTCTAGCAATATGATACTAATTTTCACCATCCAGAATATGACCAGAAAGCCTAAGAGACAGACAAGTGGCATCTCTTGTTTCTTCAGATGTCTCTGTCCAGAGAAAAATAACTAGTGTACCAAGTTGAGAAAGTCTGAATTCTAAGAAGCTGTGGGAATATAACAGAAGATTGATGAGGAAAATAATTGGAAATATGCTCAAGTTACTACATCTGGAGTATAGAAACACACATATGTCACACTAATTGTTGTTTAACCTTGGGTGCTTGACAAAGTAGAACTTCTGTGTTTAGATAACATAGGTTTGTGAAACACTTAGAGGCACCTTATCAAATATCCTTGAAATTCCTACTCTACTGCAAGCAAAAAGTAGTGTGGTAAACTGCGCCTGCATGAATTCCCTAGATATAGGCGAAACCAGCAAGGACTGAGCTCTGCAGTGCCTGCGTTCGCCCTTGCGTACCTCTACCCTGGTGCTTTGGTGCTTTTTTGGAGATCCCCTGCTTAGGAAAATAATGAAAATAAATTTACTCTTTGCATTTCATCCTTGGTTGTGGTTGTTCCTGTGGCCGGCCTGTGTCAGCTCACAGCTAAACAAATTCTGCTACACACACCAATATCTTTGATAGAGATTACACTGTTAAACAAGAATTCCCTGAACTTAGAAATTATCTTTCTAAATTGCTTTTTTTTTCCTTGCATGTTTCCTCAAATTTTTAAGTGATTGCAGGACCAAACTACATACTGAATATATTTCACTATAATTCAGTTTTAACTATTAAAATCTAACACTTAGTAAAGTCATCTAAAATGAAATAACTTTAACTTTCATGAAAAAACATAAAACAGAAATCAATTGTGTATTCTTCAGGTTCTGGTCAATTTGGGTCACATTCTCTGTCCAAATCTGACCAGTTAAGTGAATAAATTCGTATAATGTATAAGAAATAATGTATTCTTGCACATAACTCACTTGTTTGCCAGCATGTTTGACAACTGCCCCGATGACAGGGTTCTTCACATCTATGAAGCCCACAGTTGAGTTTACGACCACAAACCAAAGAACACTTATGTTCTGTGTCCTAGGGAAAGGCGAAGAAGAAAAGGATAATGAAACTATAAACCTCACTGGTTTATTTTTCTTTGTGACTAATTGACAAAACTGTAGAGTGCAAAAAATAGCTCAGGCCTGATCTATACAGTTTTTCCATCACTATATGGATACACAATTTTTAAAGCGGATTCTGTTAAGATCTCTCTTGCAGGCATAGTTATGTTATAGCTTACGCTTCTTAAGTAATATCCTTCCCCTCCTCATTCTCTCTGGAATCATTGACAAAAAGCACCTTTACGCTGATTTAATTGCATTTAGGTTGGAACGTGTCTTTGCATTTACAGTGATACTCATAATACAAAAGCTGCAAAACAAAGTCACATGCACAAATGCTTTGAGTGTGACCAATACTACAAATAGAGAATGAAGATGCACAAAAAATTGAAAGATATAAAAGCAAAAAAAAGTCTTTTGGCATCACAACCAAAGCCAAGCACACATCACAATGAACAATTTTATAAAACCACACATAAACTCACCACACAGCAAACTTCATTACACTTGTGTCGTCCACATGATCTTTTCTTGTTGCATCTCTTGTCACACATAAATGTAATAGCAGCTATTAAAAAACGAACAAAACAAAGGAAAACAGTCATAACTTTTATGTCTTTGCTCATGCTGAGAACAAAAGCTGTGATCATGATATTATGCTAAGAGCATGGTCTAGAAGAGACTAATACAGAGTAAGTCAGCAAGTAAACTTTTACATTACTTGCTCCTCTACATTAATTCCCCATGAGAACACTTGGCTTCCTTTAAGCTCACCCTTGTTCAAAAGGATTTTGGAGAACAGAATACATTAAACTGGTTTGTGTCACATTAGTCTTTATATCATAAACTCTGCAGAACAGAACACAGGAAACAGGATATCCTGGTACCGTTGGTACCACAAACATCCAATTAAAGACTGCTTAAATTGATAAGGAGGTAAAAGTCAGCTAAAAACAGCTACTGCTGATATGCTCATGAAACTAGTGCTAACAAAGAACATCCTTATCACCATACACAAGTAACAAAAGCAATCACTTCTGAAGAGCAAAGTCTTCACAGATAAAAGCTCAAATTAGGAAATATGCATATTATTACCTTTGCATCTTGAGAATAAGTACCTCAGCATGACAGGGGGTCATCAACTAAACAGTTAACTGAGGTAAATTTTGAGATGCTACATCCAGAATACCACGAAGTGTCAAATGGGAAGTCTCTGTCAAGCTCAGATGCAAAGAGAGGCAGCATACAATTGCAAAACAGAATCAAAACTTGTTTAGGAACTTGGACAAGAACAGCAAAAGCATTACTTTGTATCTGAGTTGTGCAAGCTGACCCAAAGATATGCAGGATGCTGAGAGGGCAAACCTACTGAATAGAGCAGGTGGCATAAGAAACTGTTAAAATTGAAACAGTTTGTCTGGAATCCTCCAGACCAAATGCTGACTAAGTCTTTCCTTATGTACAGAAGGACAGAAATTAAAGAGGTTTATTTTAAACAATTGCCAAACAAAGCAGCATCCCAAAAATTACCAGCTTGGCACAGAAGTGTGGATAAAAGAAGCAGTAATGATCAGATGTTTGCCAAGTTCATCAAACCCAAAATTAATGAGTTGTGAAATTGTTTCAAAAATTATATACATTATCTACAAAACATAACATTGTACCTTTATTTCTGAGGAGAGCACATGGGACTTCCTAGGAAACAAGTAAGGAGCCATTAGGTTAAAAGGGATGAAACAATTGAAACTTACTTATCTAGAAAACACCTAGTGACATGACACAGACCTAAACAGCACTCTCAGTTTTCATGTGTGTAACACTTCTGCAAACAAAAGTGGAACAAAAGCTGGAAACAAAAATCTCAAGTCTTTTAACACAACACGGTTTCCTTAGAGATTCAATACCAATTAAAAAAAAATGTAGTTTTGTATTCCCCATTTGATTCAGCAGATAATGCTGTGAAGCGACAGAAAAAGATTCGTTATAAGAAATCATAAACTTGCATGGAGGAAACCAAAAGAGCTCTCTCAGAGAATACTGACAGAGTGTATAAATCTGTGCTTTGACCAACCATCCAAAAAATGTGATTCTGACTGGATTAAAAAAAATAAAGAGAGTGAAGTCAAACCTCATGATCAGAGAAGTTTTACCTAGATTGAAGACCTTAACATTAAAATAAAAGGTGATGAATGAAAAGAAAATTGTAAAGTTAGATGACTGAAGGCTTAAACGTAGTCAATCAACATTGTCATTTCTGAGCATCACATATTTCATGACTGATTTAAATAATCACTGTAGTTCACTTGTAGTTTTTCAAGAAGCAGTTTTCTGGTGTCTAAGCAGTAGCATAAACTGAAACCCAAACCTCATTATTTTGTTTCAGGCCCCAAAATGAAAGATAATCTGAAGCCTTCTATCCCATAACTACCTTCAACAAAGTTTTGGGGGAGAACTCTTCCAACCTCAAGCACAGTCTCAGTCATTTCTATGTACTTACAGACTTATATATTCAGAAGCCACCTCTACTTATAGATTTTTTATATATATATATATAAAACAGGTCAGAAAAGTCATCAAGGCTCATGTGATAAGAGCTAAAGATTTCAAAGGTATGATTACAGAAAGGAGTATAGTTTAAAAATATACTATGAGAATTGCTGAGAAGCTGCTGGGGCACTACATAAATGTACAAAGAACAGGGACCAGTAAATTTCATTTTCTCTCTTAAAACTTCTACAAAATACAACAAATCTACAAGGTATTGTTATAAAGTTTTAGTTAGCTTTTTGTGTTAGGCTACATTTCTTCTCTCAGTTTACATTACTCTTGGTAAAACTACCATTCTTCGTGCTAGATAAATACTGCAGAGTAATTAGGAATTTACAGCCAGCTTAAACAAAATTCTGTGTAAACTGCAAAAATACTTCAAGAAATTGACTTCAGTAAATAGCCTATATTACCACTTCACAGTATAATCTAGTTTGCATCTATCAGTTAGCGTGCAACGGAGGGTCTTGCAACTAAGAAGCACAGCACCTTGTACACTTCTTCGCTTTCTTTCCATCAACTACTTCAGCTCCTTTTTCTCCACAGCTTTAAAAAACAACAAAAATTACCTGTTTCCATGGTCAAGCTTTATACACTCACCTTTTTTTTGAAGCCACACCTACAATAAATATTTGATGTGTGAGAACATGGTCTACAGTCTCCTTCATGGCAAAGGCTTTCACATGTATGAACAAACTCTAGCAAAATGAAAATACAAAGATTAATAATTAATGAAAAATAAAATCCATGACCTGGAACTTCATATTTCTTAGGATCATCAGCAGTCAGAGATATTAAGCTTATGTGCTGCTGGGTTTCCCAACAAACTATTTTAAGTTAAATGTGCCTTAAATTTTGCCATTATTTTCAACTTTTTAATCCTAAATCTATAGATTAGAGTTTTGGGTCTACAATTAACATTGAAAATGCATACATTTTTTACATTAACATATGAAAAAAAATCTTGTGTGAGACTGTCTTACCCAAGTTCTAGGAATTTTAAGTAATTTTTTTCTTCCTTTTCAGACTAAAAAAAATGACTTACCACGCACACCTCCATATTTCACTTACTAGGTTAACTTAAATTCAACTAAAAGCTAAATTATTTATTCCCTTTCTACTTGTTGTCTTTGGACTGACACAATGGATAAGTCATTAATAAGAAGCCCTCATATTGACAGCATTGGTCTTTCTCTAAAGTTGAAAAAAATCACGATTAAATATGTAGCCTGTGGAGCTTCACAAAATCTCACAGCTAAATATGCTTGAGTTACCTAATACACTCGCGGAAGTGTCAAACTGCTTCTGCAGGTAACTTTCTCCAACTTTTCAATGCTACTTTCTACTTCATGACCTTGTTACAGTAGCAGGAGATCAGTATTTACTAAAGACAAGTGAACCAAGTCATTTATCTCTACCAGTCTCCACAAAAAAGTCAAAGATCTAGACAGCCTTTTAAAATACACCTATACATACTACTCTCTGGAAATTCCTACAGCTCTGTTCCTCTACCAATACAGGAAAGGTGCATGTAAACAAAATTCAAAAAGCCAGCTAGTGTTAGTGCTTTCAGGACACATATATTTCCTGATTTTAAGGTATCATTATGAACAAACAGCCAGACTGCAGGATCTGCAGCGGCTTTTACACTTAGTTTGGTTAAAACCCAAAACCACTAATGAAATATTTATTGAAATGAAACATTTAAGAACTATTTAAAAAATATATAAACAATTTGAATACTCTGATGCAGAAAGTTCTAATTACCGTAGCTACCACAGGAGAGAGGCTTGCCACATGTTTTTCCACATGATGGGATAGGGTCTGTGCATACTTTACGTTCAACACATCCTAGTTCCAGTAACTTGCTGAGAGGAGTCTGACCACAGGGACAGCGATGTACTACTTGTGGAAGTCGTGGACAGAGCTGGCAAGGCTGAGGATGGCATACTTGTGTACAGTTGTGCCTCCCACAGTTTAATTTTCTGAAAAAAAAAGAGAAGTGTGTGTTGGTAGAAGATTATTTAAGAGTATCATGATCACTGTGAATGAAATTACCTTTTTCTTTTCAAAAGCCTAAATTATGGTGACCTTACTTGCCACATATATTCTGACATGAGAAATTCCCAAATCCATCAGAGAATTCTTCCTTTGTCCCACACAATACTTCTTTAAAGGTGCTTCCACAGTAACACACTGAAAGAAAGCAATATTCCACAGAAAAGAACAGTTTTGTCAGTGACAAAACACCTCCAGCAGTACAGCAAATATAAACAGGTAAAGTGTGAAAAATTGTTAGAGTCAGTTTTTAGAAGAATAATAAAGTTGTTGTTCTTTAGATTTATTTGGGCAAAGGTTTCTCAGTCCTAAAGAAGCAGGGATTCTTGTTTTATTTGTTTTGATAAGGAGACAACAATTAAAGGGGAGGTACTATCTGCACACAAAGCTCACTTAAAGTAGTATACATAAGTTAATTATTACCTTAAAAGTCAAGAAAATTAACTTGCAATTTTCTACATAAACCGTTCAACAAAAATATATTTGTATACTGGCAAACATACCCAGACAACCTAATTTCCATTCAAGACCAAGTTTAGAAAATTTTAACAGAAGCCATGAGTAGCTTGTTGAAATGTGCTTTCCTATACCTCTATTGTTCTTCCATGTAGTGTTTAATCAAGTCTCAGAATTACAGTAAAACGTTAAGTAGGATCACTGGTCAATTCAGGTCAGAAGGGCCTTCAGGGGCCACGTTACTCAGTGTTTTATTCAGTTAGGTCTTGAAACCTTCAAGTTTCCAAGAAGAGTTTTTCCTTATAACTAGTTATAACATTTCAACTGTGGATGATTTTCTCTCATCCTCCCCCCACACACAGCCTGTCTCTGTATTCTTGATTAGGTCCTATTAGCTACTGAAAGGTCACCACTCAGCCTTCTCAAGTTAAAGTCCAGCAGCTCCAGCAGCCTAATCACATTGGCAGGATTCTTTCTAGTCATGTTTATATTCTTATTTAAATACATAGTGATGCTGACACATTTTCAATTTTTTAAATATTCTAGCAACAGATTTTGGTTTGGCTAAGTAAAAATAAAGCACTTGCCTCTTGATACTAGCTTTTATTCACCCTCTTGTTTTCATAGTATACAGTGGATATACGTAAGGCATTACAATACTTACCTTGCTGTACTGTTAATTGGCAAGGTGAACATTTTCCTGCATGGCACACTTGAGTACAGCTGTGCTTACCACAGTTTAAAGTATTTCCACATACATTAGAACAATGAATTTTTGTTGATTGGCCACAGCGAACTGAATGACTGCAGAGAAACGGCACCATAGTCTGTCAGCTACCTTAATATCTATAGAGCATTAATTAAAAAATACTTTTTCATTAAAATCCAAAGCCTTCAAAAGGGAGCATAACTTATTAATGAGAGTGTTTTTAGGAAATAACCCCATTTTTGCCCCTGCTTCCCCTCTCCCATCCCATTAAAGTAGAACATTTATCACAGTAGTGAGTCTACAGAATTATATGTCAACAAGATGGGAAAAAAACCAGAGGTGACACTATAACTTGAACCTAACATATGGTTATGCATTATGCCAGAAGAGCAGATATTTCTCTTACAGACATCTTTCTGAAGACTTAAGTGATCCTAAGTCCACTGATCACAATGAAAATAGGGAAGCGGGCCTTAAGAGTGAGCCAGCAGTCTACAAAGATAGTTGATTTTTTTAAAATTAAATTGTTAAAAAGGGACAAAACAGTAATTTCTCCCCTTTTTACATTCTGGCTGGCCTCATATAATGGCTGTAAAAGGTACATTTGAAAGAGCAGCTTTAAAACATCTTAAAGTCAGAAGTGCCATACCATACATCTGGGATGCTAATACAGTACATATGAAAAACCGCAATTCAGAAGTAAGTTTTAAGTATTAAGTTCAATCCTACAAAAATCAACAATCTCGTGAAGGTAGCTGGCACCTAGTAAAAAATATTAAATCAAAGTTGGTTGCATCTATTATACTTTTAAATGCAAGCAATAGCTAGAATTAAAAAAAATCAGTTGATCTTACTATGTAAAATAAAATTCAGTGATCTACAAACAATCCATCTTTCTACTGAAGACAAAGTGCTTTCAACTACATATACTGCCACGGAAGTATCTGTACCTTCTTTTGAAAAATTAAGATCACTTAATATTACATTCAGACTTTCAGAGATAATTTTAAAAGTCCGAAAACTTTTTTTTTCTAGAGCAAGAATGCTAACAACTATATCAGTTTTTGTTTGCTTTGGTTCTGGAACCAGGCACAGGCAAACATTTTGTTACACAGAATCAGTTCTCGGTAGCTAGAGCAGGGACTCTAAAGACTTGGACCAACTGAATATGAGCGATCACAGACAGTACAGGCAGTACTGTCTTGCTGTAGGCAATGACATTATATGCATGAAACGTGCAGGGAAAAGATAGCCTTTGAGTCCGGAATATACTACAGACTTCTCCATTGCTAGTGGTACAGCTTTCCCAGAAATTAACATGGTATTTTTGAAATTTTTATTTCTGGAATGCAGTAACTCCAGATTACATTCCATTCATATAAAAAAGGTGTGAACCTTTTTCTACTTTCTTCTCTGTGTCTTCTACAAGATAAAATAAATACTAGGATAGGATTTCAAAATCAAATCAACTCACAGACTACATGGGCAACTCAGCTACATGTACCATAAATTGATTTTAACACAGACAACTCTTTTAAAATTATTTTTATTTTTCTTAAAAGATTAGAAGTAATTGCATTTCTATAAAATATAAAATTCTCCAAATTATTTTAGTGCACAAATAAAAGTTATAGATCAGAATAAACTTTGTTCTTCAAACTTTTAATAAACTATAAGAAAAAAATTATTATATAAACTTTTAATAAAGTATTTTGTTTGTATAATAGAAGCATTCTCACCTTGTTTGTCCACATTCACATGTTTTTGTCACAAAGGCTGGGCATGAAGGGCAAGGTCCTGGATGGCACAGGCTTAAAAGTAAGTTAAAAAAGCAAACGAAATTGTAAAGTTAATTTTAGTTTTACTACACTCTCAGAAAAACAATCCACCATGATCTAATTCACAGTGCATCATCAAAACACCTATGCTCCTGCAGGACATAAAAGCACTATTAACATAAGAGAAAATATTGTATTATTACAGTTGCATCAGTTTCAACTGTCATTGATACTGAAGGAAAACTTCAGTATTCCTGCTGCTGTCAGTCAAATCAACAGTAAGTGCTACTAACACATTTCATATTTTGCTTTTCACCAGCATACATGCATCAACTCAATCATGTTCATCACTGATAACACTCAAAATATAATCACATGCCCAAACCATTAATACATTTTCTTTTTTCTTCAGTGATCTCAAATAGATTAGAGACAAAAACTTCATTAGGAATTTCTTCTTTTGAGTTGGAAGCTTAATCTTTGAACTCAGCATTTCTAATGACACCAGTATGATCTGTTGTTCCTCTTCCTGTAAGGTAATGTGTGGGAGATGCAGCAAGTCTGCCTCAGTTTTCTTTCTTACCATCAAGTGCAATTTCCTCTGAGTGTCATCAATGCCAGTCCTTTACTGGATTATCAGATCTCACCTCCTACTTGAAGAAACACTAGATGGTCTCTGTCTGCATGTAAGACCTCTGTTGGGTGCATACAAACTGGGTTTATGGAAATTATACTTAGTTAACTTGTCTGCACTCTTCCTTCACTAGCTCTCAGTTCCCTTCCTTCGCAAAAATAGCAACTTTCATGTGGAACAACTATTATTGGCCAGGACTGACCAGCACAGATGTTCTAGACAAAGAAGAAAAGACAAACAAACCAACCAACCAACAACACACCAAACACCAAAACACCTCATAAACAGAGTAATTACTAAATTCCCCAAGTACAGCCACTATGCAAGCAATAATTAGTACATCAGTTACTATAGTCATATGCAATATAATTGAGTTATGTCAGTAGTTTGTCAACAGCAGTGTGGCTCCCTTCTTCCTCTACCACTCCTCCCAGCTGACAAGGCTTAACTTATCACCCAACTTATTCCAGTTCCAACAGTAAAGCTAAGCGATTAAATGATAAACCAATCAAGATAAAAAAACACCACCAAAAACAAAACCAAAAAACAAATGACCAAAGAAAGCACAACCCTCTCGCTCTAATAGGAAAGTTTGTTAAGTACCAAATTGCAGTTGGGGAGTTCTCACAGCAGTTAAGGAATCTAATTATTTTTGCTTGGGCAAAAAAGTCCTCCATGGACATGCTCCTCTTCTGAGATGGCTGTCAGTACCTGGCCTTCATGAGAACTGGTGTTCTGATGAGTCAAGATATCAGCTACATCAACAAGTATAGTCTAAAAGCTAATCTGTGTTTCAGTTTTACTCTGCAAACCACAGCAACAAGGACCTAGTATGATGATGAATTAAGAAAACAGCTATAGCACTGAAAGGATAGTCTGAAAAGAAACTGAATATAATATATTCATGTGTCAGAAAGAAGTACTAAAGTGTAAAGAAAAACTGAACACATTAAATAAAAAGTTCAGAGTAAAGTTATAGTAAAGTTCTGAGTTCTAGTAAACCTTGGAAAAAGTGTAAGATGACAATCTATTTGTTGAAATGACTGAAGTTTTTGATTGTGTACCAAGAACAGAAACAATTGCTTCTGACTATTAAAAATTTCTCAAAACACAAATATCAACAGGCATTGTGGTTCAACTTCCATACATGGAAAATGAAGCTAGATACACTAGGAAAAACACATAATTTGACTAGCAAGGTGAATTCACCTGAGACCTCTGGAAAGCAGCAGGCACTGAAGGGTAAATGCTAAAATTCCTGGAGCAGATTTAGTGAAAGTACTGCTGCAGCTTGTTCACAGGTGCGTGGCAGCGTAAAGCACACACATACAAAGGAGGGAGCACATGGCCTGATCAGTGTAAGGCACACAAATTGAAGGGGCATTACATGGCCTCATCAGTGTAAAGCATGCATAGTATATAGTTAAAGACAGCGGGGAATACCCTTGGCATAGAGGAGGGGACACACTTAAATGAGGTATTACAAAATTGGGAAACAAATTATGGTACAGTGAATTTGTCAAAAAACCCCATGCAACGACCTTATGTTGAAAAGACTGGCCATTTATAATTAAAAACGGAAGCCCAGTATAACCATGGCCACTGCAAGGATCCTTTTATCAGCAGAAATGTATCTTCTTATGATGTCACCTAAAAACCAGGTTCCTGGGATAAATGGATTATTAGTATGTTTGAGATGGCTGAGAGCGCAGGAGAAAGCAGCTGAGTCAGGGAATCAGAACACAAGAGGTAATGCTTGCTGTAGCTGAAGCTATCGCTCTGAATGATGGAGTTCAGGCTGTGTCTGCCCCACCTTTTGCTGCTGCTTCTCTGTCCTCTGATACTACTCTGCCTGCTGCCAGACTCTGTCCTGTGGTTTCTAATGTGCTGCCTAATCCTGCTGCTATGCAACCAGGAGGGTGGGGGCTTGGATTGTGAGTGTCTAATAGTCCGAGGTTTTTTTCTGTTGAAGGTCCCTCTTTAGGAGGCACCCAGCTCCAGCTGCTCTACGCTGTACTTCATGAATAAATTACTTATTTAATAAGAATTTCTGGAATCCATGCCTGAGTCTCCATTATGGGAAAACTAGGGAAACGGAACTTCCCTAACAGTTTGGCCATTGAAAAAGCTCATCTAATGCTCTTAACCTTACCAATATAATACTACCACACTGCTAAAAAAAGATCTAAAGGAAAGCACCCAAAACAGAAAACAAAATTGCTCTTCTTTGTCTCTTTTAGTTGAATTCTACCAATAAAAGTTAGCAAAAACAATTGGATTTACAAATACTGATTAAGATCTCCGTGAGGTATTCTGGTTCAAACATCTGGTGGTGTCAACAAATGGATAAATACATATAATGCCTCTTATCCTCGACAGTTTACAAACCAAAGAAAACAAAAAGAAACAAAGGATAAAGGTGATCCTTCAGTTTTACCAAGTGCCACTGCTCATAGATTAAGATATACAAATGCCATTACATGAAAAGCAGCATCTAAACACCTTGGTGAACCACTGGATACACATTTTAAATTACTGCTATTCACTATTATTTCTCTACTTCAATGAAAGTTCTGGAAACAAGTCAGACAGTTGGTTCAGTTCCTAAAGTATGATGGAAATGCTGCTACAACTATTGCTGCTGATCTAGTGTCCATTCTCTCATATGAACTCACTTTAGATACACAAACACAAACAGCCTTCATTTCTTCCAGGCTTCAGTTGAGCTATAAAGCAAATATACCTTTAAGCACATCCTGTAGTCAAAAAATACCCAAATACAGTCTTCAGAAGTTTTCTCTAGATCACTTCAATATTCATATCATAAATATTTACTTACATGTTACAAAGATGGGGACAGTCCAAACACTGTCTCTTCTTTCCACAAAGTTCCCCACAGCTATGTGGGATTTCATTTCTATTCCACTCAGGATTGTGCACCTTACCTAAACAACACCAAAGACAAAAACATATTTATTGCCTTGAATACAATACTGAATGTGGGAAACGTATCATACAAAAAAAAAAAAACAGATGTATTTTCAATACTGGCAGTAGTTGTCTTTGAAAAACAAAATGATACAAATGTTTTATGCTTTGCTCAGCTTTCAGTGCTGATATATACTCAACTTCTTTGAAAGTAAGTGCCACTGGAATATCGAGCTCCAGAAGATTCCTTCCTTCTATGCTCTCAGCAGGCAATTGAGTAGCTGGTATTTTTAATTAAATTAAACTGCTGAAATATAGGAAAATTAAAGGCCCCCTTTACTTTGTCAGGCTGCATAGGAGGTAAGAAGATTAAAGGGTGAAACTCCCTTGCTGCCTCAACAAAGAAGAAGAAAAACAAAAACAAACCCTACAACAACCAACCAACCAAAAAAACCCACCACTACACATTAAAAAAAAAAAAAAAAAAAAAAACACAACACAAACAGAAAACCCACAAACATTCCCAGAAAACAGCACCTAGCTGGTAAGGTGATGGGAATAGGAGAATAATTAAATGACTGTGCAAATTATAAAAGTCACTTCTCTAAAAAAAAACAGACTTGACATCAATCTAAACATTAAAGGCTGACATTTTGATGAATGCAGCAGGAAATCTTGAATGAGAAGTGATAAATCCAGTATGTTAGCTTCAAGTATTCTGTATTTCATATAAGCACTGAAACCATATTTTGAAATAATTACTCTGTCATACTGTTAAGAAATCTCATATCTCCAACTGCACGAGATGATCATCAGGGTTCAATTTAATTGCCATGGTTAATACATGCAGACCTAATTTGGCTCTCTGCACGAGTGGAATTAGATTAGCAATGAAGCAATTCAGCCAAGGTTACAAATTTGAGTTGCAACAATTAAAAACACTAAGAAAATGTATTTTTGGTGACACAGATCATTTTAACTCTTTTAGTATACTTTTGCATATTCCACAAATAGCAAGTTAGGAAAACATGAATGAACATCACAGATGTCATTTATTCACTTGAGTTTCAATTAAACTAGTTAAAACACCCAAGAAAATCCTGAAAATTACAAGATCCAGAATTAAAATAAACAAGGAATTTCCTCATGGAAGAGTGAAAAAACCCACCCTTCATCACAAAACACGTCATTAGTATTTTGCATCAAATAGAAAATAGCTTTGCATAAGCAACTGGTGGTGTCCAAATGCTGTATCACTCATTCATTTCTCATAGCAGCCCAATTCTATCATTATTCCATGAAAATTTCTACATAATGGTATGAAAATACTTACCACATGATTTAGTATTTCATTTTTTAAATGTTTTAAGCAACATATGTCTGATTCTCTGCATAGCCACTTTCCAGTGTCAATAAAGTTTTAAACAGGGTTAAATTTCAGGGATGTAGGCAAATAAGTAGCAATATTGGAATTCAAATTAAAAAAAAAAAAAAAAGAAACAAAATTACAAAATTGCTTTTCTTTACAAAAGCAAGTAACTCACCACAGAAACAAGTATAAATTTTAGGAACTTGCACAGAAGCATTCTGACAAGCTGGACATCTCCAACCACTATTACCATCTGTAATTAAAGATAAAAATGACTTGAAGAAAATAAAGGAGCTAATTTGCAAACCTAGAATAAGTGTTCACAACTTGTTTCTTACCACAGCTGCAACCAAACCAAATATTTCCATTTATTTAGAAGCGGTGAGAAAGCATGTTAATACATATTCATTTTATACACAGTATCAAGATAAATGCAGCAGCAGTATTTCATCTCACCAGACTCCAACTGTATATACGAGGTAAAACCAAATTTTTAAATTGCACTTTTTCTATTATTGTGTACCCTGTTATAAGACTTTCTACTGTAATACAGATTGTTCACCATATCTAAAGATGTGAGAAAAAAAAGTGCTAAAGTGTGGGAAATTGGTGAGAAAAATATAATTACCTACAGCCTTAAGTACCACCTGCATTTTCCTTTTCATTATCCTCTCATGTTATGAGTTTACATGTCTTGTAAAAGACCAATTTAGTACTGCTTCATGTCCAGAATAAATTAGTGCTGTAAAAACCACTATAATCTACTTTTATTAATTTAAAGGTGACAATACCGAGCTATTGACTAGGATATTATTCTTCAAGTTGGCCTCTCCTATCAACATCTCTCCCAGAGCAGGATGCCTAGTCCTCTACAAGCAACAGTTTCTATATAGTACAGTAAAGGACCTTGTAAAATAGGAACCCTTCACCAAGTAAAATAGCTTTTCAAGATATACTTTGTTCTTCTTAATCACTGATTATCCTTTGCTCCTCTAAGGCATAACTACATTTATTTGGGTCCACCCACAAGGAACATGCACAGTTGCCTTCCTCCAAAAATACAAGAACTCAAAGTTTTCTTCCTGGATTCAGATGCAATTTCAGTATGATAGTAGGATGACTCCTGACATCCACATTGTAAGGAGTGGCTACAGAACCACTCCTTACAAATCCTGATTACTGAAGAAAGTGAGAATGAGGATGATCCTACAGAATGAACATTCCACTCTTGTGAATCTTCTCCTGAACAGGAGAGAAGTAGGTAGAATTCCAACCAAAGGCACCAAAAGGACAGTTGTCTAAGCAAAATCAATGCACCTCACTCCTGTTTACTAGAGATTCTTTCAGTACTTGCTATACTCTCCCTCCTTCTAGGATTAAGAGACACCTTACTTGTAATTAGTTGTCAAATTTTTTCCATACATTTTCATATTGCAAGTGTCCCTACTTGCAGCACTTTCAGCCACAAAAATCTTCATTTGTGGTAGCATGCCCAGAAGCCTGCCCCTTCCTATTGCATATCTATTGTCACAATGGCACAGCAAACGATCTCCTCAAAAGAACCTCCAGTAGAAAGAGCTGGGAATTACACATACAGACTAGGAAATGTGCAGTTTTAGACAAGTAACTTTCCTCTTTACATGCTTGCCTAGATGAGTCATAGGTGATTACATAAGAAAGGATCCAAACACTGGAATAGTGAATGCTAAAAGGCTACATTTCCAAAGGCAGCAGTACAGCAGGAATTTTCAACATATATACAATGCTTGGTACATAGAAAGAACTCCAAATACAATATTTCAGTCACTTCAACTCTAGTAGAATACAGTACATAGTGCTTCAAAAAGATGGACTCAATTTCAAAGCAGTATACAAGGTGTTTCAAAAGGATGGACCCAATTTGAAATCTCTGTATCTCTGCAACCATGAACTGTCCATGAATGAAACTCTTACCACTTGAAAGTGTGTGGCACAGAGTTACAAATGATTACTGCTAGATGCCTTTCCCAGAGCACAAGCAGCCTCTAGCACCAGTCATTCACAAGATGGTGACTCTGAAACTGCTTTGAAATTGGGCCCATCTTTTTGAAATACCCTGTAGAATCACCATGGGCAGTTTCATATTCCTATTTCTAAAAGGTCTTATCCAGTTCTCCAATGAGATAATCTGTATCAGAACAAATTATTGCTTTGACTTCTCAGCTACACACAATAAAAAGCTTTTGTCCCAGTAAAAAAGTGACATTTATGTAATATGCAAAGCACACACAATAGATTCAGCCTCGAACTGACTTGGCATGGGGGGGAAGGAAAAAGGAAAAAAAGAAAAAAATGAATAAAAAAAGGCAAGTAGCTTCATATTTTGACCACTGAAACTCAGAAGCCGTCTTAGAGTCCAATATTGGATTGGTACAGACCACTAGCTCATCTGGAAGTAGGGGCAGCAGAGGGAGCAGGACAGAAAGACACTTGTAATAACTCAAATATCTCTAATCCTTCCAGCCAAAATGAAAATGCCAATAAAAGATCTTGTGTGCAATGCAGATTATTTTTGTCAGATTCACCTTAGCTGTGCAGTATCTAAAGGTCACATTCCTCCAAAACATAATTCAAAATGTTAGTAAAAATGCTTGCTAAGGAGAACATTCTTCCTTACAGGAAGGATCTTTCCGCATGATGGCAAAGTGACGCCTAGCAGAGCTACTCCTCCTTCTCCTGACCAGGACATCTCTAGTACACAACAAAAACCCATTCTCCAGTTCTGAGTGCAACTGACAGTCTACATTGTAGAAATATTGAATGCTGGATGTCAACTACAAGTCTAATGTAAGAAATGCCCTCTGACTCCCCACAGATAATTAGGAGACTTTTACCTGGTTTAGCCAAACTTACAGTCATTTTTCAGATGACTGTCAAGACAAGAGAAGCCAAAGAAGTCTCTGAGGGAAGACACCTTCAGTAAAACACATCTGAAAAAGCCCCTGAGACAAGAGATACTGTAGGGTGTGAGAAAGCTTTGTTACAGTAGGATAGTTCTTCAGTTCTTCCCACACAAGTATGTAAAGTTCCAAGCACATCTTATCTTTTTAACATGGTAACTCAGGATAGTTCACTTTCCTCCCTCATCTGTACCCACCTTTGCATGAGTGCCAACCTTACAGCCACCTATGGATCTTGGAATTCAGGCAACAGCATCTGCATTACATCAGTGAGTTTGCTAATGAGCAAAATGGGACATTGCATGTGTACAATATGTTAATCAGCACAAGTTTTATTATCCATCTCTGCAATGCATTCCTTCGAGCTTCATTCCCAAGCATAGATATCCATTATTATTGATCCGGAAGATGGAACTGTGTGCGAAGATACCTCATCAAGGATGTTTTCTATGTCATCCAAGTACTCAGGATTACTCTGATAGAAAGTTGTGGTCACAAAAAATTGTGAGAAATTATGTACACGTACATACTTTCAGACTCCTACTATGTGCCACAGAAATAAGAGCTGCTGTAAGGCCTCAAATGAAGGGACATTCTCACCAAAATATTGAGTTGCTTCATAAACATTAAAGAATGAACACTTGAAACCGATCTTATGAACAAAACATTCTCACTAGGTTGGATGTAACATGTAACAGTGAAAAGTTTTGGTGCTGAGATTATATAAGATTTCCTGGAATTCACTATAACATTCACAGAATCGAGAAGATTTAAAGCAAATCACATCTAGGAAAAAAAAAAAAAAAAACAGGCTTTTTTTTATCTTTCAGAAAAACAGTGAGTTATTGAGTTAGGTAAATTACAGTGTTCTACTTCTCTTCTGGTAGAAAAGAATTACTGCGAGGGCTCTAGAGAATTCCTCAATATTATACAAAGCCTGAAAACTGGTCTCTATGCTGAAAAACTAGCATAAAAAATACACTCAGCAGTTCTAAACAAGATAGGGTAGCAGAGCCTTCCAAGTCAGGCAATATGCATCAGTGTCCTTACTGGAGCTATGGAATCAGTTCTACTGAGGCCACCACCTTTAAATTCAAATAACAATTAGCTCAAGTTCTCTCATACACAGGATACAGTAACATGTTTCATCCACAAATTCTTACAAGAAAGCAAACGGCCAAAAAATACGGCTATTTGAAATGCTGTCAGGATTCATGCATCTAAGGTCATTGTCTAGACAGATAAGCAAAACCTCCATTATACAAGCAGATACTCTTTTGATCAAGCAATAAGCTGTTTCAGGGAGATAAATCAGCTCCAAAGAAGGTGACAGTAAAAAAAACTAAGAGATAAAGGTTCTTTGCAGTCCCTCTCAGTTTGGCTTGGGATTTCAGTCTCACTCAAAAAATCTGTTCCCTTCTCAAACATTCCCATGCCTTTATGTTTCAAATCTTGTGCCAATATTTGTAATCTTTTTTCTACCATCAGTATGAAGCATGATCAGCCCTAACCAGAAGTTCACCTATGCATCTTCAGAAATCAAATAACTTTGGAACCAATCCTTTCTGCAAGAGATTTACAGTCTCTAAGAACTTCTCTCAAATATTTGGAAGTAGCTGACAGATTATATTTCTTCAATCTGCCCAGAGAGAAAGATATATGAAGAATGGTAAAAGCTAAACAAGCAAGGTACAGAAAAAAAAACCCTATTTCAAGATTGACGTCACAGTCTTCAATGCGTCTACATCACACAACTGAACACAGTAGAAAGGCCTTAACTTACACCAAAGCATTCAAAGGGTAGAATGTAGTGGTATAAGAGTTTCAAAAAGTGGTATAATACAAATAATCTGAAACTGTTTAAGCTAATTGACAAAGGCAGAAGCTTTCTGTCTTCTCGGAATTTCATTTCACTGTGTGGCATCAGTGATGGATTTCAGGAATACTTCATCTGAGAACAGGACTAAGAAGTGGGTGAGTAAAACCAGACAACTAATGCTTGGAATGCTTCTTCTGTTCAACTGCTCAGCCAAACACAGATGAGAGAAGATGAAATGTTTCTTGTTGTATAGAAACACAGCCAGAACTTTGCATCTTGATGCACTGGGCTGAGTGATCTTATTCTTACATACCCAAACCTGAAAATGAGTTTTGCCTAGATTACTAGAAAGAATCAAAATAGTCGAAAGGATTATACAAAGCATCCAAACCACCCTGAAATAAAACCACATTTTTTTATTTAAAACTTGCTTTGTTTACAGCTTACTGGTTACCCTAGATAATACGTATAAGTAGTTTTCCAAAATAAGAAACACATGAACTTGGTTATTATATGTATCTGAGAAAGTGTGTGCAATAGTGAATACCAACCTTCAGCTTGTGAAGCTGGTGATCGTGCCCACTTCTTAATGCAATTCAAGTGGAACACATGGTAACAATTCTGACAGCTCCACACTGGGGCTACTATTCGGACCACTTCACAGCATACCATGCACTCGTACTTCTCTGTGGTCAGCTGTTCAATCAATGACCCTGCAAATAAAATTTATTACTTGTACATGAAATACCAGCTGAGAAACAAAATCCCAAGATTTCATTTAAATTATAACAGAACTTATTTTTCCTGTGTGCCTATAAGCAAGGTACTAGTTTCCTCCAGGAAGATTCCAGTTTGATACTCGGTATGCATCTCTCCAGTTGCAGAGCAGGAAGAGGGAGTATGAGACTCCCACAAATGTGGCAACAGTAATTCCCGTTGATGAAGAGCAATCATTCTGATCTTACAAATTAGTTAATAGTTTTAAGCTAGGCAAAAGTTTGAGATTTTACTAATCACTTTACATGGGAAATCTTTGCTTAAAGCTTAAACCAGAAAACTTAAAGCTTTTAACCACAGAAGTTTCAGCCAAAATCAATTCCCATCCTCAAGTATTCCTGGGAGACCACACAACAAATACTAAC
Organism: Patagioenas fasciata; assembly: GCF_037038585.1. NCBI lineage: Eukaryota > Metazoa > Chordata > Aves > Columbiformes > Columbidae > Patagioenas > Patagioenas fasciata. The sequence continues at coordinate 106,420,634 of NC_092521.1, forward strand.
AGTAAAGTACCCAGTTTATGGAAATAAGCCCCTCATAAACTGACTCCTTTAGGACTAGAATGACTGGGAAACAATAGTCAAACTACAGGGCCTTTTAAGCCATATGAAAGAATGTGAAAAAGTACTTTGAAATTAAAGCAAGAACTCCACATAAAAAACACAGATGTGCAACTATAACAAAAGCAATGCATAACTCCAGTTCTGACAGATTAATTCTCATCAAGGTAAGGCTACCAAATATACCTTAGAAATGCTAGTTGATCTGTGCTCACAGAATTTTAAAATATCTTAATTACAAGTGTAAAGTACAAAAATGTACCATTTTTAGATGGTGTCAATACAAAGGAATTTACAACTCATAATGAAGGACAAAAAATAAAATAATAAAAGCAAAAAAATATCAATTTAAAATGTGCTTGTACCACACAGGACTGGAAGCAAGCCCACGGATGCCTTGAAATCTGGAAGTGTTAACACTGTTTGCCCTCCTTAATAGGATATAAGCACTTTCAAGCTTTTTTTCCAGCCCTCATGCATCAAGCACCATAAGATTTAGAATTAACAATTATTTCTGCTTTCAGTACCCCATGAATATTACTTGCTGCAAAGAAGTCATCCCCACCTGAAACATACTTCTTTTCTCCAAGAGACTAAAGCTATACTGTACTCAGAAAGGATAGCTGTCCCATAAATAGTTTTAACTCAGTCTCAGTTGCACAGTCTTCTAATGCACAGATGCGGTACAGTGGTAGATACTGTTTCCAAAAGAGCTTCCAACTAAAGCATGCAAAGAAAGATTGCCATTTTGGACGGGGGTGTTCTTTAAGTTCCCTGTAAAAAATTACTACTTTTCTTCCTGCTTGTTGCATATGATGTTTTTAATTTAATAATAATGCAGGGAGAAAGACCGAGCTATCTGTAATTTTATGATTCAAGTAGAACCCAGGAGCATGAAACTTAATGTATTTAAGTAAGAAAAGATCAAGGAGGATCTTGATCCTTGAGCTTCTCCTGTGCGGACGAAGTTTCTGACCGAAGCTATCTATGCTGAGAGATGCTGAGAAAGAAGCAAAATCTTCAAAAAACTCATACCACAGTTAAAACAACAGGAACTAGTCTACCCAACTCTATCATTCTGGGCAGCAGAGATGTTTTGTAAAAACCAACTAAATATCATTTTTAGTCTTTGTTCAGCTAGAAATTTATTAAAAATAAACAAAACAAAACAAAACAAAAAACAATCTCTCCTTATTGTCACCAAAATAAAATAGGACTTCTTCTACTGGTGCTGTGAATAACATGAGAACCATATTAGGATTGTCCCTCATAAGTCTCATTGTTCAGAATGCACAGAATTTTACTCCCCACTTCAGCAACAAACATTTTTTTAACATGGTACCTGATCAGGTGATCATTTGTAATTTGGTGGTAAAGCAAAACTCACTTTAAACAGAATCTGTTCTTCCCTAGTAAGCTTACAGAACACCTCCCCACTCAAAAACCACTCATTTACATATAATTCTATCCTCTGAAACTGATACTGACCTAACATGAAATAGTAAGTTTCTTCAGCTAGTCAAATGTGAAGGCAGTCTACATTATTCAAGACTGTATCTTTAGAACAGGAATACAGGACAGTCTAGAAAGTTTACCTGTATGAGTTTCTTTGTTTTTTGGTACATCACTTTGCTTTTTCCAGTACTGGGTCCAGCTGAAATGAAGTGCAGGTGCCTGATCCCCCTTTAGCAGGAACTTTCTTCCACTACATCTGACAGAATCAGACAACTGATGCCTGATTTCACTGGTCAAGTTTTCATCATTTTTGTGAACTGAGAGTTCTTTCTTCCTCTGATTTTTATCTTTTGGAGTATATGCAAGAGAAGACTTCTTACCTACTTTTGTATTTTTACTACGGTGAGAATCATGTCTTTTCTGACACTCTTTTTCTGCCGGCGGTTTATTCCACACGGGCTTCCTGGGATATCTTTTGTTTACATAATCGTAGCCTTTCTGCTCATCCCAGCTACCAATAGGTGCATCACAGAATGCCTTTCCAACAGATGATTCTGAAGAATCAGACTGAGTCAAATCCAAAGATGGAACATTTTCAAAGAGCTCTGCTTTTTGTTTAGAGCTCATTCTCTTTTCTCGGTCATGCACTTGCTTTCCCTTCTCCCTGAAACCTCTTCCAGATGCATGCATCAGATGTGTTTTCTTTGGCTTTGCTCCTTTGCTATCTGCATTAGGTACCTCCCTGTCACTCTCTGAGGACAGAAAGTCATTGTATCCTTTGGGAGGTGCTCTTCTCCCAGGTACTACTGCAGCATCTGGAATTCCTGCACCTGTAGCAGCATCTGCAGCACTTTGCCTTATCTTACTTCTAGTACATGTGCTATCATTTCTTGATCTGTGCCATCTCTGGCTTTGCAAGTTGCGATTCTTCAAACTTTTACTGGTACCAAAATACTGGTGGAAGTCTTCAGAATTCCCATACTGACTTTCTGGATTACAGAGACCATAATGCTTTGTGGATGAGCTTTCATAATCTGTAGCTCTTTCAGAAGACAGAGCAGGAAATGGTAAATTACTTCTATTCTGATTAGAGTCTTTCCTATCTTTATTTACCCAATTTATATCTGTGGGCTGTCTTTCTCCTGGAATGGAATCAGCAGCATCAGGATTGAAATTCAATGCACCTAAAAAGTGAAAAAATAAAAGCACATGTACAAGACTATGAAATAGTGAACATTTCTTTTCAGCAAAATTAGTTACAAGCAAAGGGTCTGAAGTTCAATCAATCCCACACTTGATAGAACAACTGCAAACAACTTTCCAGAAGCTAGAGTTGAATCATACAGTGCTTCTCATAGTTATCTTTAGGGAAAGACTGTGATGACTCAGAGTTAAGAATATAAAAACATAAGGTGAAAAAAAAAAAAAACAAACAAACAAACCAAACCAAACATTTGAAGCACCTCTGTACATATACAAGACATGCAAGTGTGATAATCAGTGTTTAACATGTGCTGAAGTTTTTCCTACCATGTTTATATACATACACAAACCTGAAGAAATAGGCATCCTTTAAATATGTCTACATCTGAGATTTTAGTATTACACAGAACTTCAAAAATAAATCAATATCCATCAGCCAAAAAGTAGCAACAGTAAATACTTGCATGAACTCTGATTGCACTGTTCTACATATAAACATATAAAGCGGCAGAAAGACTACCAGGGGCAGCTTTGCAAAATTATTTTTCTGTTATGAGGCCATCGACATGAACCATTCGTCTACTCAAGAGGTCTCCTGTCATTTCTGCGTGTCTAGATAAAAGAAAGAGGTGCACATTAGAAATTCTATGTTGTTGAATTTCATATCATATCATACCAGCAGGGCCTGCCTGCAAGACGAAATATCAGGTGAATACCAGGGACAGTTTAATGGGTTTTGGCATATTGGTTAAGTCTTACACAGCAGTGTGAAAAAGAGAAAAGAATTCTAAATTCTCACTGAGGTAGTACCCACTTTACAAGTCAGGTAGGTTACCGAGGGCAGATGCAGTTTATTCCTGGTTCAGAAAAATTCAAAGAAACAATAAAGCACTTGGGCTATGAGCATAAGACTCTCCAAAAGCCTAATGCTACCTGGATCTCTCAACTGCCTATTATTTTAACTATTTAATTAAGATTGTGGAAATTAACATTTTGAAGGGAAGAAGTGTGCTGGGTCAGCCAAGATAGGTTAATTTCCACAGCTAGCTGGGGAGACAAGACAGCCAGGACAGTTGTCCCAAAACTAGCCAAAGGGGTATTTGATACCACATAAGATCATGCTCAGTTATAAAAGGGGGGCTGGCCAAGGCAGCAATTGTTCTCCCTTGCTGCTGCGGAACAGGGCAATCCGGAAGACTCTCAGTTCTCTCTGGACCACACGGTTCAGTGCTGCTGGGTTTCGGGCATAAGCTGCTGTCTGGGACATGGGGAGGAGGTTTTGGTGCAGGCTGCTGTCAGGAATCTACAATTGCTGCTCTGGAGGAGGCAAGCTGTAGCATTGGAAATCACATGTGGTGAGAGATTGCACCACGTATCCATCGCTTTGTATATTCTTTCATTGTTGTTTTTATTGTTTATTTGTTTTGTTTCCTTTTTTTGCTGCTTCATTTAACTGTTCTTATCCTAACCCACAAGTTTTGCCCTTTGTTTCCTGATTCTCCTTCCTCATCCCACCAGGTGCGAGAGGGGTGAGCGAGGAGCACATGGTTTTAGTTGCTGGCTGTGGCGGGGAGAGGTTTGGGCTAAACTATCACAAGAGCAAACCTGAACACTTCAAAGCATTAACTTTTTTTTTTTTTTTCCGGTGAATTTCATTTACTTTCAATTGAAAGAGGGTCATTGTAAACTCCTAGGAATGGTCGTCACTACTATGAGGGATTTAGTGGACAAAGAAAAAAATATACAGCTTTGTGGAAGTGTAGCTTTAAGCTTACTAAAAGCTAGGCATTTAAAATTGTATTTAAGGATGTTCTTAACTGCAAAAACCAACTTAATTCCAGGTGAGCAGAAGTCGAGGGGGAGGTGCTGAGCTCTTCCTCCAGGTACCCAGTGCCAGGACATGTAGCAATGGCTCAAAGCTGTGTCTGTCCATCAGGGGAGGTTCAGACTTGACAGAAGGAAACATTTCTTCACTGAGAGGATGATCAAGCCCTGGAACAGGCTTCCTGGAGAGGTGTGGTTGATGCCCCAAGCCTGTCAGTGTCTAAGAGGCATTTGGACCACACCCTTAAAAATACACTTTAACTTTTTGTCAACCCTAAAGTGGTCAGGCAGTTAGACTCATTCTAAGTACCTTCAAGCTGAGCTATTCTACTCTATCATTACTGTAGACCCTTGTAGATACAAAATATTAGGCTTATACATACAAAAGTATTTGGACTGCAAGCATCTTCACTGGTAACACTGTATTTTTTCTCATCTTAACATATGTATCCTGTGCAAAGAACTCAAAATACAAAGTTGTCCTTTTTACTTTCCACAGCTACACTTATTTTCAGTTCTTCCAATGTTTTGCCAGGATGCAATCCCAGTATTACATACAAATCTTATTTGAAACAACCCATTTTATTAGTTGGCTTAAGATTTCTTTTGCATACCCTAAAATTTAAAGTCTGATGGATGGATATAACAAGGTAAATCAAATAGCTTCTTAATGTTTAATAAAAATGTTTTTCAAAAAAAATCACACAGCTTCCCTCTAAACTGTATATTCTACTTCTAAGGACCACATTGTTTCTTCAGTTATGAGATGTAAAATGTGCCCATGAATTATAAACAAGTTGCCACAGAGGGCTTTCAAATAAATGCAGTAAGCATGAGTAAGTATGTTTTGAACATCAGTAAAACATACTATCTTATACTGACATAAGATACATGCTGGAAATGGTTTTAAAATGCTGGTTTTCCAAAATACAGTCAAATTGACTTTTGAGCATGGCCTCCAGGAAGCATAATCAGGCCTTGAAATGTAGCTGTGGAAGTAATATTTTTGAAAGTATTTTCCAAATATCAAGTTTGAAGAAACAGATGGGAAACCAGGATTCAGATATTTAAAAGCACCTCCAAAATATGAATAATTCATTAGAATTTTTTATATCACCCATGAATATGATTCCTATTCTTACTGATAGCTTTTACATTATAAAAAAAAAATACAAACACGTGGTAAATTCTACTAAAACTGATTTTTGTCTGTCAAGACTAGAAACAGCAAAATACATATACAAGTGCAATAATCAGTAGCTAGCACTGACTCATACTTCCTTTGACATGTTTACATGTACATACACAAAAATCCCAAGAAAATGAGAAACTCCAGAGCTAGACTCCAGCCTGTATTTCCATAGAATAGACAAAGAAAATCACAGTATCTTTAGAAACAACCTATACATTGCAGATTTTAATATGCCTAAGAGCTTGAATGCGAATTAACACCAAGCATATGAAATTCATATGGTTTCATGCCTGTTCTGCCATAACATTACACATTATACCATCTCAGCACTAACTGTGGACAGAGCCAGAATGGCCTGGCAAACTTCAATAGTCTATGTAAACTATCCTTCAGAAAAAAAATAATTTGGTAAGGACATTTTTAAAAATGTAAAGCAAATTAGTACATATATATCTTATTTTAATAACTACAAGCTCTTCTTCAAAAACAGACTATTTTGTGGACCAGTACAGCCAAACTTAATAACTTGGGTACTTTTCTAATGAAGACATCAATAATGACATTTGAAGGTGCCAATTAAAGACATCATGCCCAAGTGACATTTCTTGGCACAGTTTCAGCAAGCTAAACTCAATTAGAGCTTGAACAGCCATTAAACAATGTACTTTAATTAGGCAGAGACTGTACGAAGTTGATAATTAAGAATAAATACAAGAAAGAATAAAACACATATTGAAGATGTCCAGACAGAAAAAAAATATAGTGAGTACAAGAGTCCACAGGGTCACCCCTCAGATGTTGGAGGTAGTACTTATTCTTAGATAAATTCAGCTCTATCTCCTAGATAGGAAAAACTCTTATTTTCCTTCTAAAGCTTCAGATCAATACAAAACTGGAACTAAACAACACTGGTTAGTAACAGTCTTTCAAGCACTTATCTTTTAATTGACCACTTCTTATCGAGATACCCATAAATTCAACCAAAAAGAGTGTCACCTTGAGTACTGTGCTCAGTTTTGGGCTCCACAATACAAGAATGATACAGAAATACTTTAATGTGTCCAAAGCAGGGCAACCAAAATGGTGAAAGGACTAGAGGACGTGACCTACGAGGAGCAGCTGAGGATATTAGTTTTGTTCAGCTTGAAGAAGGAGACTGAGGGATGACCTCATTGCTGTCTACAGCTTCCTGAGGAGGGGAAGTGGAGAGGGAGGTGCTGAGTTCTTCTCCCTGGCACCCAGTGCCAGGATGTGTGGCAACGGCTCAAAGCTGTGTCTGGCAGGGGAGGTTCAGCCTTGACATGAGGAAACATTTCTTTACTGAGATGGGGGTCATGCACTGGAAAAAGCTTCTTAGGGATGTGGTAATGGCCACAAGCCTTTCAGTGTTCAAGAAGTGTTTGGATAATGCTCTTAGATAGCTGGTTTAACTTTCAGGTTGCCCTGTGTGGAGTCAGGATTTGGACTCAGTGACTCTTCTGAGTCACTTCCAATTCAGGATATTCTATGATTACATATGCTGTTTATCGCCTGGTTCCCAGAAGAGAAAGGTAATTTCAGGACAGATGTCTTCAGTTTTAAAGCAATTAAAATAACCTATTATTTCACCTTAAGACAAATGACAGTATTGAATGAGTACACAATCTATTTGTATCAGCACTGCATATATATATAGACAATAAATGTCTGGGTCAGCTGAACACAAAACACAAGTTACAGGGAAGACACTCCCCGCAGGTCTTATGGTACCTATATTACACTGTATACACTGTACCACCAAAAAAAGAAAAAAATCCATCTCAGGGTTTCCCCATAGCATTGGGAGCTTCAAACCTCTTTTTCACAGAACACCAAGCTTGATCTTTCCTGTCTTCTCTGATCATTTTATGTACTCAACTACAGCATCCTATCATTTTCAGAGACAACACATATTTACAAACGGTTGGATTTCTTCCTAAACAGGAATTACACTGTTTCAGGCTTTAAGACTCAAGCAGTGCAACCCATTTTCACGAAAAACAATCTGCCTGCTCAAAACTTACTGTTTATTCCAACTGTAGTAGCTCATATAAAAAAATATACGCTCCCTTCCCACAATTCTTGCCAGAAATTGTTAGAGAAAGATTATTATGCAAAACCATCATTACCACAGAATCACAGAATGTCTGAGGTTGAAAAGGACCTCTTGAGATCACCCAGTCCAAATACTCTGCTCAAAGAGAGTCAGCTAGAGCAAGTTGCCTTGACTGTCCAGTCAGGTTTTCAATAACTCCAAGGACAGAAAGGCCATGACCTCTCTGAGCAACCTGTTCCAGTGTATGACCATCCTCACAGTAAAAACGCTTTTTCTCATGTTCAGATGGAATTTCATATGTTTTAAATTGTACCTGTTGCCTCTTGTCCTTTCACCAAATACCACTGAGAAGAATCTGGCTCTGTATTCTTTGCGTCCTCCCATCAGGTATTTGTACACAACACTAAGATCACTCTGAGACTTCTCCAGACCAAACAGTTCCAGCTCTCTCAGCCTCTCCTCATATGAGGGATGCTCCAATACTTTAATCATGTTCACGGTACTTTGCTGGACTCTCTCTAGTATGTCCATGTCTTCCCAGTACAGGGGAGCCCAGAACTGGACACAATGCTCCAGGGGTGGTCTCACCAGTGCTGAGCAGAGGGAAGATGCACCTCCTTTGACAAACTGGCAATGCTCCTCCTAATGTAGTCTAGGATACTGTTGGTCATCCTCACAGAGAGAGTGCATTGCTGACTTACGGTCAAGGACCCCAAGGTTCCTGTCTGCAGACCTGCTTTCCCACTACTTAGTCCCCTGTGCATACTGGTGCATGGTGCTATGTTTTGTCTTTTTATGCTATTGTTCAAAATCAGTGCTTCCACATTTAGAAAATAAAATGAAGTTTTAGCTAGCCTACTTCAAGATGAGAAAGAAATACAACTTCACCATAAGTAGTCTGACCATACCAAGAGAAGTATTTACTACAGAATGAATTTCACATCTGAAGAATAAATGTATTGTAAGATTTCACTTTCCTTTTCACCATTACAGTGTGCTACTCAATGCTTTATACCAGCTCCCTGGTATCTCCAGTTTAATGATGCATTGTACCATGTATAATGACCCAGCTGTCATTGTGAAGGCAAAAAACTCCAAAACTACATTCAACAGCAATTATGGGAACTTACGGAAAAAAAATCCATTCATGGCTATTAAATACAAATACGATCTGTCCTTTCTAAGTAAAGAGGGCTGGAAACTAGAAAGGTGTATCTACATGAATAATCATTCTACAGTTGCCTTGCTTCTTGTCTTCTTTCCCTTTGTCTCTTACACTCATTCATTCTTGGCAAAATATCATGGATCAGCTGCACATCTGCCATGACCCAAAAGTGTCATTCTTTGACCTCAACTGCTTCCTGTGGTCTACTCTGAGAGGAGAAATATCTTTAAGTTCTCAAAAAATCCTATATTCGCTCTGTCCATGAATTTGCAGGGCAAAAGCCAGTTCCTTTCCTAACACCACACAAGCACAATTTGAAATTTACCTACGATTCTTGATAATGTAGTACATATTACCAGAACAAGGAATGAACTCCAGAACCAGCATGTGTAAATATTTGTGTTAGCTTAAGTATCATAAAGCAAATGTAGAAAAGGCGTACCCGCCAGACTAATCTATTGCTTTTCACTAAAGATAATTTTAGCTCAGTATACCTATTTAAGACCCTTTACTCCAATACATATATCCTGTACTAAAGGTTTCAGGATCAGAGGTGACTTGCAGCCTGATAGCATGGAGGATAAACAGACAAGCAGACATTTGCCTGCACCAGCACCTCTACTGAAACTATCAGTCTCTGCCCACTGAACCATGTTTCAGGCAGCTGTGGACCCCTTTTCATCCTTAATCTGAATTAACATCAGGGTGCTGCAAAAGTGGAGATTCATATCATCTTCTTCACCTCAGCCCTAAAAGTCCAGGATTCTTCCTGGTGGAAATCTGATGACTCTATAAACAATGAAATAAGTTACCTCATCAAGTGACCCCAAAGTGACATTAATTACCTAGGAAGTCTACCCAGACTGCAAGAAAATAAAGCAACATGATGAAAACACTAAATATCATTAATGACTCTGAGTAACAATGTTATTTCTAGTTACATGCCTAAGATACAATTACATAAGCGTTCTTCTATTGTTAAGTGCCCATGATACAAAATTAAATGTGAGGCTGGAATATGGATCTTGAAAGGCTAGTCCCCTCTCAGCAGCCATACCCAGTAAAACGGAAGTTAATCTGAGTCTGCATCATAAAAGCCAGCAGAGAAAAATAAACAAATAAATAATAAAAAAATCTTTTCTTGCTCTCTAGTCACTCAGTCCCACTCCAGGTCAGGTGTCTAAGCTGCTCTCCACCTGTGAGCCCCTGCCTAGCTCACTCTGGGCAGGTGGCACCTGCTCTAGGCAGTCACCTCCTGCAAACCCCAGACCTCTGCTCCTAGACCCGTGAGAGACCCCAGGAGACGCCGCAATTTTACAGCAGTCGGTGGGGCTGGGACTGGTCAGACTGCCCTGTGCAGGCGGCATCGTGTTTCACGGGCACGGGTGGGTAGAGGGCAGTAAGTTTTCCAGAAACCAGCCGCCTCTGTATTTTTTTCTGGCGTTCCTGTTCGTTTGTAACATCTAGAAGCTCGTATGTTCCTCCTCAGGCAAAGTTTCTCTACTGCGCCCTGCGGCAAAGGCATGCCCAGCCATTTTGAGCACCGCAGGAGCCGCGAAGTTGAGGCGGGCGGGGCGGCGGCAACAGGTGGTGCCGCAGCCCGCGTCCCTCCACAAGCCAGCGCCCGGCCGCGGCCCTCTGCCCGACAACCACGCTGCGGAGAGGTGACTGCTCCTCCCCTCCACGCACAGCTCGCCCCACCTGCCCCGTCCCCACAGCCGTCTCGAGGACAGCAGCCGCACCTACCTGCGCCGGGCCGCGCCTCCGCCATGCCAACGCCGGCCCCACGCGCCGCAGTCCGGCTTCCTGGCCGCCGCGCACGCGTACAGCCCGTACCCACTCCCTCCGGCTGAGGGCAGCTCTGCGCGCGCAGCCGTGCTGGAGATCCGAGCGCTAGCGGGGGAGCGTGGGCGAGCACGAGGGGCGGGGCCGGGGCCGGGGCCGGGGTGGGCGGGAGCGTGGGCAGGCGGCCCAGTGCGCAGCGGAAGCTGCGGGGGGGCGGTGCTGCCTCTCGCGGCGCCGGAGTGAGCAGGCGGCTGGGGTCCTTGTCTAGCGCCGCGAAGAAGGTGGAAAGGAAATCTCAGGGCGAGGCAGAAATGTCTGCGCTGGCAGTAAATTGGCCGTTTGCTTAGCAATAGGCTTGCCTGCTGCAGCCTGTCCCTGAAACGGGCCCACTGCACTGGCTGTGTTTCACAGAATCGAACCATAGCATCATTTTCAGAGCCCGGCAAAGTGAGCCAAGAGCAGGAGGGTCGGTTCGGGACAGCTCATGGCTCTGTCTAGGTGTTTAAAAGAGGTGCTTTCTCTAAGCATTGGGTAGAAAGCGGAGAAGTGTCATCAGGCTATCTATTGCATTCTGCATGCACTGCTCAAGGGAGGTGGCAGATCCACACACTTGTCATCTCAAATGAGTGCTGGAATTTAAGCTTCTGTCTCAAACCCCACAAAAGGATTCCTGTAGTACAGTTGGTGCTGCAGACAAACCTTATCATGCTACAGCTATAAACACTCCATAGAACTGCACACTTTGTCATACTGCAGGTTTGGGCACCAGTGTTTTAAGCATTGTATGATTCACACCTCCCTGCAGAGGTTTGCAGTGCCATGGTTACGGTACATCTACAGAACGGTTCTACGCTTTTACTGCTGCAATGGGGCTCCAGAGTCTTTACAGAGCTGCTGATCTTTTCAGACACTGCAGAGTAAGTTCACAGTTCCATAGCAACTGCAGCTCTGAATGGCACCTAAGGAGCACTGCTGCACACAGTCTCTCCATTCTGCCCTCCACACCCTCATGGTAAAATTCTCAGATCAAAGTTCCATTTGCTGCATAGTTCTCCTCCTAGTGGGCTCCAAAACCCTTAAAGAACCAGTAGGCTTATTGCAGAAACATTAGCTGTTGAAATGCACCCCAGACTCCTGCTACAGCTTGCAAACCACTATGGCAACATCCTTAAGAAGATGCTACATGTGTAGCCATGGATTTTGAGTGAGTTTGAAGTTCTTCGTTGCATGTAAACATTGTGATCATCTGAGATTGCAAAGAAAGGTATGTGACAGTGGGATCCTTCCAGAGGTGATGCATGGTTCTCCTGCTGCTGTCAAGAAAACTTACTATAGTCCACTGCTTCCCATAGACTTCTTGGTCACTACTGTAGAGCTGTGACCATAGCATTCACATAGAAGTACTACAAATTTCCGACACTGCCTTACATGAATACCACAGCACAACCACTTTAGTATCCACTCTCTTTTTTGCTGTCACCAAAAAAAACAGTTGTGGTATGGAAAGCACTATAGAAATTTGCACCTGTATATGCTGCTGCACCAGTGCCAATAGCTAGGTCTATACAGCTTTTCATTCATTCTCCATTTTCCTTTTTTATCTGAATAGTTCTCTTTTTTTTTTTTTTTTCCCTTTTTCATCTTAAATTTGCATTGGGTCAATGCCACCTGATAGCTTAACTGAGTTGGCCAGTGTTTCTGTACAGGCATATGATTTTATTATCTTCTTTAGTTTGGCCAAAACAGTTTTTTATCTTTTTTTTTTTTTTTTTATAACTTCTTATTTTCAGTGTAGGGATAGGGGCAACAATCTCCCCACTGTATCATAGACCTTCCCTTAAAATATATTTTTTGTTTCTACTTTGTCATGCTTCAATATTTATATCCACATCCTTTTGCCATTCATCATTCACTTCTTTTCTCAGTGGCTGCTTTTTTCCATCTGACCAGTATGTCTGTCAGGAAGCAGCAGGGACAGGCTGCTCCATAAGTAGAGATGAGAGGTGAGACTCAGAAATTCCGCGACACCTGAGTAAGAAAAGCAGAACAGGTTTGCCAACATTTGAGGCAACAGGCCAGGCAGCCAAGCAAGCCAGTAGTGAAAGGGCAGCTCAAGCCAGAATTAGGTAAGGGTCGGCTAGGCACAAGCATACCTGTGATGTAGGTCAGGCAGACACTAAAGATGAGAGCATGAATTTCAAAGCAGTGTGGGAAAAAATGAGGGACAGGAACCCACTGACCTTTCTCCAGGCCTGTCAGCTACTTACAAAAGTTGGTGCTGAGCCCATCCAGACAAACCCCCAGGGTGGTGGGAGGGACCTCAGGACCCTTACAGTCACAGATCTCTCCCATATACAGCAGGGATGTTGATAAACAGCCTTGCCTTCAAGGAAGAGGGGAGGTGAGGTAAGGAAGCAGAAGGCAGGGAATACCTACCCATAACTGCCAGTGCCAACATGCCACGGGAGATAAATGCACTAACAGAAACATATTCATTCCTGAGCTGGCATCATGGCGCAGTCATTTTTAAGGACGAGTCAGCCCATAGTAGGGTCAGTGCGGGTCAGGAGATGCCTTGACATGAACAGCGCAAGGTTGCCATGATGCTCAGATTCTGGTGAGGAAGATGAAATGGACTATAGCAAATCAACTGCGATTTCAGATGTTCAGCATGAGTCTCCTGCATACACGCATACTCCTTTTGTGCAAAGGATTTCCCAGAGTTCCTGATTTTTACATAAGCTGCTCTTAGGTGTTTCCAAATGCCATTGGAGTTACAATCCCTGTAGCCAGGACCAGTAGTTTAATACAGTATGTTGTACCCCTCCAGAAGGCAAGGGAAGAGTTACAAGGTGCTGTGGGCACAGTCTGTTGCAGCACACAGTGATGTTCTGACTCTTTTGTCCTTCCTTACATAAAGCCTGTATAGATGAGCAAAAAAAAAAAAAATCCATCAATATGTGCTTTCATTGTTAAAATGAAAAAAAAAGGAAACAACCTAAAAATGAAGAAGCTTGTTAAAAAATGGAGGAACAGCTAAAATAATTATGTCTTTGAGGGTTACATGGAGACTTTAAGAATACATGGATGCTTAGGGCAAATGCATATGAGGAGGAAAAGGAACCTGCTATCATTAAGCAGCAGGGACATGGGAGCCTGTTGCTGGGGACAGCTTTTCAGAAGCATCCTTCCAAGAGCTAAATTTGGGTCTAAAATTGAAAAGAATCCAAATTTGTGACAGATGAAAAATAAAACACACCATGAGATAGGCCAATAAGGTTTCAAGAACAACTTGCATAAGGCAGAAAATCTAATAATAAATCACTTTTCAAACACTTCAGATTCTGGAAACCTGCCAGACAGTCTGCAGCACCAAGAAAATTAAAATAAATTTAAAGGAACATACAGAGAAAGTAACAGAAAATCTAAATTAACTCCTTACATCTGTGTTCACTACTGCAGACCTGGATGAGATTCTCAAACCAGCTCTTCTTGTTTATATGGACACTCACCAGGTGTTCTGTCTTGAAAGAGTCAGTATGGAACATACAGGTTATGGAACATATAGGCAAAATTAATAGTAACAAATCACAAGGACCAGATGGTATATAATGAGCAATCCTAAAATAATTAAAGGGTGAACTACCAACTGTCCTCTTCAATCTTTAGTATAAAACTGCTTTGGTAGCAAGAGAGAGGAATGTGTCAGTTATAACATCATTTTTTTAAAAAGGATGCCATAAGAAATCTAGAAAAGTACAGACCTGATGTCTGTAACAGGCAAGTTAATGGAAACTGTAAAATGGATTAGAATTAGTGAGCATATGCATAAAGATGCTGTAATAAGGATTAGTCAAAATGGCTTTTGTAAAGGGAAGAACTGCATTACAATCCTACTGAAATGTTTATGAGTCACCAAGCTTGTCGCTAAGACAGAAAGACCCTAGAATCCTGACCATGGACTTCTGGAAGGTATTTGGAGAGGTCATTCATCAAAAGTTCTTAAAAGTTATAAGTTATAAATAATTGCAGAGGTAAACAACTGGATGAAAGACAGAAAATAAGACAGTAGGAGTCAATAGTCCATTTTCACAGTAAAAAGAGATCACTGATAGAGTCCCACAATGATGTGTTCTGGAACCTGGTCTGTGCAACATATTTTTCAAGGACCTGAAATTGGCAATTTTGGAGGCTGCTCATGGTACAATGTTATTTAGGAAAATATAGGCAATGGCAGGCTGAGGACTACAAGTAGTCTTAGAATACTGAATGTATGGGCAAAAAATGGCAGGGGGGATTTAGGAATGTCAATGTAAAACAGTGCATATGGGAAGAAACTGTCTTGTCTTCACATTTGAAATGAAGAGCCCTGAGCTGCTGTAACAGTTATAACAGGTAGTTGTATGAAAATGTCTTCTCTGTGCCCAGCAGGTCTCTGTTTCTCACCCACAAGCTTTCAGACTCTATCCATTTATTGATGTAGAGGGCAAACCCTCTACCCTTTCTTCCTTGCCTGTCCCTTCTGAACAGCCTGTAGCCATTGATCGCTGCACTCCAGTCATGGGATCTGTCCCACCAAGT
Source organism: Patagioenas fasciata (assembly GCF_037038585.1). Taxonomy (NCBI): domain Eukaryota; kingdom Metazoa; phylum Chordata; class Aves; order Columbiformes; family Columbidae; genus Patagioenas; species Patagioenas fasciata. The sequence continues at coordinate 106,435,970 of NC_092521.1, forward strand.
TTCAGTAATGGCCACTAAGTCATAGCTTTCTAGGAGCACAGCACCTTCCATCCCCTCCTGTCTGTTGCCCATGCTGTGTGCATTGGTATAGAAGCACTTCAGCTGGACTGTTTGGCCATGTCACCTTCTTAGAGGAATACCCCTTAATGCCCTCTGAAGCATTTCACTGGTGTTTCCCTGTTGGCTTTTATTACCTCAGGATCTCAGCATATCTCAGGGCCACTGGCTAAGGGCCCTTGCTAGCACTCTGTCCCTCTAACATTGGCATCTTGTCCTACAGGTTGTCACAGGAGAGGCTGGTGTCGTCCCCCTCCCCCATCATGTCTAGTTTAAAAGCTTTGTCAATGAGCCCCACTAGCTCATGAGAAAATATCCCCTTCTTTGAGTATACAGGAGGACAATGCCAGATAATTTACCACCTGGATGTTCCCCCAATACCGATAAGAGACACTAAGAACAATACTTCAGGAATGATATAGAAAACATCTTTGATGTCATGGTAACAGAACAAAGAACCAGATCACCTCTCAGAGTTATTTTCATAATCAGAAGAAACTGTGCCTCTGAATTGATGAGCAGCATGTAGCAAGAGCTGCTTTCCAACATTTGACAAAACAGAGAGAAAAATAAAAAAATAAATCTGTTGGAAAGTAAAATGTGGGAAAGCAAGATGTGTGGTTCCAGCCACCTGGATGATAAAGGAAGATCAATACTAACATGACCATTTGGATGGTTGAAGACATGGGCCTTGGACAGATTACTTTGAAGTACGTTTCTCATAATTGTAAAAAATAGCCCAGACTCGTGAGAATGGTATCTCAGGCCAGATAACTGCCCCCAAGTGCATGGGATGTGTGAATGTCCTTGGGCCTGGCCTGTGAATGAGTGGAAAAACAAGTGAGACAAACATCACATGAGTTCAGTGTGTTTTTAATAACAATTAGTGGAAAAATACCTTTTGGAAACATCTTAGTCCAGGCCCGTACCTGTAAATCCTATAAATTGTCAATGATGAATAAAGAAGGCAGCCTAAGCCTAGGCCTAGGTCAGCTCTCGGCTTGGCCAGGCTCTGCGCTTCTTCCTGAACAAGATCTCTGCCTCTGCGTGAATTTCTGTCTGTGTCCTGGTATGCATTGTTTCTAATCTAATCGCTGCATAAATCTAAAAAAGAGGTAGTGCAGAAAGTGCTGCACAGAGTACTCAGAAAATAGGGTAAAAAAAGAAAGCCTGAGAAGGGAGGTAAGAATATGACACATCATCTTCACTTTGAAGTAGGACTTGACTCACCCAGATTCCTACACAATGTCCATGAGACTATAGGAAACAGAAGCTTTTGTGTCCTGTAGCACAATTACCTGAAAAAAAACCCTCCTATATATTTAGTTTCAGGACTCTGAATACTATGTAGTGCTAACCCAACAGAAGCTGCAATGTTGAGTGTACCATTGAACTGGTGTGTCTGAATTTGTTTCACACTGGAGGAAAGAAACCCTGAAAATTGAGGAAATCAGAAGATAAAAAACATAGCATATTATGTCTCAAATTCCTTTATTCCTTTATTCCTTTACTGTAAATTTATGTAACAGAAACTCACAACTCTGCAGAATGTGTGTGTGTACGCATCTGTATAGAGTGAGGGAGAGAAAGAAAGAGAAGAAAAACAGGAAGAAGTTTGGATACATCAGATGGACAAAAGTTAAAGTACTCCACTATGACTAACTGCCAGCGATCATCTAGCTGGCAGTCTAGTTAAATAGCATTTCTTAAGGGTCAACACTGAGGCTGATGCTGTTTAACATCTTCACAAATGACCCAGAAAAGGGGATGGAAGGACCCTGAGAAAGTTTGCATATGACTCAAAATTGCAGGGAGCATGGCATGCCCAAAGGCAGGCCTGACACTTAGATTGACCTTGACAAGTTGGAGGAATTCACCACCAGGGGCCTCGATATATACAGGGAGAGGCTGAGGTAACTGAGTCTGCCCAGCCAATAGACGGCTAAATGAAAGATCTGATTGCTATCTTCAGCTGTGAAAGGGGGTTGTGACAACCTTGAAGGACTCCCCCCATCCTTAGTAGAACAAAGGCCTTGTTATGCCTTAAACGTCTGTTTTTTGTTACTTTGGGAGGAAGAGATAGATGACACCTCATCTTATCTTTCCTAAAGTTTTATGGCCATGAAGGCAGACACCTTGGAAGATAAGGACAATTAACAGTGTTGCTGTGAAAGGCCTCATGGCCTAATTGGGATGATAGAGATGAACCATCTGTCGGACAACCAACTACCAGAAGAAACCACGAACCAACAGCTACCCCTGACGGGCAAGACAACTCACTTGTGGTCAATACTGTGAGTTAACTCACACCTGATCTCATCTGTTGAGTGAGGGCACGTGTCACGTTCAGAGTTAACTCATCCCTCATCCCATCTGTTGGGACGGGACAGGGTTTTATAGACAAAACTGTGCCAAGCTCTTCTCTGACATGCACAGCTAAACAAGAAGCAGCAAACTCAAACTGAAACAACAGAAATTCTGACTGGAGAGGAAAACACTCTCAGAAAAGTTCAGCACATTGACCAGAGAGATAGTAGTATCTACATCCTTGGAGATTTTTAAAAACATCACCTGGACAGGGCCTTGAGCAACCTGATCTAACCTGTAGTTAAAGCCACTTTGAGGAGGTTGGACTATAGACCTTCAAAGGTCCCTTGCAAGCTATTTTTTTATGGTGCTGTAATATTATTTATAATAATAAAATTATAATATCCCTGCCTGCTAATGTCGAAATAAAATAGCTGTTTCAAGTCTGTCTTTAATGTGTTGTTTCCTAACCATTATTACATCCCAGGGTACTGGGGATAGGAAGTAAGAAAAAGGGAAGACTGCACTTCCATCCTGGAGTCTCTTTAGTGAGAAGAGTGGGATCGTATCTGCCTGTATTTCCAACCTGGATATACGAAGCAGTTCAGGAGCCTTGTACATTAGATTGTCAATATGGTAACAACACAAGAATCTGAAATCAGCAAAAGCAGTTGAAACTGGAGGTTCCACTGAAAGACTGCATAAAAATTCTGCATAGGAAGTACTTCTGCATATCACCACAACTGAGATAGGTGGCAGTGGCACATGTCCATAAAGTAATATTACTCACTTGATATTATTGTTCAACATCAGATAAAACATTTGGATGCCAGTAAAGCCTTTTAAAGAGTTTATTGTAGGCAAAATATTGGTGACACTAGTGAAAATTCATATTGGTACAAGAACTGTAGGGGTGTAAGTTTAAAGGGAAACAAACAAACAAACCAACCCCAAACAAAACTAGATGAGAGGGATATCAGGTGAAGTAATTTCACTTATATAAATCCTTAATGATCAGTCCAATATATATCAGTCCAATAATATTTCTTATTTGTATTAATGGATTTCACATCAGAGTAAGTCTATGATAATAGAATTTTCTGAGGACACTAAGCATTGTTCACGGGAACAGCAACAGTATACAGATCTACTTGGGGTATTATATGGAACAAAGTGATAGCATCTCAGTGAGAAGTAATGGCTCAATATCCAGGCCATGCAAACGGTTACAACCCAGCTAAAATGTTTAGAAAATCAAGAAGAAAACAGCAAGTAGGATATTCAGTTGCAAAAGGAGATGCGCTATCTGCAAAGTTAAAGAAACTAAGATGGCATTATGCAAAGCAAAATTAAAACTCATCTGGAATTTAATTTGTGTACATCCCTGGTCACCTATGTTTAAGATATATGATCCACAATTCAGAGAATATGAGAGTTCTCCTAAGCGATAAAGCAAAACCCGTTCAGATTGCTTAGCTTATCAGAGGCCAAAACAAATCAGAACAGGGTCAAGAGAAGCCAAGATAGAGTTTGGTTTTGTTCTTTGTGGAAGCGGCAGGATGTGCGGTTTCAGCTAAAGAGCCTTGGACAGATTATATAGAAGTATGTTTTTTATGAGTGTAAGGAGTGATAGCCCAGGCCAGTGAGAATGATATCTCAGGCTGGAAAACTGCCCCCATATGTATGATTTGTGAATGTTGGGCCTGGGTGTGTGAATGAGTGGGCCGAACGCCGCCCACAAGATACACACGGAAACATGACTGAAAACAGACACAACGTGAGTGCAGTGTGTTTGGAATAACAATTAGTGAAAAAACATCCTGTCTAACCTCTTGGTCCAGGCCCATATCTGTAAACCTATAAATTGAGAACTGTTAATAAAAGCCAGTTCAGCCTGGCTCTGCTCTCACTGCTAACAAGAACTCTGTGTCTGTGTGTTTCTGTCTGCATCTGTGTGTGTTGTTCCTCATCACCACAGTTCTTTGTAAACACAGCACAGGGTACACCATTGGAAGTGAGAATAATTTAAAGTAACAGAAGACAAAAAAAAAAGATATAAATTGGCTATGATTACATATTAACTGGAAATTAAAAATGGACTTCTAACAATCAGGGAGTGACATTCTGGACCAGCTCACAATAAATATAGGCAGAATAAAAAATCTAAATAGCTGATAATTGCTATAAAGGATTACATGTGACTGCAAGATGCTTGACTCAATGATAAAACAGATGCTTCCAGCTCCCATATTTCTAATTTCTATATAAATTATGAATATATGGTGGCATCATAAACTACCACCCATATGGATGAATGACATGGTCTTCATCACCTTATCAAGAGTTCAGTAATAAAATCCAGTAGTGCATGATGACCTGGAAGCAGTAATATGTCACTGAAGCATGAAGCATGAGCATGGATGTCATCAGCCAGTGCTCCAAAAAAAATTTAATACTTATTGCTACTCAAGAATATTTTCCCCAACCATCTTGTTGATCAGGTCTGATCATTGTGCTCAGCTGTAGCTTTCCCACTGCTTGTTGACAGATTGCAACAGGCATGGCTGTTCTGAACTAGTAATGGGAATTGCTGCAGAACAAGTTTAATTAACCTAAATTTTTTAATCATAGTCTACTATTTAAAATATATTACTTTGTTTTAATTACTTTGTTTAGTATTAGTTAGCAGGAGAAGAACTTATCTTGTAGTGAACTTATCTTTACCTGGTTGCTTAGTTATGGGCGGGCCTTGAAGGCCATTGGAGGTGGGAAGATCAGGTAGGAACAGCACACCCTCTGCCTGGAGTTGAGAGACAGAAAACGAACAAAGAACAATAAAACCCCCAGACCATGGATTACCATCAGACCAAAAGGTGCATGAAGTGTGTACGAACAGGGGGTGCAGAGATTGTAAGGATTTAAATTCCCAAGATTTTTTTGCCTTGAACAGAATACGAAAAAAAAAAGGGGGTATTGATGATCCATGTGTTGGCTGAGTGATTAAAATGTACGTAAGCATCTCATGTTGCTGATAATTTGGAGGCAGAAGGACAATACAGTTTTTACTTCTCCATGCTAATAACTTGGAAAAGATTGCATGCAAATGCCATATGCTGAAAATGACAAAACTGACAATGAGAATAGTTCATTGCTGACTGTAACACAGTTATCCTGGTTGAAGTTCTGGAATGTCAAACCACACCATCTGCAAGAAGGGAAAACTATTCACATTTTGAATAGTTGACCTTACTCAAGGTCAATCAAGTAATATTTGGTTTCATCTATGATTAAAATTTTCAGATAGATTTTAAAAGAAAATTTTTAAAATAATTGACAGTTGTATGCATATTTGGTTAAATAAACAAATTGTACTCTCAGTTATATGAATGATACTTTCATGGACCTCATCTGGGATTTACTGTATGATAAATGTGAGCATAATTACATTAATATGTTTTCAAAGTCAGCTGAGACACGGAAATCAGACAAGACTTTTAAAGAGAAGTTGCCTGGCAACAAAACTATCGCTGCTCAACCTCTCTGAAGGTAAAGTTACCTGGAGGTGAACAATAAACAATAGAATTATTGGATTATGAATCAATTAACTAAAAGTGAAAATACCAAATATAGCTTTACACTGTCCAGACAAAAGTTCTGATGAAGCAGTTACGACTTAGTGTTATTTTACTTGTGTGTTTAGAGATGGAAAAATGACAGATGTAGATGACACGAAAACATTGTTCCCCATTCTGGAAAAGGAACAGGTCAAGATGATCACTGTTTGATACCCCAGACTGGACTTGGTACCAAAATAGGTGAAATGTCCTTAAGACAGATGAATCAATCATTACCCATCTGTGGAAACATTCAAGACCAGACTGGATGGAGCTCTGAGCAACCTGATCTAGTTGAAGATGTCCCTGCCCATTGCAGGGGGGTTGGGCTAGATGACCTTTGAATATGCCTTCCAACCTAGACTGCTCTATGATTCTATGATTCCCACATTCTCTTCACCATGGAATCATTCAGTGGGACTGAATGAGCTGGATGCCATGCCTGTGCCTGGCCATGGACTTCATTGATCTGGACCCTGGCCTGCACGTTTGTTTTCCCAGCTTGACCTCAGATCTGCCTCGTCACTGTGATCTGGACTCTTGGCTGAACCTGGCTGCCAGCCCTGGATCTGCCCTGCTTGTGCGGCTGGTGATGACCCAGCCCTACCAGTCTTGTCAATGGACTCAACCCCCTGGCTTCTGTACCCTGGGGAGCAACTGGCCCTTGCTACTTCCTGACGTTGTTCCCAAACCCATTCATTCTTACACTTTTGAAAGACTTCTTTGGAAGGAAGGCAGGTAAGAATATTGTCTCTACATAGCATGTGAACAGAGACAAAATGTCACTGCACAGTCCAGATGCTGTGAGTCTATACAACTTTTTGGGTGTGCTGATATTTTTTCCTGGGGACTTGGAATAAATTATCTTAGCATTAAAAATACAATAAGAATGTATTTTTTTTTTTCTTTATGAATGTCACTAATTTTAGCCAGGAAAAAGCTTTTATGTAAGAGTTACAACTCCTCAGCCTACAAAAATATTTATTTCCTTGTACTGTCTGCAAGGAGTAGATCTTTAAGTAACTACTTTTCCTAAACACAATCTCAATTAAACTGAAAATCTCATGAGTTTTAGCAGCTTGTGACTGAAGGCTATAGAGGGAATTTACAGAAATCTTAGACCCCTATTACAAAGGATGCATTTCTAATAAGAGTATGAACCTTGGGCTTATTCTAAAATAGAGATTTAAGAACATCCTCTCATTCAAGTCTGAACATTTTGTACTGAGTAGAAGGAACTCTTGAAGAACATTGGTTATTCATGTATCATTTTTTCATCTATTTCAGCACTTAATGCATTTTTTTAGTGAAACAGAATTTCATACTCAGAGTTCTTCAGAGTGTTGTCTGTGCAGAACTTCTTTGGGAACATCAGTGCCTGATTCTTTTTGTTTTTCATTCATGAGAAGCAGGAAAGTCAGTTTATGTTGTCTCTATGAGCAACAGTAAAGAAATCATGTTTATGTGCTGCTAGCTATTTCAGTTCTGTTAAATAAACACAATAACCCTGCAGGCATCATTTAATTCTTTTTAAATGGCTCCATTCAGCAATGAGGAGATTCACAGCTATCAACAGTGGTCAACTTCCTATTTTATCATCAACAAAAGAGACCAAACACTCTTGACTCAGACCTCATGGCACACACATTTTTAGCACTGTGTAAGTCTACTATTGAACTCACAGGGTTTTTTAAATTCCAGATTAATAACCCTTCCCTTTTAGATCCTATCTGCTCTTCCTAGTGCCCTCCCATCCTCATGCATCTTCTCTGAACTCTGATGTGCTCATCACTTGAGATACAATGAAGTAGAACATTGGAACTCCAAACCCCACCATCTTCTTCGTCTAAACAAGTTAAGTGCAATTTAAAAAAAAAGCATATAGTTTACGTTATTATTTCATACTCTTTGTTTTAAATTTAAAAATATTTTTTGAAGGAAATGCTTTTAATAACTAGTTTTTGTAGGGTGTGTTAAAACAGTTTTAAAATATTTTCTTCTTGTTAATGAACGGAAACTTCACCGTAAAAAAAATCACAGAATTACAGAATGGTTAGGGTTGGAAGGGACTTCTGGAGATCATCTAGACCAATCCACCTACTAAAGCAGGTACACCTAGAGCAGATCACACAGGAATGTGTCCAGGTGGGTTTTGAATGTCTCCAGAGAAGGAGACTTCACAACCTCTCTGGGCAGCCTGTTCCAGTGGTCCGTCACCCTCAAAGTAAAGAAGTTTCTCCTCATATTCATAAGGAACCTCCTATGCTTCAGTCTGTGCCTGTTGCCCCTTATCCTATTGTTGGGAAGCACTGAAAGGAGTCTGGTCCCATCCTCTTGACATCCACCCTTGAGATATTTATAAGCATTAATAGGATCCCCTCTCAGCCGTCTCTTCTCCAGGATGAACAGACCCAGCTCTCTCAGTCTTTCCTTATAAGAAAGATGCTCCAGATCCGTAATTATCTTTGTAGCCTGCTGCTGGATGCCCTCCAGTAATACCTTGTCCTTCTTAAACTGAGGAGCCCAGAACTGGGCACAGTACTTCAGATGCGGCCTCACCAGGGCAGAATAGAGGGGGAGGAGAACCTCTCTCAACCTGCTGGTCACACTCTCCTTAATGCACCCCAGGATACCATTGGCCTTCTTGGCCATAAGGGTACATTGTTGACTCACTCAACCTGTTGTCGACCAGAACTCCCAGGTTCTTCTCTGCAGCGCTGCTTTCCAGCAGGTCCGCCCCTAAGCTGTATTGGTGCCTGGGGTTATTCTTCCCCAGGTGCAGGACCCTACACTAGCCCTTGTTGAACTTCATCAGGGAAAATGGCAATACTGAATTTTCATGTGTTTACTAGCCTAGTTCTGCATGTATTCAGTCTGAAACACTGAAACTTAAAAGTTTTTATAGAAGTGTAAACAAATAGAAAATTTGGGCATATTCAATGTTAAACAGAATTTTGAGGATAATATTGTCATTTAAGCACAAATAATCACAAGAAACACTGAACTTTTCTGAAAACATCTTATCTCTGATATCTCTGAAAACACTTCTCTCTGATACAGCATGGTTTCTTTCAGTAGAAACATGCCATTAACTATCTCACCTAATTAAGTGCTTTGTTACCTGACCTAATCACAGCCCCAACCTTTCACATCTAAAATGAGCAGTGCTCAGCTCCATTGCCTAGGAAGGGCTCTTCACACAGGAAATTCACTCACCCTAGAGGAAGTGATCCATTCCAGTGATACTGTCACTTAAACTCTAATGAGTATTTTATTATAATGTTGTAAAGCTCTCAAAGTAGAAAGATTGAGTAAGCCTGAAATATTCTCTTTGATCACACAGGAGTTACAAGTTTCAACATGTAAGCCAAGGTCCAGTTAACCATGCTGCTGCACTATTGTCACTAACAAGGAAGAAAGAAGGCATAAGTTGTCTCCGTAAATCTAGAGATGCATAGTGACTCCCCTGAGGAACATTACAAACAATTAGGAAGATGAGTGAAAAAGCAATTTGAAGCATCTGGATAAACTGTGAGCCAGAAAAAGTTTCAGGTAGACTAGAAGTTGTGTAAGCAGCAGCACCATTGCAAAGAGCATTCAGTAAATAAAGTCCAACTGCATGAGCTGAATAGGATAAAAACCCACAAAGTAATTCACACTGTGTGCAGCCATCTATCCTGTGAACTAGATATTAAAAGATTGCTATGGAAATAATGCACTGAGTCCGTATCTCAGCTGTAACACTGTGTGGAAGAAGAGAGTCAGCAGTTACTACCCTAACTTCTGTTTCTCTAAGCAATTGAAAGCATTGGCCTGCAAGGCATGAAGTCTTCTAGCTCACTCTCTAGGTAAGATATTATGTAAGCGGCAGATGCGGCAGCCGTGATTATAAGTGATGCTAAATATTGTCCTTAAAAGTCTCTTTAAGAATTCTTGGTTGAAATGAAAAGCTTGATCTCTTGCCATGAACAGCACGTTCCCACGAGATGCTGTCTGAGTGAGCTGAGCTGCTACACTCCCCTCTTAAGATCGGGTTCTATGCACGTCAGGAAACAGCAAGACCTAAGGATAGCCAAGTCTCGACAGCAGCTCTAGGTCGCAGCAGCCGGCGACGTGAGAGAGCTAGGGCGGCTCGACTGGGCTGGGCGCGCCGCGCCTTCGGATGAGGGGGCAGAGAGGGCGGGGCAGAGAGGGCGGGGCAGAGAGGGCGGGGCAGAGAGGGCGGGGCAGAGAGGGCGGGGCAGAGAGGGCGGGGCAGAGAGGGCGGGGCAGAGGGCGGGCACCGCCCCAGTAGCAGCCCCGCCCAGCCTCGCGCGCCTGGCGACATAAGCTACCCGAGCCGGTGCCTGCGCCAGGGCCGCAGCAGCGCTCACAGAAGTGCCCGTGCATTTAAAAAAAAAAGAAAAAAAAAAAAGGAAGTAGCACTCGTTGAAGGGCGTGGCAGATGAGGGAGCAGTCGTTCCTTTCAGTGGGCCAAGACGGTGTTCACCGGTCGGCCTCTGCAGAGAGCACTTTCTGCAGTCTTTTCCGTTGCCACTAGTGAGGCAGCGATGGGGTCACCCTCGAGAACGCGAAGGCCAGCGAGGTCCTTATTGAGGCGGTGGCGCCAGCCTGTGACGCATTTTGGCCGCGACCCGGCGCTGCGGTTGGGCTGGGCAGAGGGCAGCGTGTGGCGGTGCCGGTACGGCGGCACGATGATGCCGGGAGAGACGCCGCCGCCGGCCGGGACTGCGGCCGCCGCCTGCACGAACTGCGGTCTTCTCCAGCAGGTAGCAAGGGACCGCCCTCCCTGTGGCGCTGGAGCGCTTGCCTGGGGCGGGGTTTTTGCTGAAGGTTGCGGCGGTGGGGCGGCGGGCCGAACCGCCGGCGGGTGGGAAGCGCTGGGTCTGCAGTCACCGCTCCCAGTGCAGCGGGAGTTCGGATGGCGAGTGGGGCAAACGGGCTCTGTGGAAGGAGCAACAGTGGCGAGCTTTAGTCGGGCGGAACGCCAAAGAGTAGCTGCTGTGTCTGGGCGTGCCCAGCGGGATCCGCCAGTGGATTCTGGACGTATCCTTTGGAGCTGCTTGAGTGCAGCGCGGTTAAGCTGTTTTTTAGTATAACGTTTTGGGCAATATCTATTTCACCTTTAAATGACCAGGAAGACCCTGCTGAGAGCTCAGAGGGTGGAGGAGGTCTTCTGACATGCTTAGAATGAGAATCTGGGAAATCTGTAGGTTTAAATAAGCTAGGTGCTGTTTATTGGTAATATTCTGCCAATGCTTAATTTGATTTTGAAATTAAAAGTTATGGGGCTTTTATAGACTGAAATCTACTGTAAAGGCTAAGTTTGAAGAGCTTTTCTAATAAACCATCTAAGTATGCATACTTTCTTACAGAGCCTGCATTCTCTATATGTATTTTTATGAATGTATCTTTTGTGAATTAGTAACTTGTTCACTAAGAGAGCTGAAAAAAGAAGACAGGTTATTGTATTCTTTACAATACTGACAATCAGTTTAGGGGCTATTTACAGTGTATAGTACTGGTTTTGGGGATGAAACATCTTTACCAACTTGAGACTCTTCCCTACAGAATATAAATGAATACGTAGCGGCATTAATTACACTGAAGCAAAAAATGATTGATGGAGAGTAAGTACAATTGCATTAGTGGTTTTTTGTTTGTTTATTTTGATTTCTTTTTTATTGCTCCCAAATTCTTTAAGCAATGCAGCAAATACATTTTGTGGAACTAAGTCCTCCTTAAAATGAAAGTAATTTCTTCACAAGCAGGTCCTAACTCTAGACTGTAAGACTTCTTTAATTTATGTCCTAAAACATCTGTGTGTAGTGTTAGTAAAACAGGGCTATGTTGTGTAGCTATAATAGCTTATATATTATTACAAATATTAGCAGACGTAGCTTTTTTAAGATTTTATGTGTTGTAAAGAATATAGTATGAGAACTAAAAGTCGAGTACAGGTGTATACGAGGCTTTTCAACAGAATTTAGTCCAAGCATTGAAGTGTGAAATGCTATTGGGATCAAATATAAGAATATGGAAAATGAGGCTGAACATCAGTCAGATTCTAAAATGCTTCTGATACTTTGCCTTCTCTTCTGCGATTGCTTCCGCTTCTTCTCAATAACAATCAACTTATGATTGTTTGCAATAATGTATTGAGATATGTATAGCTTCATTCTATGGCTTAATATCCTTGCTATGTCTCATAATTGTAATGGTTTATTACTCATGTTCCCTTTCCCCAATATCTGTCAGTCTGGCTTTAGTGTATCTGAATTTCAGTCCTGTGTTCTCATTTCCAAAAAGTACCTATGAGAGCCTTCACTTTCTTAACTGGGGCACTTTTCTTCAAAGCTCCTTTACTCAGTGTCCTTTTCCTACCTCCAGATTTTGTGTCCCTCTGCTCTTTGCCAGTGCATACATTTATTGTGGGAATTACTTCTCCTTTAACTACTTGTAGCTCAGTCCTCCTTTTTTGCCTTACTTGATTACTGTTAACTGTTGCAAGAGAGAGTAATGCAGCCCTCTCTGAACTGAAGTAACTGCCATGGTATTTTTCTTTCTCTAGGAAAACATAATTTTAAGTTTGGGAACTAGGATATTATTTTTGTGATTATTTATGTAATTTTTTAAGCTGCAAATAGTTAATGGCTACAAATTCATGTAATTGCCAGTTGTGGTTTTGTTTGTTTGTTTTTCCTATTTTAAAACAGCCTGATTTGGGGTTTGAATGGCTTAATGAAAAAAAAAGGTTATATAGACTACTATCAGAAAATGCAAACCAGTCTAACACTTTCTGTATTTATCTATAAAGCAAAAGAAAAGGTATCCTAAGACATGATTGTCAAAATCAGGTGAGAAACTAATTAATTTTTTTCTTGCAGTCGTTTGCTGACAGAGTATCAACAGAAATGCACTGATATCCTTTACTTTTCTACTAGTATTCTTAGAGAATTAATATATCAACATTTCTTATAAGAGGGCTTGAGGCTTTTTGTTTAAGATTTAAGTTAAGAGATGATGCTTCTAGTAAAAATCAGACTAGATTGCCTTTGTAAAGAAAATAGGGCTTTGGAATTAAGACTGTCCACCTAAGGTCCAGCTTTTTCTAATATATAGCTTAATATGGACTTTTTGAAATCTGCGTTGCTGAGAATGACACAAGTGTTTTAATGTAACAGAAGCAACTCTGCTTATTCACTTCAAAAATATTGAAATGTTTCAAACACTTAGTTCTGCAAGTCCTACATATTTTGGGTGGAAATTTTTATTGGATGTTTCTTTGCAAGTGGCGATTGGATTGAAATATACTTAAGGATGTTTGATAAACAGTTTTTAATTTCTACCTTAACATGAGATTACAGCTTCAATTTGCTGAACGGTAAGTTTGATTTAAATTGTTTACTAAAGATGCTATGTTCTCTGTGTCTTTGACAGTTTTAGGAGTCTGATGTTGTAACAGCAATAGCCCTGGGTCTAGGCTGAGCTTTTAACATGTTCCTTTCTTTTACCATGCTTCCTAGGCCATAGTTAGCAAAGATACCTTTGATGAGGATATAAATCTGACCTTCTACAATACCTGAGTGAACTTCTTTCCTGGTCCTGTGTTACATAAGAGTCTAAAGTGACTGAGTGGAGATCTTTTGGTGGTGGTTAAATGTAAGCGTGTTTGGGACGGCCCTATTTGTATGAAGCATATTGTCTTAGAGTTGTGGCTCTGTACCTTTGCTTATTCTGCTTGATTACAGAGGAAGAGGCATCATATAATCTTTACAGACCCTGTCTTACCTGCTGAAATATCCCACAATTGGACTCTACTGCTATTTCACAGCACTACCTATGTAGAGACACTTAGTCCTGGCACTTCAGTGTAGGCAGCTGGGCAGTAGTCCTGTATGGCACATGCCATCTGCTTCCATCTAACTTTAAGCTATTTTTAAATAGATCTTGAATTTTCTTTTAATATAAAATGGATGGAAAAATGAGAGAACACTTGTCCTCTCACAGCATTTTTCCCCAGGGGAAAGCAAAATATTCAAACACTTGCCTGAAGAATCGGAGCATTGAATTTGAGAGCACCCATGTTTTTTGGCAACTTTTTGTAAAATTGCGCTTCCTATTTCAGAGAGATCTCTGCTCTTCGTTGCCAAGTGGAGCAGATGCTACAGAAAATCTTGCCGCTGGAAAAGTGCCAGGAAGAGTTGGGTTCCTTGAAAGCAGAGTTGGAAGAGAAAAAGGTGTGCTTGTAAGGTTTAAGTAACTTGCACTTTTTCTGTTGAAGAAAATGTAAATAACTAATGTTCATGTTAAGGAAACAGGCTTTAATGAGCCCAGTTGTTATTTCCAGCTCCCTGGGACAGGCAGCTCTGGATTTAGATGAAATTAATTACATGATAGCAGTAAGGTTGAGGCTCTTGTAGTTACTAAGATTTTTTTATCAGATTGTTGGCTTTTATTTCCTTATTTAGGAAGTAAGGAAATATGTTCAAGTTCTTTTGGTTTTCTGTTCTTATCTGGTTAAATTACTGAACTCTCTGTAACTCATACTACTAAGGCACGCAAAGAGGGTCTGTGCACATGTGAGCAAACACAGGCCAGCCACAGGAGCAGTCACAAACCACAGATGAAATGCAAAGAGTAAATTTATTTTCGTTACCTTGCCAACCGTGGGATCTCTGAAAAAGCACCAAAGCACCCAGGCAGAGGTACACAAGTAGGAATGCAGGCAGTGCAGAGCTCAGTCCTTGATAGAAGATCAGTGAGCACACTGGCTACGCCTGTGTATCAGAGATTCACGCAGGCTCAGTTTATCACACTGATCTTTGCCTGCAGTAGAGCAGGAATTTCAAGGGTGTTCGATAAGGTGCCTCTAAATCTTTCACAGGACTGTGTTATCTAGATACAGAGGCTCTATTTGGTCAAGCACACAAGGCTAAACAACAATTAGTGTGATATATGTGTTTTTCTATACCCCATCTGCAGTCGGTTCAGTGTACTTACAGCTCTTCTTGCCAAGCTTCTGTTATATTCCCACAGTGCAGAACAGGATTTTGCTTCTGTTACCATTTTGAACAGAAGTTTTTACATTATTAGCTATTTGAGTTTATTCCTAATTTCTCTCTCATCCTTTAGTTGAGATTTAGTCTACAGAACAAAAGCTTTTGACTGATCAGATTTTCTAAATATATGTATTTTCTGCACATTAACTATTATTTTTACAAAAGATAGCCCCCTCTCGTATTTTTTCATGCCAGTGCAAGGTAGGCTATGAACATTTGTCTTGTCACTGTACCTAGTTTTAGTTCAATGACAGAGTCATTTTTTAAATCTTCTTCCTTCCACAAACATTAGTAGCTGATGTTCTGATGGCACTTTTTCAAAAAAAGCAGGACTACATGTATGGTGTATAATAGTGCTCTTGACTTCAGATTTGAGTTCCTATCCAGATAGGTTTTGGAGGCACATACTCAAAAGATATATAGATACAGATTTATTTGTTTATTTGTTACAACTTTTGACTTTAAATACAAAGAATGCCCTGACTTTTCAGCTTTCTTGTTTTCTCATTGAATATACTTTTTCGGCTATGTACTGTTTTCATTAGAATCGGTAAAGTGCATGCAATTTTTTTTTTTTTTTGTTCTCAGTGAAGACACATTCTAACTGTGCTTTCCTTCCTCACAGAGTTCTCTAAAGATTTATCAGGAGAGCCAACTGGAATATGTTAAAATTAAAGAAGAAATAGTAAACAGTGATGCTCTGTGAGTGATGCTTCTTTTTTCACGACGTTTCATTCCCCCTATTACCTCCTCCAGAACTTGGTCTTGTACCTTACCTAGTTATGCTTTCCATTTTGCTAAAGTTTTTTGCTTATGGGTTCTTTGAACAGGGAGTTGATGGAAGAATGGTCTTAAATTTTGTAGCAAACACTTTGAAAAGTAGTATTAGTTCCATTATTATTGTGCCTTGAGGTAGCTCTTGGTGGTTATTTAGCAAAGGCTTTTAAGAACAGGATGAGGTTGGAGAAGCTGTAGTTTCTCCAGTTTTAAGTGGTTCTTAGTCTTGACTTTTTAACAAAAGGCTGTCTGTTTCTGTTGTGTTGATAAGCCTCTGAGGCCAGTATATAAATGATTTTGCCAAAGTGATCTGCACTTAAAATCAGCCCTTAAAATAACTGCTTTTAAAGAAACAGCTCAGCAGGCTCTGAACTGTCCACTTTGTTTGAAAGTAGACAAGAGGGATTTGGCACCAAAAATGCGGAAGCCATTTTTGCTGCCATAGTGCAAAATATTGTGAAGCTGTGCCTTGATATTTGTCAAAGTTTGTTTTTTTCGGTAACTAGTCACTCAAGGGCATCCTTGCCTGGACCGTATGTGCCTGTTATGTCTTAAAGCTCTTGATGTACTCTCTAGTGAATTTTTCTAATTGGTTTTTAATGCTGTTATACTCCTAGCCTCTAAATCACCTGTGTCAGGGAACTGAAACTTCTCGGTTTTCTGTGCAAAGGTAATTATGTTCTCAAAAGAAAACCAGCTAATATACAGCTGGGTGTTGTGAGTTTGTGATTGTGGTTATTTTCCTCCATGTGCATCACTTTGCATTTATCAACACCAATGATTGCTCTCTAGTCACTTGGGATTCCAAGACCATTCTGCTGTTTTTTGTAGTCAGCTTTTACTTCTGGTTTGTTCCAGCACACATCCCAATGAAACTCCTATTGGTGACTCCTCCCTCACTCCCTCCCTCCCTCCCTTTGGTCTTCTAAGCTATTTTGGTGTTACCAGCAGGTCAAAGGAGGTGATCATGCCCTTCTACTCAGCACTGTTGAGGCCATGCCTGGAGTACTGTGTTCTGAGCTTGTCTGTACAGGAGACATGTGGGCATACTGGAGAGAGTCCAACAAAGGGCCATGGAGATGATCAAGGGACTGAAGCGTCTCTTCAATGAGACACCCTAGTATCTTTACATGGTTTGTGAAACATACAGTACTCACAAGCACAGCAACAAGCCACTATCATCTAATAGATTGTACAAGCAGGCTAACATTGTTGTCACTTCTGCCAGACTGCCCTGATTTCACATACAGGTGATCTGTCCTGTGATCTTAATGGCACTTTAGCACAGCATCCTATCTAAGAGCAGCAGAGAGCAGCTACCCCATTGCTAACTGTGTCTGAAGAGGGAACTGACATACACTATGTTAGTATAGATATGTCATCTGTCTCCTATCTGTCACTCTTATCTTCAAGAAGAAGGATCCAGGGAACTACAAGCTGTTCAGCCTCACCTTGATCCCTGGAAAGGTGATGGAGCACCTCATCCTGAAAACCATTTCTAGGCACGTGAAGGACAAGAAACTCCTCAGGAGTAGTTAGCATGGCATCACCAAGGGGAAGTCACTTGACTGGCTTGATAAACTTCTATGATGAACTGATGTGCCTGGTAGCACTAGCAGTGGCTAATGTCTACTCAGACTGCAGTAAGGCCTCCCCCACTGTCTCCCATAAGAGCCTCACAGCCCCTTAAGCTGTTGCTGTAGGGGCTGTGTCAGCAGACAGTGAGGTGCCATGAAGTCTAGTTGGAGGCTGGTAACCAGCAGTGTACTCTGGGGGTAGAGGAGGAGGCCTGCATACTCAGTCCAGTCCTCTTTAACCTCTTGGTTAGCGATTTGCATGATGGGACAGAACATACTCTCAGCAAGTTTGCCAATGACCCAAAGTTAGGAGTGGCTGATAGGCCAGAGGATCATGTTACGAAGTGCAAAGTCCCACACCTGGTGAGGAACAATACCACACACCAGTATATGCTGGGGGCCTCCCAGCTAGAAAGCACCTGGGCAGAAAAGGACCTGGGGGTCCTGGTGGACATCAAGTTGAACATGTGCCAGCAACATGCCCATGTAGCAAAGAAGGCTGTTGGTATCCTGGGCTGCATTAAGCAAAGCTTTTCCAGCAGGCTGAGGGATGTGCTCCTTCCCCTCTGCTCAGCCCTGGTAAGACTATGCCTGGAGTCCTGTGTTCAGTGCTGGGCTCCCCAGTACAGGAGAGACATGAACATACTGGAGAGAGTCCAGGGAGGGGCCACAAAAATGATTGAGGAATTAAAGTGTCTAGCCATTGAGGAAACACTGAGAGAGTTGGGACTGTTCTGTCTGGAGAAGGCTCAGGGATCTCATCAATGTCTATAAATATCTGAAGGAAGAAGATGGAGCCTGGCTCTTTTCCGCGGTGCCCAGTGTCAGGACAAGAGGCAGTGGGCACAAACCAAAACACAAGAGGTTCCTTCTGACCATCAGGAATTTTTTTTTTTTTTTTTTTTTACTGTAAGGATTGCTGAGTGACTGAGCACTGGCACAGGTTGCCCAGGGAGGTTGCGGCCTCCCCATCATTGTAGATATTCAGAAGCCTTCTGGACGTGATCCTGGGCGATGAGCTCTAGGTGGCCCTGCTCAAGCAGCGTGGGTTGGACAAGATGACTTCTAGAGGTCCCTTCCTACCTCAGCCATTCTATGATGCTATAGCTATTTTATATACCTTTGATGTTGAGGCTATTTTAAGCAGTAGATCACATGAGTTCAGTAATTTGAGCTGAGTTTCTTCAGAAGCAGAATCCTAATGAATTGTTCATAAAATGAATGTTGGTCTACAGTCACTGTAAAATAATGTAAGTAAAAAATTAGCTCTCAAGTACTTTGGTCCAATCCACCATTCAGAGCCAGGATCAAAGTTAGGTTGCTCAGGACCTTCTCGTGTTGAGTTTTGAATATTTACAAGGATGGCAATTCCCCAATTCTGAGCTTATAACAAGTGTGATAACTTGCGACAAATACGTCCACTACAGACAAGCTCTGAAGTACTCAAAACAGACTGTTCCAGAAGTAAGGTTGCTCACTTAAATTAAAAGGTCACATTCTCTCTAAGGATTAAATAGATGCAACATACACAGTTGTTGCTTGCATTTGTATTTTTCAACCTTTGAGTACTACAAATGTAACCACATTATGCTTTTTGTAATCCGGGTAAGTTATAATACTGGATGGATTCTGCTTCTGAATGCAACTTCTGTTAGCAAAGCTTTTCTGAAGTTGTGCATGCATCTTAAAGACTGGATAGGAGCTCAGGTTGCATAGCGTGAGAGTTCTGTCCAAATGCATCATCTACAAACCTTGCTTTTTGTGAATTACTGGTTTTAACATCTACCTATTTTATTTCTTAGTGTAACTTCATGTGTTGATGAAATCAGTGAGCATCTTACTGCACGTGTAAAAGTAAATATTTTGTCTGGAAATACCATTGCAATGATAAATGTTGGCAGTTAGCGTCTGTCTGGTTATTAAGATTCATAGTTGTTTGTATCATGGAATTTCTGTCTTGAGTTGAAAGGTACCTATAAGGGTTAACTCCATGTAAGTTCAACTCCCTGGTCCTCGCAGGACTACCTAAAACTAAACCATATGACTCAGAGCATTGTTCAGATGCTCCTTGAACTCTGACAGGCTTGGTGCCATGACCACTTCCCAAGGGAGCCTGTTCAGTGACTGACCACTCTCTCAGTGAAGAACTTTTTTCTAATGTCCAATCCAAAACTTCACACAGTACTCAAGGTGGGGCTGCACCAGTGCAGAGTAGAGTAGGACAGTCACCTCTATTGGCCAGCTAGCTATGGTGTGCTTGATGCACCCAGGACATGGTTGGCCTTTTTGGCTGGCAGGTAACACTGTTGGCTCATATTCGGTTTGCCATCAACCCACATCCCCAGATCTCTTTCCGCAAGGCTGTTCTTCAGCTTCTCATCTCCCCATTTGTACATATAACCAGGATTACTTCATCCCAGGTGGAGAATCTGGCACTTGCTTTCGCTAAATGTAATACAGTTGGTGATTGCCCAGGTCTCTAGTCTATCTGGATCTCTAGTCTATCTGGATCTCTCTGTGAGGCCTTTCTACTCTCAAGAGAGTCTACAGCTCCTCCTAATTTTATATAATCGGCAAACTTACTCAATGTACCCATTTGCCCCCTCATCCAGATTATTTATAAGAACATTAAAGAGCATTGGCCCTAACACTGATCCCCACATTCCATTAGTGACTGGCTACCAGCCTGATGTAACCCCACTTACTAAAACTCTTTGAGCCTGACCCCTTAGCTAATTGCTTACCCAGTGCATCATAACTTGTCTAGCTGTGTGCTGGACGTTTTGTCCAGAAGGATACTTCAAGAGACAGTATCAAAAATTTTGCTAAAATCCAAAAAAACCCATCTATTGGCTTCCCTTAGTGAACTAGATGGGGGACCTTGTTATGAAAGGAAATGTATTTAAACAGGACTCTCCCCCTGTGAACCTGTGATAGCTATGACCAATGACTGCATTGTCTGAAGTGTTTTTCAGTGACTCCCAGAATAACCTTCTCCATAATTTTACCTGCCACCGAAGTGAGACTGACAGGCCTGTAATTACCAGGGTCTTCCTTCTTACCCTTCTTGAAAGTTGGGACAAACATTTGTCAGCTTCTAGTCAATTGGGGTGTTTCCAGACTCCCAGGCCTGTTGAAAAATAATGGAGAGAGGTCCTCTGATAATATCAGCCAGCTTGTTTGGTATCCTGGAATGAGCCCATCAGGCCCCATAGACTTACATGCATCCAGCTGGAGCAATAAGTCTTGAACAACTTCAGAGTTGCTGGGAGTTTATCATCCCTTTAGTCTTGGTCTTTCAACACAGGACTCTGAGGCTCCCAGGGCCCATTATTGGTGTTAAAGGCAGAGGTGAAATGTCTCTGCTTTGCTTCCAACCCTATTTGTGAGGTGACTGACCTCATCAAGTAATGGATCCATATAATCTCTGATCCTCCCTTTGCTGTTAAGATAATTTTAAAAGCCCTTTTTGTTGTCTTTCAGACTACTGGGTAGCTTGAACTCTAATCAAGCTTTGTCTGCATGAATCTTCTCCCTACAATGGCATCTCTGTAGTCCTCCCATGTCATCTGTCCTTGCTTCCAAAGTCCATACATTGTAGATGCAGTACTTCTGTGCATTGGTCAGAAGACAATCTACAGAGAAACAGAACTGCATTACCTGCTATTTTTTAAAGAACCCACCTTTATTTTTTTCCTGCAAAGATGTTTTATGAGGATTTTTTTCTAAAATTCTCACCTGTGGCTTGACTGTCAAAGCCATCATCTAAGTATAGACAGAGTTATTTATGAACCTGTTCAGGCTGAGAAGGCCTGAGAGCATTGGTCTATTACTTTGTAGTGTAAATGCTTTGACTACTGTGTGTGCCAAAGGTGGCCAATCATCCTTTTTGA
Source organism: Patagioenas fasciata (assembly GCF_037038585.1). NCBI lineage: Eukaryota > Metazoa > Chordata > Aves > Columbiformes > Columbidae > Patagioenas > Patagioenas fasciata. The sequence continues at coordinate 106,457,257 of NC_092521.1, forward strand.
GTGGATTTTCAAATGTATTCCAGTTAATGCCTGAAGTGGTGATTAAAACCTGCACATCCAGAAAGGCTTAGGCTGTAAATTTCAAGTCATTATACAAAGTGATCAGTCAGCATTGGTAGCTTGTGTTTGGTAGGACAGAGTCTTCTACTTATCACAAGAGTTTGAAAACTGTTTGTAGGATATTGGGATTTAACAGAAGGAAATAACATAAGTTTTTTGGGGTGTTTTACATTTTTTTTTCTGTTTTCCAGTTCTTTGTGTGTTTTACCTGTAAAGTAGGGTTGGAAATGCCGAAGTCAAAATTGTTTAGGATGCCTCAGTTTTTTGGTTTTGGTTTGGCTTTCGTAAACATCTGGATATTCTGAATAAAAAGCTGTGGGACATGAGTGATGCTGAAGGCTGTTCCTGATTATCTCATTACTTAAGTCTTATTGATTGTAAGCAAGGCTTAAGTGTTCTTAAGGAGTAAAACTAACCTGTCTGCATTGCATCATAGAAATGCAGAACAGAAACCAGTTTTCTCGGATTGTGTTTGTAACTTCAAGTTATAGCTGAAGGTATATTTATGTACCTGGATTAGTGGATTGACTTTCTTAAGAGCAAACTCTGCCTCTGTAACAGATACAGCTGTTTATATGAGAATGTCACCAACATGCCACTAATGTAAGTTTTCAGCTTCAGGGACACATTGGTCTCACAGGTCCTGGATCTAGGAAGTATGTTTTCTCTGAAATGGCTAGATTTGCTTTTTTTCCTGGCTTTTCATGTGACATAGTTCTACACAAAAATGATGTGTCAATGTCTTCTTTTTAACAGGAGAAAGAAACTGGAAACAAAAGTGAAGAAACTTGAAGGTAACATTCTACATTGTGTTACTGTGCTGTTTTCCTACTCTGTCTCTTGATTTCTTTTCTATACAAAGAAGTAATTGCAACTTTCTGAGGCCTCAAGGAACAAGGCAGGGCAGTACTGTTTGGTGCTGAATTACATCAGCCCTCCTGCAAAATGTTTCTTGTTGAGGATCTTAGGCACGTGGTGTAAATGAAGTTGGAAGGGAACTTCTGGTCATGGAAACCTCAAAGGACGGAGTCTGTCCAGGCAACTTGATGCACTGCATGACTATCTCCATGGTGATAAAGATTGTTCTTAGGGCCAATTGGAAGCTCTGTTGTTTCCACTTAGACCTGATGTCTCTGGTCCTCCCACCATGCACCACTGAACAGTGTCATTCCATGTTCTTCATGCTTTGTTGTAGATACAAGAAAACTGCTCTTGTATCCCTTCTAAGTTTTTATTGTTGTTGCTTGTTTGTTTGTGTTTTTTCCTCTCAAACTAATTAAGTTCAATGAGCCTGTTTTTGTAGGGCTTGTGCTCTAGTGTTCTGATAATCTTGACAGCATTCTTCTAGTCATGTTTATGATAATAGTAAACTATGTTGTGATCTTGGCATGTTTTCTGATTTTTAAATATTCTGGTAACTTTTTTGATTGGTTTGTTTGTTTTGCTTAAGTAGAGATAAAGCATTTGCCTTGTGGCACTGTGTTTTTCTTGTTTTGCTAGAGAGGGTGGATATTCATAAAGCATTCTGATATTTAACTTGCTGTATTGTTAACTGTCAAGACAATTATTTTAATTCATGGCACACTTACAGCTGTGCTCACCACAGTTTAAAGTACAATGAACTGAGTGACTTGTATCTTAGTCTTAGAACCCCCCCAAATCCTACTGTAAAGTACAGGTACAGGTATGTATGAATTATTGTCTTAAAGAGCCAAAATATAACTTCAATAGATTTGTATTTCACAGTGTCTTTTTTTTTGCTGCTAATTTGGTTTGGAGACTGGTGACCAATGCTACTTAAATTAATTGTCTCTTATATTGTAGTTTCTAACTTGAATTTTGGTTCTCTTTTTTGAAGAGGCTGCAACAAAACATACGCAGGACTTCAGACAACTGAAAACTGAAAAGAAAAGACTTGAAAAGGAGCTAAAGAAGGCACAAGTAAGACTTTCCTGGTCTTTCGGATGAAGCTTCTTTTAGTATTTCTGGGGGAAATAAAGGAAGCTGTTAGTATTAAAGACACTGAAATAGTAAAAATATGTTTTTTGTGGATGTTGAGTAACTAAACATAGCAATTCACCTTAAGAGATAGAAATTTTCCAGCTGAACCATGACCTTTGAAACGTTGATTTAGATTTCATGCTAATTAAGAGTAGATGTTCTACAAACTATGTATGGCATGAAATAAATGATATTAATTAATTTTAACAGGGAGAACTTGATGTTGTACTTAAAGAGAAGTGCACACAAGGTAAGTTTGCACCTTTGATTGCCTTCAGATTTATGTGTGGTTTTATTCCATTTGAACATTTCCTTACCCCCCCTTCTCTTTTTAATAGTTAAGCATGCAGAGACCCAGAGTTCAGCTGCAGATCTCACAACAGATATAGACAAAGGTAAGAGTTTTTGTAAGACTGTTCTGTGTGTTGAACCAACCATTATTCGTTTATGGCAGCTGTTACGGAGTTGAGTTTTTGGAAACAGAGGATACTAATAGAAATGCTGTAAAAGCAGACGTGGTTGATAGAAATATGTTACACTGATGAAGGACTTATGTAATAGATGGCTATTTTCACTTTAGCAATAAGGAAAATACTTGATTTATTAAAATGACTAGTCGACCCCATGCATGTGTGAAATCAATGGATGTGCAATTATAAACCAGAATTCAAACACTGAGAAAAAGTACAAACAATCTGAATGTCTTTGAAGCTCATTGAAATAATAAAGGAAGCATGCAAAGCAAAAGACACAACACAAGAGTGTAATCTGCTACAATTTCTATATGTGTCTCTCTAAATCAAGTGGAAATCCAGAATGTATACCTGGTTTTTATCCTATGACCTTTTTTTTATCCTCATGCTCTAACGTGTCTGCTACAAATTAGCTGAATCTGGGTAATGGAGCAAAGTCCTAAACTTTCTCTGAAGTACTGATGTCAAACTTTAAGCAAATTTATTTTTTGCATTTTTGCAGTCTTTTATAGATAGATATTGCTTTTGAATTGTTTAGAAATTCTGAAGGCAATTTTCAGGAAAAAAAAATAACTTCCCTGTTCTATTTCTTGTGTTGCAATATTTGTATGTGAAGTTTGTTGCCAAAATTAAACTTTTCTGAAAAAAGGTAGACCTTGTCAGTTCTTGTGTATCTTGGTGTATTTTTACTGCCTTTTGGATGGTACTAAATTGGTACCCAATTTCACCCTTTACTTTTTAATTAGTGTCAAGATGGGAAAATTAAGATCTGAGCTCTAATTTCAGCTTCAAATAGCAACAAGGTTTTATTAGTAATGAGAAGTTGTTAGTGTTGTTAATAGCTGTCATACAAAATTCAGTTGTATTTTTTTAATATGTCTCTTCATAAAATAGCAGCAGTTTGCTGTGCTCTTTGACTTACAGAATTGTCTCAAAACCAATAATCTCAGTTCCCAGTTGTTTGATCTGATGATAGCTTTGGCGTAAGTAGGTGAGGTGCTCCTGTATTTTGTTGAGTTTTTGGTCTATTTCTCCCTTTCCACCTACCCTTCTTATTCTGGAAGTAGGTTGTTTTGTATCAGCTGGCAATAGTGCTGTTAGTACTACAGACAACGTCTACTAAAGTTGTGGCCTGATAATTAATTCAGATACATTTAATGCATTGTTCCTCCCTGGTGAGACCAAGATGAGTTGCTACTGAGTGGGCATAAAGAAAGAATGTGATATAAATATTTTCTTCTTAAAAGATTTCTTCCCCCATTTATGTTCGTGACACCTGAGTTGTTTTGGAAAGCTGTTTAATTTCACTTATGCTATGTTCAAATTTGCTTTTAAATTTTACTCTGGGAGCTGCTACAAGTTCTTGCCACTCTTACTATAGAAAGGAAAAGCTAAAGCATTCTGAAGCTGTTCCTTCGGTCTGCTGTGTGACTATCCATTCCCTCAATGGCATCTAATGTTTCTCTTTCTCTGAAGATAAAATGCCCCTATGTCCCTTGTCTTAATTTTTGTTGTGGGTATTTTGTAATTTGTTGTAGGCATGTCTGTGTTCTGAGTAAAAATAAAGAAACATAAATTCTTAGCTCTCTGAGCAATTGATGTTTTCCTTCATTTATAAAAATATTTATTTTAACAGGAAAAGTAAAGCTCTTGTTAGAAGAACTCTGGATGTGTATTGACAGTGCAACAGGAAAAAGAGAGAATCAGGAGAATGATCGTGTTGTGGGTGAGATAGCATGCAAAGTACTGAAATTTTCTTGAAGCTGTCTCTTTTTCTGACAAAAAAAAAAAATTGATACCTTTTTTCAGCTTCTGTTCAGGATAAGGCATGGCCTGAAAAAAGAAGACTGACTGTTACAGAAGGTAGGTACCAGCAGATGTGAATTCATTAATATGCAGTGTGCATTAACTTAGTCTTACTGGGATATCAGGTTTGTATACTGTTTGCGTAACACTTCTATGACAGACTTAAATACTTTCTCTGGTGATTGTCTGGTCAAGTACGTTGGTGATTAGAATATTTGAAAATAATTGCAAATATGAATTTGAACAGCCAAGTAAACTGATATGCTTTCCTAAATAAAAGCTGTCGTAACCTGCTGTTGCAATTGAGGAATCAAATTCTTTTACCATCAGCTGCTTTGACTATTTCTGAGTACTCAAAACTCACCTTTTATGTTTATGCCTTAATTACTGTATCATTATAAACTCTGCAGTGTATAAGGTGAATTATGGGGTGCAAGTGCTATTGTGTAGTTCACTGTACAAAGTAAACTTTCCAGCTGCCTAATTTAAGTTCTTCTAGGGCAAAAATACAGAACGGTGTGTTTCTGTCAGCTTCAATGTGGAGAAAATTCTGAGCTTAGAACTGGTTGGCACAAAGGAGCGTGAAAGAAATCTAAGATAAAATCTAAAATTATATCTTAGAATGAACCACATTCTGAATTTTCCTTCTTTGTTGATGCTTGTGAAGAATCTAGTTTTCCCTTTGGTGGTGTAATGGAACTTGAATTGTAAATGGAGTCTAGGTTTTTCACAAGATGGAAGCTCTATGTGACTGCAGCTTGTTAATAGCTTTATAAAAGTGTGTGTTCTTAACTTGTAAGATGCTCTTTTGACCAATGGAAATATCAGAGTTTACTTATCTTTTGGGAAAATGAGTTGATAAGGCCCTTTAGGCTGAACAGTTTCTCTGTCCTCCTACTGTCCATTGACGCAACTGAGATTTTGACATGAATCTGCTACGTGAAGTAATTGAGATAAATCTTGGAAATAGGAATGGATAAACACCGACAGCAATAATGGCGCACACTGTTCTTTTTTATTTTTCAAAAAAAATGCATGTTGTGTCAATTAAATCAGTACATCCTCTGTTCAAAACCATTTTGTCCATGAGCTGTTCTTTATCCTGTGAGATGGTACTTGGATGTATATAGAATAGGCTAGATCTGTTGTTTGAATACTACTGATTCTGTGTCCAATAGTATTTGTCAGCACTACAAGCAAGATCACACATACAAATGTTGTATAAGAATTGCAAATACTATAGAGTAGGTTCTAGTTCCATGTGGCACACCTGGGTTTTGGAACTGTTGATTTCTGCTCCAATAGGAGGTCATCTTTCCTTTTATAAAATCATAGAATTTACATTTCAGAAAGCTGGGCCATCATTTCACTTTTAAAAGTATCTAGCACAATTATAATACATATTTAAATTCTTTGTGTGCTTTTTAGACTTTCCTGGGGCAATGTGCTTTGTCTGCATGAATAAGAAGTGGGTTACTGTGTAAATGTAAAAAGTGTAATTTGAAAAGGAACAAATCGAACAGTGCGAAGTATCACACAACATTTGGACATGCTTTCTTGCTGCTAGAATAACTGTGTAAAGCTGGTATAGTTGACATTATCTTGAAAGGGTTGTCAACTGCTCAATATCTTTCATTGTCTTAGTGGTTCAAAGTCCTTTGTGCACAGGTATGTTGTGGGGGAACCTTACTTCTAAATATTTTTTTTAAAGGTTCAGCTTAAATAAGACACAGCATTAAAGGCAAAATCCTGTACAGTTAAACTCAATATTGAAATTTAAAGAACAAGCACTTTAAAAGCATAATCATAAAACTAGGAAATAGTTAAGAACTACCTTTCTGTGTTTATGGGAGGGTATAATTGTAACTGATCTGCAAGTGCAGCTACTGGCTCAAAGCTTCAAGTTGCTTTATGCTGAGAATTACAGCCTGAGTGGGGAATGTCACTGTGTGCTTGTCTTGCTTTTCCCCAACATCAGTTACTGGGCTATAAATCATTGTGCTATATGGACCTTCAGTTCTACCCAATATGGCCCTTCCCCATTGAAAAAGTTAGGAAGAATAGTCTTAATGATCTTAAAGAGCTGATCTCTGTAACGAAAATATTTCTGAAAGTGACATTAAATGCTTCTTATTCCTGATCTATGGGAACATCACTTGAAAATATGGTAATGCATTCTTATTACTATGTTATATTACCTCTATAAAGATTTTTTTTTAATATTGTTGTGTTTTAGAAACTGTACAAATCCACCAAAAGGTCAGGAAGTGTGATGGCAAAATGCTACCACAGTATTCTTCACTAGAAAGTGCTGGAAAGCAAAATTCTGTAACAACCATGCAACCGCAAGTGAGTACCAAGCCTTTTGGAGATGACTGTGTGGAGAACAGGACTACTGAAGAATGTCTGTACGGTGGTGAGGATAAAACTGTAGATGTGATAATACAGACAGATGGGGCACACAGCAATTCGGACTTAACCGATCAGGAGCTAAAGGGCCCAGGTGGAAGTGTGATGGATATATTGAATTGGGCCAGGCCTCTCCCTGCTCTACTTTCTCCAGTACAGCTTTCACCACTGTCTACACAGGTGAGTTTCAAGATGTATCTGACTTGGCACTACCTTACTGCAAAAATAATGATTTTATATTCCTGGGCTTTTTTATTTTTTTGAGTATAAATATTAGTTACTTATGCACTGAAAGGCTCTCTGTGTGAGTGTTTAGATCCATATGGATACTCTTTACCTTCTAGCATACTGCCTATGAAAGGAGGCAAAACAATTTTCAGAAGTATATTTAAAACAAAGTTATCCATGTCTCAACTGCTGTAATAATTTCTTTTCCCAATGTTGCAGACTTACAGCCCCAATTCCTGTTTGAGTATAAGCATGGCTTTCATAGAAAAATTCCACAGCTTGAAAGCTGAGAGGAACCTACTCAAATATTGTTTTCCAATAATCTTAGAATGCAACTAGGTAGGTAAAGAAGTCTCTGACTTTTCTCAGAGGTACTGTTTGCTATGAAGAGCAATGATAGAGAAGGATGTAATTCTGTTGATCAGCCTTAGTCTCTCGAAACCACTGCATGTCAGGGCCACCAGTATATTTGTTTAGAGAAACGGATCTTAAAACTAATACCAGGCTTTGGAATATTAACTTTGTGTTTTACCTTAAAGGATACATTGTTTGGAGAAGTCACAGGCTCCAGCAACGAAGAAGTTGATGGGAGTGCTTCTACAGTGGAGGCTATTTTACAAGAACAACAAGTTCAGCATCAGAGTTGTAATGCATTCAGCCTCAATGAGAAGTGTAACAGACGAAGCAAATCATATGAGTGTGGTCTTGATGCAGAAATCTCATGTAACCTGAGTTGGAATGAAAAAAAAGTTCTTACCGGTCCAAAGATGTCAAGCAAGGAGGAGAGAGGTGCTGAAACAAAGCAAGCTGAAGCTGCTACTTTAATTACAAACATGGAAACTGACAAAGATTGTTTGGAGAAGTCTGAGAATATGGAAACTAAGAAGAGAGAACTAGCTGAAGCAACAGTACATGAATTGGAAGCTGTTGAAGAACAGAAAAGAGAGAGTGAGGACATGCACAGTGAAGAGGGAGGTTCTTCACCTGATTCCATATTACACAGTTTCAAGCCTCAGAATCAGATGGAAAAATGTAGTGAGGTAGAACAAACAGAGGAGAATGTAATCTTAACTAGAGCTGGTAATTATGAGGGTACACATGAAAAGCATGGTGAATTAATAAAAGCAGAAAGAGATGGATTATCAGAGAGAGAAACCACCAGAGCAGTATCTGTTCCTCCAAATGCTACTCATTTGCCACCTGAGCAATGCATTTTGCTTCAAGGTGAAGATTCTGAGGAGAAATCTGATGTGTTGATACAGAATGAAGTGGTTGAAAATGAATCAAAAAATGCAGTCAAAGTAACTAATATGGCAAGTGATGCAGGGGAAAACATAAACCAAGTGATAATTGGAAAGGAAATAAAAGCTGCAGTACAGATGGAAGGACTCTGTGCAGAGGCAAGCAATAAGAGAGAGCTCTCTGAAAATGTATTGTCTGATTTCAGTAGCTCAAAATCCTGTGAAGTGGAGTGTCTTAAAGACTTAATGACACAGTATGATGGGGAGGGAATAATTATGGAGACTGAGGCAGACACTGGAGCTATTGAGATCTCTGCACAATCTCAGTGCTCTGAAATAAAGAATGACAGTGAAGAGATTCTGGAAAAACAATATGTGCAAACAATAAAAGATGAAGCGGACAGCGAATGTGAAGCAGAGACTGTTAAAGTCTCTAGACATTACTTAACTGTGTCTGCTGTTGAAGGAATCAGAAATTCATTGTCTATGGATGATGTAGACAAAAATGTAGGTGTGGAGAGAACTACTTTGTCAGCCTTTCCAAAAGATGATGAACAGCTCAAAATTGAAGACATGAATGTAACCAGACCTGAGAGTATTGATCTAGCCGTGAAATTTAACAGAGAAAGTGTTCTAGAAATCTCTGAATCATCAGAGCTACTCCATAGTGCAGAAGATGGAAAATTACTACGTAGAAAGGAAAGGGGACATCTAAAAGGGAAACCACACCAGGAAGAAAATAGTGATAATTTATCACAAGGGAAGTCAGACTTGGAAAGTATACTTGCACTACCAAAGATGAGATGCATTATTGATGCAGAAAGCAGTGTACCTAAGTGTGAATCCTCTGTGTTAGATTATACAGAAATAAAAAGTGAAATGGAACAACCTCAAAACCTGTGTAGTACATTAGAAAGTCCGTTGTCCAAAACTCAAAAGTTTATAGGCTTTGAATCTAAAGAGGTTGAATTAAAAGTTAATCTAGAAGATTTTGGAGAGGAAAGCAGTGACATGTTAGAAAGAATGGATAGGATTGAATCCGTATTAGCAGAAAGTAATTTTACTTCTCAGGCACAGTTTGCAAAACCTCTGAATCAGTTACTGGTAACTGAAAATGTTAAATGCGATGAAGTAAAAGGGGAATTAAATAAACAAAGCAAGGAATTGGTGACTGAGATTTGTTCCAGTTCACTTAGCTGGGAAGAGAATGTTGTGAAGAAAAATAATACTTCAGAGATCATCTGCCAGCCTGCTTCAGAAATGGATTTTAATAGTGGCTTGACTTTTTCTGCTCAAGGGGACTTGGAGGTGGTCTATATAAATACTGAAGAAACAGATTCTTCTGTGCAAGTGGGAATCAGCTTGGAATCCACCATACCTCCTGATGTAAATTTCAGTCTTCAGAAAGCTGTTGGTTTTGTTGAAACTGATTTCAGAGAAAAGGCTGCTTTTTCCCATACGTGGAAAAACAAAAGAGATAAAAATTGTGTTACGGGCACTGCACTTAACTGTTCTTCAGAAAGCTTGGAAGAGGGTGCTGAGGTTCTGTCTGCTGAAAAAGACAACCTGTGCAAAAAGCTGGACTGCCCTGAGTGGGAATATGTACACAAAAATGAAGTGAAAATTCCAGATGAGAAGGAACAGCCAGTAGATAAAGAACCTCATGCATCTGTTAAGTCACAGATCTTAGATGCAAACTCTTACAATAAGAGTACTTTTCTTCAAAAGTTTGATTGTCAAGAATCAGGATGCAGGACTTCTACGTGGGAGGTTACAACAGATCCTTCTAGAACTGGCTCACTAATAGCTGGAGGAGAAAGCAAAGAATTGACTAGTTTTGAGGCATCTGGGAAAAATACTATAAAAAGGTATAAAAATGATTTTGATATGCCAGAGCAGAGCAATGAATCTGAAGAGAAAGCCTGTTCTGTACAAAAAGTTAGGAATGTGAAGTGTTCTGAATGTGTTCCCATGTTCAGAAAAGAACTGAGAGCTTCCAGGACAATTGTAGTGGGTGCTCTGGAAACTGGTGCAATTGCTGATTCTGATTGCCACATCTGTGAACTTCATTCAACAGTGCACCCAGGATGTATTTTGTCAGTTGGTCATCTAAAAGCAGACACTGTGATGGATATAGATACACACTGTGAAACAAACACCTTTCCAGATACTGCAAATGAGTTGTCAACTGTGGTTGGGGAGGGTTATCCTAAAGACTCTCTCTCTTGCAAAAGAGAGTGTGTACTAATAACCTCTGAAAATACCGAGGGTGCTAATAAATGCATAGTAGATTCTAACAGAGCTGGGTGCTTCAATGACAGTGAGGAAAGTCTGTTAAAAACTGGGACATCAAAAGAAAGCCTTGTGATGCCAAATGCTTCAAAAAATAGATTACCACTATGCCAGATGTTAACCAGATTTTCAGAAACTTGCAGACCAACTGTAAAAAACAGTAAATTAAATACAAGAATGTTAGCACTTGGTAATTTCTTAGAAGAAAATGATTCTGAAAAACTTCAGTCAAATGTGGAGCAAAGTCTACTACACAGTGTTTATATGGGGGTCTCAGTGTTTGAAGAATATAATAATAATAGTAAAACTTGCACGACTTGCAATGTAGGAGAAAATAACACTGGTGTTATCTTAGGTGGTAGCAGTAGGAAAAAAAAAAAAGTCAAATATCTTCCAAATCCAGCCCTATCTGATGTAGAGTGCAATTGCCAGTCACACACGCAGCCTTCTGAGCCACAAAAACCAGTATTTGAGAAGCTATGTATGTTGGAGTCAGAATCTTGTGAAGATGTTGCTCTCAAAAAAAGCAATAAATTGGAATGCAAAGAACAAGAACTATCTGAAATCTTGACTCTTTCAACCAAGACAACTGCCCAAGTAACGCATGCCAAGCTATCAAAGAGGCTGTTTCAAGTTAAAAGAAAAACAAAGACTCCCAAAGTTAAACTAAATCAGCCAGTACTTGCAAATGCTGATACTTCTATGCCAACAAAATGTTCATCTGAGACTATAAATGAAATTAGGCAAGAGATGGGTCCTCCTTTGCCCCCCTTGCTACTGCCTTTGGTTGCTACTCCTCCAAAAGGTGCATGTACTGTGTCCCCAGTATTGTCTTCTACTGGTCGATCCTCTTTGCTTTCCCCTCTTGATGACCTTATATCTCCACTACGTGATACTCCTGTGCCTCCTCTCATGTCTCCGTTAACAGATACTCCAACATCAAAATCTGCTCTTTTATTTTCTCCTCCCTCATCCTCAGAAATGGCAACAGGTAGCAGGATTTGCTCCTCACCTTTGAAATTTTGTACTTCCATTCCAAAGCATGCACTTCCGGTGCCCGGACGATTTCCTCTGTTTGCAGCTGATAGTGTTGCTCCCGGTGCTCCTCCAGAGAACTCTGTGAAAATATTGGACACTATGTATCCAGAGCTGTCTGCAAGGGCAAGGACACTAAACATTCTGAAAGGAAATATTCAGCTTAACCGATGTGCTTTCCCAGACAGCCAAAGTTTGCCAGGGCCTGTGGCTCAAATAGGTGGGTTCAAAGCAATTGCATCTACATCAACTGCTTTTGTTAAAACTGGGAGCAATTTGAAATCTGACAGTAGCAAAGATCAAGGAAAAGATGTGCAAAATCAGCAATTGTTTTCAAGCTCATCAAATCATGTTGAAGAACGGACAGTATTGCCAATATCTATGCCAAGAAGTGCAAAGAGACTGAGGTTGGATAGTGAACCACCAAAGCTGGAGCCCAGTGATATCGCTGCTGTTGGAAATACTAAAAATAAAATCTCTGAAATGCAGGAGGCTTTCCATTACAAAAGCTGTGAAACTGGTGATTCGGGACACAGTTCCAGTTTAGAAGCATCCCTATCAGTAAAGATGGTTATTGATCCTGGCTGCCAGAAAGTTTCTTTGGCATTGAAGAAAATTGCTGAATCTTGTTTTGACTTGTTACCAGTTATTAAAGATCACATGTATGTCAGCAATATCTCAAAGATTCCAGTAATGCGAGATGAAGAGAAAGAAGTTGTCTATGAGTTTGGTGTGAAAAACAAGGTAAGTACCATAGTTTTTTAATTTTGCGTTTTAACAATGACTTTGGTGCAGGTGAAAAGAGTAGAAGTATGTAGTATTTGAATTCTCAGTTGTTCATGCAATCTGCAGTGTTGAAGTCTTTAAAGGTTATCAGACATCTAAACTTGTATAACTTAAGAAAATATAGAAATTCACAAGAAATTACTGTTCAATGGTGTCCAAGATGCAAAACTGCATTTGAAAATACATTTGTTTTCCTATTTTTGCAGAATTTTTTTTAGTGGGTATCATTAACAATTGTAGAAGGAGTTCCTTTAAAAAGTGTAAGGTTCCATTACCTTTTTAAATTTTTTCAATTAAATAAGATAAACTGCATTGTATATACAGTAGTGGCATACCCTTTCATGCCATGTTTACCTTTATTCTCCATCATGTCGTTCAAATGAAGTTTATTGGAAAAATCTTTCAATACTCTGTTTCTCAGTACTGACAGCATCAGTGTTGAAAAAATTCACGATTGCTGTCTTTCTCATAGATATTTTGTAGTCTGCAGGAGAGGAATTCACCAATTGATGCATGGTAGCATTTTGCCCTGTTTCAGTTCTTAGATACAACTAAGTTCTCCACAGAAGTTGCTGCCAGGTTCTTGGGACAGCAGTTGCCAAACCTGGTAACTTCATAGAAGCAAGGCTGCAGCAGCTTTGTGTTTCCAGGTCCAGCCAGCGGCAAGGCCGAGTACATACTCCTAACAGGCACACGTGCATATAATGTGTGCCTGATCTTGTTCCCTTCTCTGGCTGATAAGGGTGAAAGCCTAGTAGTGGAAAATACACATATACAGACAGTATGGATCCCTCCAGTAGCTAACATTAGACACTCAGTATACCCAGTAGGTGGCTCCTGCTCTCCACACTTGTATCATGCAAAGACAGACTTGCAGACACAAAACACATGTCCCTCCAGTAGCTGGTTCAGACCTATGGCCTTACCTGCATCTGTCCCTCAGACCCTTGGGCTTTCAGGTTCTGGTTGCTCATGAAGCCAGCACACAGACTCCTGGTGTCTACCTATTCTAAACCTGTGGCCTCTCCAGCAGCTGGCTGCTAAGCCTCTCTTTCTACTCTCCACTTCTAGCCCTCCTTTCTAAACATCCTATAGTAAGTCTTGCACAATCCAAATATTCTCCTTTGTTGCATCTCATATCAAGTCCCATGTTACTGTAGACAGTAACACCCCCTTCCCCACCTCCTGTAGTGTGTAAAGTCATCTGGGGAGGGACTCTGCTGTTGACTAATCCAGTAAGTCTCACACCTGGACAATGGGCTGTTTGTCCTCCTGTGACAGCTCTGGGAGTACCCAAGTCAGGGTACTCTATTTGCTCTGATTAGGCTATTGAGGCTCTTCTACCTGTCATTATTCCTCTCCTCATTTTTTGTTTAAGGAAGATAGCTTTTAATCACATAACTAAAGGATTTGTATTTAAAGAATAGTAGTACTATTCTGCATCTGTTGAAGGCATGGTTATGCTGGGAAGTTGCTCTTCACTCTTTTTTACTGGGTGCCTCTTGTTTACTTTTCTGCATTTTTATATGTATGCAAACAGTATTCTTGAAAATAAGATAGTAGTTCTTTTTACTTGTCATACTACTGTAATGTATCAAACTTTCTCAAGGATATAATAGTCTAACAATATGTTTTGTGCCTTATAGCATTTAGCAGAGTCCTTGTTGCATGCTATTCTCAATAAACTCAAGGCTCAGAAGAATGCCATAAATTACAATTTCAATCAGGCTCTATGTCGAGTCTATATAGGAATTTGTCGACAGTTGGGAGATTTGGAAAGAGCCCGCCTTTTCTGCTATAGCCTGCTTAAAGAAGGTATAGTATGGCTTAGTGGTCTTGTATCTTAAATATGCTGTGTGTCTGCTGTGGTGTTCCAGAATTCTTATGTTTGTAAAAGTGAACAAAAATCCTGTGAAAGTTCCTTAGAAATTTTTTCTGTTCTATAAGAATTTTCCTTTCTCAATATTCCTCCACATCTGTGTCTCAGTTTGGTGACAACCTGCGCTCTTAGTAGTCTACTAATTTTTCTGAAGAAATATTTAGGATCCTTTGTACTTTTGTTTTTGCCCCAACATCTCCAAAATCATAATGTGATTCCAGGGAATTTTGTACTTTTTGCTTATGAGTATTTTCTTTCTTTAACTGAGTAAGCACTGATTCATAACCAAGTTGGATTTAAAAACCTGTGCTGGCTTAAAATAGTGTCAGGAGTTGGACAATACCTTGCCAGTACATTTGTACAATATGTCCTCCTTACAGTTGTATTACTTCAAATTATCCCAAGTCTTGCTTCGTTGAGAGGGTTTTTTAGTTTTGTTTTCCCTTTCTCTCCCCCTTCCTTTTGTTCCTGGTGACAAAGGTAATATATACATACTATCACTGTACTAAGTTAAGAGTCTGCCATAGTTCTGGAAAGACTTCACTTAGTTTGAAAATACCGAGCCATCCAGGGCTTAAAACAGTATAGTGGTATCTGTATTTCAAATTAAAATAACATAAATTAGGGAGCACTGACGAGCAAAATGCTCCGACTTTTGACTGCTTCAGTTAGTATTTATCTTCCATATAACATCCCTGGCTTTTTTCTTTTTTTTCTTCCTTTTTTATCTGATTAAGGATTGTAGTTTTATTTCATTTTTACTTAATTTTTTTTTGTTGGGTTGGAGTATTTTTGGTTTTGGTGTGTTTTTTGGTTGTTTTGGTTTTTTTTTTGCTTGGGTTCTTTTTGGAATTCCTGGTTTCTTATCTGTTTTTCTATCCTACATACAGTCCATCATAACTCCCCTTTCACATTTTTCTTGTTAATAGTTTTAACACTGCACCATGTCAGAAACTATTACTTGTCATAAATCTTTCCTTAGTCTAAATTAACCATTTAGTTTTGCGGTACCTTGGTACATTCCACTTTTTTTCCTTTCTTCTTTCTGGTTAAGGTCCAAACTTCATTAACTAAATCCAGATTTTTGTTGAATGATTTTCTACTTTATACTTCGAATTGCAGAAATTCCTGTTGTGGTTGTTCCATGGTTTTATTGTTATCTTTTGAGTGTAAACACATCTTAAGGGCTGTGTGTTTTGGTTTTGTTTTAATTCGTTTATTTTTATTTTATTACAATGCTTTCATTTTAGGGTTTTCTCTTTCGTGTAGCTTCACATATTAATTCCCATCAGAATTATGGCAACACAAGTGTGAGCTGTGTGCCAACTGCACAATTGCCAAATTGACTATCAACAGTCAGTACCAGTTCATTAGCCTTGCATCATCTCTTTTAAGTGTTTCAAATTCATGGGCAGGCAATTCAAGTTGCAACAGGTAGGCAATTCTAGTTTAGCAACTGTCCTCATTCTGACAAAAAAAAAAAAGTTCATTCTTCTATGATGAGGGCCTTCAGAGTGGAGAAGGGCCATGGAACTCCATGAATTTTTATGCGCAGTGAATCCATTAAAGCTTCTTGATTTGGTATATTTTCATATGCTCTCCAGTTCTTAAGATCTTTCTAGAAATGTAGAAGTTATGCTGAAGTGAAGAGAGAAGACGCATTTATCTTAGCAGTTATCTTTGGGTTTTTTTGCTTTTTATAGTGACAAGTGTTTCAGTATTGCAGTATTGTATTAATATTTCATGCATGAAAGTAATACCTACTTCTAGCTTAGTCCAGTGTACTTTTTATTGCTTACAGTCTACACACCCATGTTTTATCTTAATATTTTGCCTTGAATATCTCTGCTTTGATGTTCAGAAGGATCTGTTAGCTTCCTTTTGGTGGCTGGAACTCTGTCCTCTCTTGCTCATGTAGTTCTGGATATATGGTTGTCAGATACTTGCTCTGAGGTTTTTCAATTGTATCAGTAGCACACTTTATTGTGTCTATGGAATTAACAAATTTTGACATGAATCATTAACATACACTCACAACTTGTGTAATTTCCCTGATGGAGCCTGGGAAAATTGCTGAGCAATATCAGATTTTGTATTTGAATTGTAGGAAACTTCTTTGCAAAGGTTTTTTTTTTCTTTTTTTATCATGTAGATTTCATAGGTGTATGGGTGCAAAGTGTTAGCAAATACTGTGGATTTGTACTGAAGACCTGATTTTCACATTACTACATGTCAGGATTATTTTTTCGTTTGAACTAGCTCTAGTTTGATCCAATGGTCAGAGTGCTCATTTGTGATTGGAGTGTATTAGGCAGGCTTCTGGAGTGCATCTTCCAGTTTAGTTTCATCCTAAAAGAATCTGGTTTCAGTGCTCCAAACCCACACTCTTTAGTGAACTAAAGTGCAGTAAGTAGGATGAAGGGAGACTAACCTCAAAATGCAAAAGGAAAGGTCCTTTTCCACTGTTGTTACACAGCAAAGTCCAGCAAAGCTTTTTTTTTTTTTTCCTTAAAAGAGTGAAATTACAATGAAGTGGCTTAGGGAGGGGATGTTTTTTTGTTTTGGGTCTTTTTTTCTTATTTAATCTCAGGACTGAGATACTCCAGTATGACTCCACTTCCCTGGGCTGCAGTTGTTACATGACTTTTATGCCTTCTTCCTGAGTTATCTTCCTGAGTGTACTAGCTTTTAATGCCTGAGTATGGTTTTTTGTTTGTTTTTAAATGCTAAAAACTTACTTTGTTCTCTCTTCTTTTCCTTAGACTTTCCGGACTCGGAAAAATTGGTTTTGTTTATCACAAATGTATGGTCTGACGTATTTGTCTTCCAAGGTGCAATTAACAAAGCTATGCAATTAGTTGTCAGGCGGAGTGCGAACAGTAAGATGCTGGCCTGTTTGAGTGCTTGTTTCAACTGGGAACAGGTAACAAATGCTTTCATTGTCAGTATCAGTTTCTGTCATTATTGGTCATTTTGCTGACTGAATTGAATCAAGCAACTTACTTCTGATGAAGGGTGTGAACATACCCTGTGAATCTCCCGTGGACTTTGTGCAATTGCACTACTAGTGCTGCTTCAGGCCTTTTTTCCTGTGATTGTCTAGACCATACTAGAACACAACACTTTTCTTGTTTTCCCCTTTAAATACTAATCCCTCTATTAAATATTAAAAGTAAATGTTGTTTTTAAACTTTGACTGGAATGTTCTTAGGCTAGGGAATTCTGCCCTTCTGTGGAACTGTGACTTTGATGTTCCTTGAGATGTTTTGTTTTGTTGGGGGGTTTTAATATGTATTGGGTTTGTCTGTCTTTCATAGTTCTCTGTGTACTAGGTAATGGTTTATCACAGTTAATTTTAAGATGAGCCTGTCTCTTTTTACTCATGTGAGGTAGACTGTAAGTACTCATTTATCACAGGTTTGTGTATTTGCTTAAGGGCTAGGGCTCCAGTTATTTTGAAAACCTTGTGTCAGGGGTGTCAAACTCATTTTCACTAGCGGCCACATCAGCCTCACTTTGAAGGCAACTGCTGGGCTGATGTGGCCCCTGGTGAAAATGGGTTTGACACTCCCAGGCTTGCTTGATGGAAGTGCTATAGTTCTGTAAATATCAAGTGAACAGAATCATCTTGATTCGTAGCTCACCTGTTCCCTGGCCTAACATGCTGTTCCACAACTGCCTTGGAGACTGCAGCTAGGCTTACTGCTGTCAGCATAGCCTTTAGGTGTTGTACCCACTGATGATTTGGAGGGTTTTTTTGCGTCTAAAACCAGCCCTTGATTTAATGTGGTGCCACTGGAGTTACAAACCTTATAAATCTCCTGGTTTAGCGCAGGTTTACAGTGTAGTGCATTAAGAGGGCATGGATTTGTGTATATTTATTTTTTATTAAATCATAGTAGTGGTGTAGCATTAAGCTCCAGTATTCAGAGTTATGCTGTGCTGCGATCCCTGTTTAGCAAATAATTTGTATTCTCCATTCTATCGGGTGACAGTTTTCAATCTCATGCCAACAGAGATGCACATAAATATATCTCAGTAAATGCTCTTGGAAAAATTAATTCTGTGCACTCACACTACCTACTTACTTTATGGATCTCTATGCAATATAAGAGCTGCTGCAGCTGGAGAGAAAGAGCTCAGGAATTTCTATATTGGACATAGCAGAAGACATCATCCTATCTGTAAGATGTTTTTTACTTAGGTGGAAGTACAAGGGCATATTTCAAGTGGATTGTGGTCAACAGTCTGTTGTACATATAATTTTATTAGAAGATTATTCTACTTATGAAAGTAAAGCTCATGTGGAATGGGTATTTAGTTCTTGGTCAAAGTCTGTGATTTTAGTGGCTTGCACCATTGCAGAACTTGCCCGTTTTATGAGCTTTTGTACTGAGAAGAAATGCTTAGCATCCACTGTGTTTGTGTGATAAGCCTAGACTTTTTTCTTAATAAATCAGATATACAAAGAATGTTTGCTTTTAAATTTTCTTGCTTGCCTTAGCTATTTCATTAGCAGAATTACTTCAGATGACATGTTTTCAGTTATTACTACCTCAACTGTGGAAAGTACTTGCTTGGAAATTAGCCCATGATAAACAATAAACTCTAACAATCTCAGAAGTTTTTTTTCCCCAAACTCTCCTTTTCATAAAAGCATCAAGAAGAATACTGACTGCTTGAAGATTTTAGTTTATGTCCTCTTTTTGTTTGTGTTAAGTCAAACTCGAATTTATGGTGCAAGATGCTGTGAACAATCAGAATCAAATATATGTAAAGAGTTTGGTTCTGAGTTGGTAACTTTTCATGCATTAAGATAACCACCTTCTAAAATTCCAGAGTTCCTCTTTAGATGCTGGTGTTATGGTCTTAAACCTGCTTTCAGAAATGCAGTCATGTCCAAAAGTAGAATTTCAACTAAGTGAGCAATATGGAGAAGATCTGAGTGACAATGCTTGGCAGTACATATTTGCTATTGATCTACTCTGCTGTCATCTGAAATGGGATTGGACACATGACAATGTTATAAGGTATTGTGGCAATTTTCTGTGTGGGTGTTTTTTGTTGTTGTTTGTTTGTTTGTTTGTGTTTTTTGTGGATTGTTTTTGTGTTTTTTTTTTTTTTTTCCCCCCCAAATTTGAGACATTTTGACTTAGCTTCTAACATAATAAAACATTGCATAGATACTTAGAAATGGAGGTGTTTTAACCTGAGACCTGGACTCGTGTATGTGTGTGTGTGTGTGCTTTATTTTAAGATAAAATGAGCAGTTGATGAGTCAATGTAGAATTTTATGGAACTGTTCTAATAAACAATTGCTTTTAAAATAGCTATATAGGGAAAATTGTGAAAGATCTTGAGATGGATTGTTTGTCAATGAAGAAAAATGATTGTCTTCCTCTGAACTTAATTGTTGGGATTCTCCTCCCCCTCATCACTAGAAGATGAGGGTGGAACTTTTGATGTGCTGAAATTGGAAGGTAACCATACTCATTTGTGTACTATCCTGATTTCAGTCTGATTTTAATTCGAAAATCATTATAATACTTAGATTAAATGCATGGACTGCTACCATACCTAACTTGGTTTGAAAGATTTCATTTTGATACCTGTACTGATCTGGTAGTCCTCATTTTCATGTCGTATAACCTAGTAGAATTTCAAAAAATACGGCATTTGTTTAACTATGACATAATGTAATCGCTGAGTATAAAGTAAATGCAAATAGCTTACAATCATAAACAAGTCTTTTATACAAGTTACATGCTTTCAAATACTAAAGAAGTTATTTTTAGTGAAATACTTTTATAATGAATACAAATAATCTTCAGTGAAAGGTATGTCATTTTAACTAAAGCCATATAGAGTTGATTGTCCATGTGGAGTTGTGATGATAATAGGTAGCTAGGTCTATAAGCATAATTTTAAGGATGAAAAAAGCCTTATCTCAGGTTCTTTCAGGTTTAAAAAGAAGCATCAGATCCTACTTGTAACACGCAAACTGCTTGTATAACATATCAACATGATATTTGAAAGTAATGTAATTTCATATACATTTATGAAGTCAGTAGAGTAAGTCCTTGACTTTAGGTAGAGATGCAGAATGTTGCAGGGAAATGAATGGAAGATGACCAGGAATACTATTTGGAACAGGAATGATTCCTTCAGAAAGCTAGTTTTGATTGCTTGGTTTTAAAACCATCTTTACATTACTCAGATTTGGGGATGCTTGGAATATTATGAGTTTCTCTAGAAGGTGAACTAAAGATGGAAGTGGAGCCATGGAATACATGGTAAACAGAAGAACCATTTGCATTCATTATTATATAAATATTGTACCACCGCTTCATGCAGTATCAGGTTTTCAAATTCATTTGTCTTTCACAGCAAAGTGCTTTGGCCTTCTATGGATAAATGGGCAAAGAACAGAAAGGGACATGAAACTGCTCTCTCCATTCCTGATAGTGTTATAGCATTGACACTAAGGTTAATTGGTAAGTAATCTAATTTCCTGGCTCAACTTCTGCTTTGCATAAGTATGTCCTTTGAAAGTTTCAGCCTGCCTGGAAAGTGAATTGAAGTATTTTTGCATTTTTTTGGATCTTGATTTTTTTTTTCACTTTCTTCAAAAATTTTCACCTTAAAATCTATGCAGATATTTTTTCTGTTTGTCAGCCTGTGGAAAGCATGTACTTAAGTTTTGAGAGATGTTACTCTGATTTTGTGATAACAAATATCAAAATGTTTTATGCATTTAAAATGAAAAAATCTACAGCTACATATGCTTTATAGCAAAGTGTATAAAATAAGGTTTTATATGCAACATGATAGCTCTTCTTGCAATTTTAAGTTAGGTTTATTTATTTGGGATCTAGATGGCATTCAAGGTAAACAGATAAACTTTTGGGTTTCAATAAGATATTTTCAGTATGTAGGCTATATAATATTGTTTGTTAAACAAAAATTGCATTCTTTGAGAGCTTTACACTTACAAATTGTAAACCTGCAGGAGATTGATCCAATCTGAAGAAAAATGTCTTGGGTTCTTTAGTCACAAAAGGAATAGGACAACTGTTGTTCTCAAGAAATATAGTAACAAGAATGACTAATTTGTGTAATTGAAATTTGCAGTTTCTGTTGATAATTCAGCAGACAATCAGTAAGTCTAAAAATTAGGAAGCTGACTGCCTAAATGTCAGATCCATAGTAACCTTTTTTTCTTTCAGGTCGCTTGGGCCAAATAGGTTTGAAGGAAGGATATCTTGCTGCAGTGAAGAATATTAGTTCTGTAATTGGAGTGTTTGTACAGCATGCAAAAGAGGAAGGTAATGTATATTTAAAGGAATTTAGTGTAATGTGCACAATGCGAAGTTTTGACAATGTGAACAAAACACACACAGATTGAGACACATGTGCCAAAACACTGCACTGCCCTGGTGCAGCCTCACCTGGAGCACTGTGCTCTGGGTACCACAGGATCAAAAGGATATAAAGCTACTGGAAAGTGTCCAGAGAGGGCTATGAAGTTGGTGAAGGTTTGGAGAGGAAGCTGTGGGAGGAGCAGCTAAAGTCACTTGGTTTGTTCAGCCTGGAGGAGACGGAGGGGAGACCTCATGGCAGCTACAGCATCCTCACAAGGGGAGGCGGAGGCGCAGGCACTGATCTCTTCTCTCTGGCAACCAGTGACAGAACCCGAGGAAATGGCAGGAAGATGTGCCAGGGGAGGTTTAGGTTGGACATTAGGAAAAGGTTCTTCACCCAGAGGGTGGTGGAGCACTGGAACAGGCTCCCCAGGGAGGTGTCACAGCCCCAAGCCTGACAGTGTTCAAGAAGAGACTGGACAATGCCCTCAGACACATGGTGTGAATTTGGGGGTTGTCCTAGGCAGGGGCATGAGTTGGACTTGATGATCCTTGTGGGTCCCTTCCAAATCAGGACATTCTATGATTCCATGAAAACAGCCTCCTTGTGCAGTTTTATGTCAGTGCATAACAATACGGTTTCCAGTTTGAGTCCCTTTCTGTTCTGAAGTTAATGAAGCATGTGTATTACCTTCTGTTTGAGATGGGAGAACAACTCTGAGATAGTTTCAGCCACTTTGGAGTTATACTACTTCATGTACCAGCGTATCAGCTGTCTCAGAGAACTTAGAGTGATCTTAACTTGAGCAGCTCATGCTGAAGCTTGCTGCTAGCAAGATGGTCGTACTGGTAGATGGTTGCAAGACAGTCCAAATTCCTGACTGAGACAAAGCAAGGCAATTGGGGCAGCAGAGATCTGTATTGCTAAATTATTCTGGATATTAAGTACCTTTTGCAGTGAGCTCTTTTGAGTCACTTGTAATCTTCCTTGCAATCTCAAGTTCTTTCAAGTAAGTGGAATATGTCTGTATCTGTTGCAGACTATGTAAACCTGACTTTTTATAAATGTCTGATCACCCTTAACTAGAGTAAAATCACTAGATGCTTAAATCTTGTATATCCTTTGAATATGCAAAACCTACTCAATTCAGAAAACTGGAAAGTGCTCTAACAGTATAAAGTGAGATGTTATGGAATTCATGTGCAGGTTATCATCTTGCTACTTTAACGTTTTAGGCATCCCAACTGTGATGTGTTTTAATTCCGACTCTTGAGTGGTTTCTTTAGATTCAGTTTTCTCCAAAACATTACTGCATATCCAAGTTTCTGTAAGCTGATTTGCCTTAACTTTTTGCAGGTGTTCCCTGGGGTGTGCAGCTGGCAGCCATATATTCACTGTTTGACATGGCTTCAAGCAATCCAGAAGGTATTGTTGAGGCCATCCATGCTTGGAGAGCAACAGTTCTTAACAATATCCCTTTTGCTGTCACAAATGGCATAGCTGAAATCACTTCTCTGTGTAAAATGATGTTGAACTAAAAACTAGGGAAGTGGGCTGATGTAAAGGAAGAAGTGCCTTATTTTACTAAGCAGTAGTCATTTCCACTTAAAAACAATACAAAGAGATGTGTCCTCGCAAGCTCAGTGGGTTTTTTTGACTTTCCTGTTTGAGGGAAGAGTTTTTTAAAAATAAATAAAAATATTTGCTTTTCCTAATAACTGATTGGTGATCTGAAAACCAGTGCATTTTTGACTCCTGAGCTATTTCTGGTTTGATGTCAATAAAAATCAATAATAGTTTGACATGACAGAAGACTAACCCTGGCTGAAAACCTGGCTCTGTTATTTTGTACTATATCTATAAAGTAACCATTCAGATACCAGATTCTGCTTTATTTTCGTTTGAGTAGTTCCATAAGCTTAATTCAAAATGCTTGTGTAAGACAAGTAGGAATTGACTTCTCGTGTAACAATCATGTATAGAGTAACAGAGATACTAAATCTCTGAACTTGTATATATGGTATATTGATATTGTTCCACTTGAGGAATTTTGTGTATGTAAATAGGAGGTTGGTTCAAAAAGTTCATGATTCTAAAGATAGCTTCACTACACTCTGTGGTTTTGTATCTTTCATAATAAAAGAAGCAAACACCATTGTGGAGTTTTTGGTCTTTTTAAATAACACAGGATGAACTGTTGTTTTCAGCTTTTGGGGGCAGGAGGAAATTACCTATGAGGTCATTTCACTGAATGAACTGCCCATAATACTGCAGTTCTGGCTACTGGAAAGACAGTATATTGTACCTCTCCAGAATTTTCTGGCATGCTTTGGGGCCTGGGGTGGTAGTTTTAAGAATCATTGAAATCTTCTCTTTTCACCCCCTGATTATAACCATATAAAGGGGTGAGCTTTGCTAATGCATATTCTCATTGTAGTGGGACCTAGACTCTGCCGATCTTTGATGTGGTGTCAGTCTTTTTTCCTTTTTATTTTGATCATAAAAAGATCAAAAGGCTTTTAATCTGTTGAAGCCAGCTGTGACCTTGGGATAATGAAATCTTGAACTCAGAGAGAAAAGAACATATAGTTTACAACTAATTCTTTCTGCTATGCAGTGTGTCCTGGCAGGCACATCTATGCTTTCAGGGTTGTCTTCAGTCAGTTCAGTATCTTTCGGTTGCAGCAAGCACTTAACAATTTATTCTGGTTCTTGTAAACATTTTTGGCATCTGAGAACCAAGTTGTGTTTCTTGGTCCTCTCAACAGTTTCTGAGTTGCTGCAGGAGATGCAGGCTCTCAGCTCTTGTTGATCTTGTGTTTCCTATAGGTTCTGGTCTGCAGTATGTTGAGTTGCTCAATAAAGCAAGCAATGTCATCCTCTTCTTGCAGTTTTTTTGCTGGTTTTGGTGTTGCCTGTTGTATTGATACCTGTAGCACACTTTAAAGTTAATTTAGACACAAGCTTTAGGTTATTCTGCCTTGCCAGTTTGTATTTACATCTACTTCAGATTAATGTCTTCAAACCTACTGGCTGGTTTTGATGTGAATGGAATTTTGTAAGAACCTCCCTTATGATTCCTATTCTAGACTCGCTGATAAAGATATTTAAAAAGTAAAATCAATTCACTAATGTTTCTAAATATTTACTGGACATGTAATATTCTGGGTTGGAATAGCTGGTACTGACACTTCAAAATTTATAGCAAGATAATGTATTTTATAAAATCGTATATTTTGTGTATTTACAGAATTTACACAAAATATTGTATAAATATTTTGTTTCTGATCAAATTGCTTTACACTCTATTGTGTATCTACAGAAGCAAGTTCTTGGTTCACACATCCATTCTTCACTTCTGCCACCAGTTAGTCTGTCTTTGCAGTATATGTGGCTGGCATGTTTTTAATGCTCATTGTGTGACTTAAGGGGCAACACATCTGCTGAACTTTCAGTTCTTCTAATTTCCTCACTGAATTGCAATACTTTGTGTCTGACTCCTTTCAACTGTATTTGGATTTCAAAAGGCTAAGGACTAAGATGGTAGAGATAGGCAAACAGCCTACATCTTGTTTCCACCCTAAGTATTCCAGAAAGGGAATGCTCACCATCCCGAAGGAAGTGCTCTGTTGACATCCATCTGGTAGAACAACGACTGTTCTACAGGTATTTGTGACACATTTCTGTTAAAAATGAATTAATCTAAAAAGGCGGGGAAAACCCACACATAGTAGTGTAGAAAAGTCTAGGTCATTTAATGCCATCTCAGTGTGCCCCACTGAGAAGTTGACTTGATGTCAGGCAACAGCTTTAAGCATTGGAGTACCATGGGCTCCATGACATCTCTCAGACCAATTCAACAACTGCAGCCACCAGAAATCGGAACTTACAATGTGAATATATTACACCTTCATCTTTTGTATACGAGATTTGACAGTGAACTATCATCTTGTTAGGATGACTCATATCAGGGAGAAAATCAACTCTGAAAAATACAGTGTATATCAGAGTTTATTGGTTTAAGATTTGAATTGGGACTGACTCTGTCAAACCCTGGTGCACTGGAGTGGTTTCTCTGGGAATATCTTTGTCTTATTTCTGCAAAGTGCACAGGCCCTGGGAACAACACAGCCAGAGAATAACCTCTCCAGAAACTACTGCTCCTCCTGCCAGTATATAGACCCAAGGTTAATTCTTTTGTTCTTTAATTGTCTTAATAACGACTGTCTGAAAATACAGCATCAAGGGACTGCAAGCAGCATCCCAAGGGTATTTCAAAATCAAATGAAAGAAAGGCAGTTTCACTGACAGGTTAGGGAACTTGCAATGTGACAAAAGCACACCAGGAAATCCTGAGGAACCTAGGACAGCACTAGAAAACTGCCTCTGCACAGGCTGCGTTTTTCAAGGACTGCAAGGAAACAAGAACACCAGAGGCAAAGGACCAAGTCTCCTGTAGGAAACAGGCATGCTACACATGGACAGAGAGAGGTAAAGCAAGGTTTTCCCTCACTTTGTACTTCCTTGAACTATTCCAGTCTCTGCATAAACCCCCTCATGCTATGCACAAAGTTGAAATAGCCTTGGGTAAAAGGACCTTGTCTGCACGAGATGCCCTGTCTGAACAGAGAGCTTCTTCCTTACAACACTTTCGATTGCCCAGCCCTTCCTGGGTGGCCTGGCTAGCGACGGGGAAGAGGATAGGCCTGTTAGAGATCTCTGTTCTTACACGACCGTTGCTTTCCTCTTTCGCATCGCTTCGCATTGGGCACAGAACTCAGCCTCGGGGCGGAGTGTGGGCCGGGCGTTGCCGGCCGCTGATGGCTGCTGCTGAAACGGGCCACTTGAACGTGAAGAAGACAATTCCCCGAGACGTCAGGGCAGTGCCCGTGCAGATGTTTGCATTTATACGTATGTCCTAAGGGTGCCAAGAGGTTTTGCTCTGAGGCGAGCACTTCGACCGTCTCTCCGGGGACCGCCAGTCCTACAACAACAAATCAGCCCGTCCGCGCCGCCGCTAGGCCGCAAGAGCCGTCTGCACCGCGGCTCCCCGCCCCTGCCGCGCTCCCCGCCCCGCACAGCAGAGGGCGGCTGCGATGGCTCCTCCCTGCGCGGAGCCCTGATTGACTCCTGCCCGGGCCTGCCCTCAGCCCTGCCCTCAGCCCTGCCAGTGGCGGCGGGCTGTGCTGCGGAGGAGGCCGGGCGCCGTCATGCGATTTCGGGCTAAGATCGTTGATCTCGCCTGCCTCAACCACTTCAGCCGTGAGTTTGCCAGGGCGGGAGAGGCCTAGCCGGAGGACGGCTGTTCCTGGGCGAGCGGCCGGGGCCCTCTTTCCCGGGGGCGAAGAGAAAGGGCCTCACGGCGCCGGCGGCCCGGGACCGTGGCGGGCGCTGTGAGGCCCAGGGCTCGGGCCTAGAGGTCTTTCCCGGGGTAGGCAGCTTGAGGCGCTTTTCTTCGTCCCGAGGTATTCGGGAGTTTCCACAGCACCGCGAGCTGCGTTTTTGGAGACAACGTTACTCTCCTGTCCCCTGGGATGAAATGTGTGAAGCAGCTCCTGCTCTAACGTCTTCTTCCTCCCTCAGGTGTAATCAACACAATCGCCAAGTTAGCCAAGACCTGCACCCTGCGCCTTACTGTCAGCAAGCTTTATTTCATCCTCTCCGATAAAGTAGCAAATGGAGGTGTCAGTATGTGGTGTGAGCTGTGCCAGGTAAGCCTGGGGAGTTTCAATAACCACGTCGTTGAAACCAGAGAATGCAGTTGGGTCTGGCGTTTGAGGCATTTCTGGTACACGGAGCATTCACCTGACATGTGCCAGGTCTCTCACGGCCTGTCTGGCCACTGAAGGCACTCTGTTTTGCAGGACTGTCTTTTAGTTGCACAGGCCTGGTGTTTCTGGCTAGACATCCCCTTTACTTTGGTTGTCACTTCAGTGTAAAGCTTCAGTGTGTGGTCCCCCGACAAGGGCCTGCCCAAAACTGGAAACAGGAAAGCATAACTCACCTGTCATACCCCTTGTTTTGGGGACTGATAGGTGTTAGGGGAGGATCTGAAATTAATAGGTTTAGCCTGAAGCAGTGGACTTTCATGCTTATGCCCCCTGTCTTGATTCCTGCAGGTGATGCCAGGCAGAGA
This sequence comes from Patagioenas fasciata, assembly GCF_037038585.1. Lineage (NCBI taxonomy): Eukaryota > Metazoa > Chordata > Aves > Columbiformes > Columbidae > Patagioenas > Patagioenas fasciata. The sequence goes on from NC_092521.1 coordinate 106,484,965, forward strand.
AAAGCTTCCTGTTGCACGCATGCAGTTCTAAGCTTTAGTCTGATAGGTGAAACTTGCCCCTCTGTCTTTCTTTTGTTTCATTTGCTTTATTTTATTTCCCAACTTTCAAAAATTGTAGGGGAATTTCTTCGATGAATTTCAGATGGAAGGAGTAGCTGCAGAGCACAATGAAATCTATTTAGAGTTGGTGCCAGACAACCTGTCGAGAGCATTAAGAACTGCCCAGAGTGCTAAGGCAGTGAAGATCAAGTTGACTAACAAACACTGTCCCTGTCTCAGAGTTGCTGTGGAGCTAGTAAGTGCAACCATGCTTTTCTCTTAATTATTAAGAAAACACTCTTAAAAATGAAAGGCTTTGCTTAAGATCAAATAGAAGCTTTAGTAGTCTTTGGTGTAATTCTAGAAAACTAAATAAAGAAAAATCATGCCATTTTCCTTTTCACTGGCCTTTTCTGTCATGGTTCCTAGCACACAGAACAAGCTTTGTATTTTCCAAAGGCAATGAAGAGGTGGAAGAAGAATGTAAGCTACATTATTGAAACACCTTTTTCTAATGTTTACTTCTCTCTCTTCCCTCATTCTCTACATCTTCTGTGGATTATTGCCCTCTCATTGAAGCTGTTAGGTGTAGGAAGTTTCAGTGTAGTGTTTGACTCTTTGTTTTGCTTTTGATTGCCCTGCCATTCCATTTGAAACTATTGTCTTCTGAATTTTTGTTGTTGTTAACACCCCTTCACTGATTCACTTCTTCAGCAATAAAGAATAGCTTATAGGTACTAATGACTGATACCTCACAAGCTCTTTATTATTCAAAAGGGAATGGACTGATAGGAACCTATGGAAAACTAGAACTGAGTGTTTGAGACACTCAGTATTTTCCAGAGTGGGTTTGAAAAATTAGAATTCAGAGTTTGAGTCCTGTTTTTAACCACAAGAGCATCCTCTCTCTCCCTCAAGCCATCCTTATCAAGCAGCAGTAGGATTGTGACACATGACATTCCTGTGGGGATTATTCCCAGAAGATTATGGAATGACTTCAGAGAGCCCAGTGTGCCAGACTTTGATGTAAGCCTCTGTTTTTATTTTCCCTACAGAATAAGGGGGGGGTTGCAAGTGGAATGCTGTTGTTGCAAAGGATACTACCGGTGGGTTTTAGAGAGGAGGTGAAAGGAAAGAGGGGAGTCTGGAGACTAGAGTTTTGGAGAGGAATGGGATATAGTCTCTATCTTGACAAGAGGGTCCGGAACCTGTAAAAGGTGAGCAGGTGTTTACCAGTTGTTGCTGTGATATTCAGGGTGGAGGAAGGGAAGAGCAAAGGACTAGTATGTCTTTATGCAGGAACACCTCCAACTCACACAAGTTTAGACTGTTTCAGCTGTTTAGGTACCAGGTGGCCCAAATAATCTGTTCTTTCTGAAATTCATAGCCCACCTGACAGATTTATGTATATATATACATATATACATGTTTCTTTCTGATTTTTATATATGCTCTCTGTATACTTTTTGACTTTTAGCAGAGTTTCAAGGAAAGGTCTTTGTGCAAATGTACTCACATTTGAGGTTATAGATGTCTGTTATTTCTATAGCTAAGAGTATTTAAATTCTGAAGACAAATGACACAGTAGAAACTTGATGTATTTTGTTCTGTTATTTCAGATTTACACTGATGCAATTCCAGAGATGATTATAGTACTACGGGAATCATGTTCTTTCCTTTTTGGAAATAGTAACTAGTAACTGTTCAGTTACACAGCTGTGGGTTCATGTGAGAATCTGATCTGCAAAAACCTCTCTTTATTTTGAGCACAGACTTGGGATAGTGTGTCTGAAACAGCTGCTAGAGTGATGGCCTGTTGATGTAATGGGAAAGAGTTCCTCTATCCCTGAGTCATTTGCCAACTTCAGTTAAATATTGTACTCCCTGCATTCAATAGATAACTGAGTTCAAAATAAGAATTGAAGGGAGAAATAAATGCATCAGATTCCAGTCACACATGAAATATCTTTGCAAATGGAGTTCTTATGCCTTTCTAGGTCAGTATTTATCTACCAGTTCTGAAAACAATGAAGAGCATTGTGGAGAGAATGAAGAATCTCAGCAATTCCATTGTAAGTTAAGGCACTTCAAGCATGTGTCTCACAGACCTTATTTTATCTTGGACATAGCATGTCTCCCTGCTGACCCAATTGGTACCCCTGTGTTATATCTTATTTTGGAATGGGTCAGTCATTGAACTAAAGGCACCTGAAGACTGTGTAGGGGTGTCGAGGGTTTAGATTGCGGGGTGACAATAAAACCCTGGCAGATGTATTGTTAACCTCCTCTTCCCCCTTTTGCCCCTCTATCTCCCCCCTTCCCACTAAGGACAGGTGATCAGGAGGGAAAGAAGGACAGAGAGAAGAGAGTTAGAAAAATTAAAGATGTTTTACTGATGCTACTAATAAGAATAGAGAAAATAATACAAAATATACAAAACCAATCTTGAAAGTCTCAGCAACTGCAGAGCCGGCACTCAAAGTCCTGGATTAGACTCTGCAGCCAACCGGAGCTGGATTCAGTCTCTCACTAGGCCTCAGTTCGCAGGGATGGCTAACAAGGTTCTCTCCTCATGTCAGCCATAAGGAAAAAGGAAAAAAGGGCCAAGATCCTCTTGATCTCCCACTTTTATATGAAGTATTCATGTGAATGGAATGTTATACAGTGTTGGTCAGTCTCTTGGTCACCAGTTTCTCGTTGCCCCTCTCACGAGATGTCCATCCGTGCTTATCAATAAGTTTGCATTCCATTGCTAGGTTTACCAAAACATGTATCTGGTTCTCCAGGAAAATGCAGCTAACATGAAGGCTTTAGCTGACAGGCAAAATTCACTAAAAGAGAAACTTGTTTTTTAACAAAACCAGGACAAAGGCCTGAAGAGAATGATGAGATTTATTTTAGGATTTACACTGAAGAGCTCATTCTGGGCTTCCCAGAAAGTGGTGCTCTTTATACTGAATACTTGAAAGAACATGGCATTGTGTTGCTACAGGCCACTCTTTATAGCAGGTATGAAATTGCGGTCCTTCAGGAAGCTGGAGACTTTCCAGGTGATTTAATTAAAGTAGTGCCTGTTAAGTGAGTCTTGTGTTAGGCATTTGTGTGAATGAACTTTAGGTAAGCCCGAGTTAGGATTTAAAGGAAATCTTACTAGTAGCTGCTGGATGTCAGGTTGTACTTTAGACTGACATGGTGAGTATCCAGTCCACTCTGGGTTCCTGGATTGCTGGTGGACCTATCATTGAAAGAAGCCTTCTGCAGTTGGCCAGAAAAGGGGTTGGTTTGTTTTTTTTTTTTTTTTTTTTAAGGTTTTCGTTCCATACCCACCTTCCTAAGTTCCTTACCTCCTGCTCCAAAGCAGGAAAACAAATCTCTGTGAAACAGCTTTGATAGCTCTAAGAGAGGAGGCAGACTACATGCATCCTCTAAAAGATTTCCTGCTATTAAAGAACAAAAACATCAAGTGTCACAACTAAATATTTGTGCTAGATGCATCCTGGTAGTAACACTGGTCAAGATCAGTGCTACAAAAAGGGCTTCAAAGTTCTTTCAAACAGTACTTGGCCATTGTTTGTGAGCATTCATCTGTGGACATCTCACATTCTATAGGATATTCTGATTGTGATATGAACCTCATTTAAAATTATTGAGACTTCTAATTACAGAAATGTGCTTAGATGTGCTTTAGGAATCCTTTGATCTGCTTGGGGTTTGTGTTATATTGTATATAGTCTCATGGTTAGACACTGTGTCAGGATGGACTTAGAAAGCTTTCAGCACTTTCCCACCATTTCTAGCAGTTCAAAGTCCTCCTTGGAGTTACTGTTCTGATGCAACTGTTATTTGTTTTTGAGTCTTGGAAGGCAACACGGCAACTGCAGGTCAGCTCTTTGTGCATCCTGTTTTCTGTTTGTGTCAATGTGGACTGTGTAGGTGCCTTTGTGTTTGTTGAAAAGCTGGATGGAATTGCAGGAAATCCTGCATTTCTTCTGCTTCAGTCTCTTATTTCTAAAGCCCTTTCTGCAGCACATGGACTTCCCAAAGCCAGTACTTGTTCTAGAAGTACTGGAGAGCAATTGAATTTCTTTCTTTTCCTTATATCAGGGAGGTTGGTCTAGGATAATTCACACAGGAATAATGAGAAATGCATTTTGTAGCTGAACATTCAAATGTTCAAACCATGTTCAAAAAGTACAGTTGAGCTGTGAAGACAGTGAAGTGCTTCTGGAAGCTTGTATTCTGACAGTGCTGCACTTTATTCTTCTGTATTCTGCAGTGCAAAAGTGGTTTGCCTAAAATTGAGATTGATTGTATTGCAGGTGATTGAAGCAAACTTGAGTGGGGAAATGAACTTGAAAATAGAAACTGACTTAGTATCTATAACAACACATTTTAAAGACTTGGGAAATCCTGCTTGGGGTAAGCTTCCCTGAGTTGCTTCTTGTGTCTATCTGATCTCAAGTATACTTAAGTGTGATGCTGATAACAGTACTTACCTTCTGTTAGTCCTTACAAAATAGCATCATGTACTTTGAAGTTTTCAAATGGAAAAGTGGCCAATGCCTGTTTTATGTTTGCAGGAGGAATCTCTTCCAGTATCCTTGACAAGTTCATAGGAAGACTGGGCTTTCTGTTCTTGCACTGCTTTTTCTGAAAAACAACCCATCTGAATATCAGCTGTTCAGGGATTATCAGCTGTGTCCTTATAGGTGTTGAAACTCCTGATATTTTGTCTGTTGTGTTCTCATGCTCTTAGCATCAGAGGATGGATGTCAAAGTTCTGCTCAAAACAGAGATCTGGAAAGCATGGCTGAGGCACGCATAGACATCAAGAAACTGCAGCAGTTGCTTGCTGGACAGCAGGTCAATCCCACAAAAGCATTGTGCAGTAAGTTTATCAGCTCTCTTTACAAACTCCAGTTAAGGAGGGATGTTTGCTGTACCTGTAGTGTCAGAAGAAGAGCATATCTATCTTCTGCTTTGTCTATTTGAAACTTGCCTATTTTTACTGTACCTGAGGACTTTTAATATTTCTATTTTTAGGAAGTAAGCTTCAGGCCTTAGGTGTTTGGGGTATTAAAAAAAAAAAAAGATTAAAAAAGTATTAAGCCAGGCCCTTTATGAGTATAAAGTTGAATACTCAGACAGACTAATCATGCACCAAAATGCTTTTTGTGCAGCTGGTGTTTCTAACCATAGAAACGATATGTTGTTTCTAGCAGAAGCCTATGCAGCCATTTATATCCTATTTTCATAACTGTATGCTTTTCCCAAGAACATATGTGTGTTATAGTTTAGTGCAGATGCTAAAAATTTCCCAAGGAAGATTTAAATAATGGATATAGCGTTATAGACCTATAAATTTTGTATTTCCTTTTTGGTATCGGCTTTCATAGACTTTTTAGTGATGCTTCAAAGACCCTCAAGAACTTAAATATTACCAGATGATATGTCTAGTCTTCCTGTCAGAAGTGGTAGAAGCATTGTATTCTTATAGTGGCATTTTGTAGATGTAATTTTGAACTTTTTTTTTGGTTGGTTTGTTTTTCTCTTTACAGATATTGTAAGTAAAAGAATTGTCCACTTCATCTTGCTCCATGAGGATGTTTCACTTCAGTATTATATTCCAGCACTTGCCTGAATGTTTTGGAATCTTGGTCATTTTCAAACCTGAGGCCTTTTCCACAAAGTCTGAAAACTTTCATGAATTGCTGGAGTACTCTCATGTGATATGCTGTTAGATGTAGATATCAGATGGACACTATTTCAACATTTAGGAAATTATGCGAAGTATCTCCTCATGCAGAAACCCATTTTTGTGAAGAGTTATATGTTATGAAAAACACAGCTGTGGGGAGCTGGCATTTCTGAGCATTATGGAGAGCAAAACTGAATTTTATATTTTTGGGATGCTCTGAGCTGTGGGGAAGTTAACATAATATTTTTTTCTTGTTCGCAAACATAAAGGTACAATTGACCTCTGGAGCTGCTGGTGGGTGTGTTCAGTGTTGTACAATGCAGCTCCAAGTTAAGGGATCTCCAAGCAAGCTATCACACCTCTGTTGAACAGGAGAGCCCTCTGGAGGGTTGACAGATGATTGGTGTTTGCCAGCACAGCCCTCCTGAAGTGGTACTGGGTTGACTTCTGCGATGTATATGGACTTGATGCTGCAGCATGTTGTGCAGCGGAAATGTGTCTGAGGCAGAGGAGTTTCCTGTGGCTGCCGGCATGTAGCAGGATGTAACAGATGCTGACAGCAGCGTATGTGTGTACCTGGCTGGATCTTTTGATCTGACTTGTTCTAACATACCTATGTAGTTAGTGCTTGAACTGATATGTTTAGCTCTTGGCTTGAGAGGATGAGATAAACAGTCTGAATTCCCATGTTAATGTGGGCAGTGAAGGTCTCTGTGTACAGAATATCATATGAGGACATGTGTGAAAACAATAATTGGTTTGAAATGAAGGGCAAGTTATCTGTGGATCACATTTTTCCCATTTCCAGATGGAAAGCATTGTACAATCTGTGTCGTCATGATGTCAGACACCGTGAGATTGCATCTAAGCTCTGCTGCTGAGCAGCCAAGAGGATGACTAAGTCTTACCTTGACAGCAGTATTGCCCCTGCTTATCTCCTGAGGTCTCTTCCTCTTCATTTCATGTGTGATTGTATTTGTTATCCAGCCATGTTGCATGTGGCTTTTGGTGTTCCACAGGTGTTGAATATCTTGTGAAACTTATTGTTCTAGAAACAGAGAGTCTTTGCTGCCAAAGGGAACTGTGAGTTTCTGCTAGATGGTAATACTCGTCATGGTCAGAAGTGTTAGTGGTTGTTTTTTATGTTTTGTTTGTTTTTTTTTTTTTTCCAAGCGGCTTATTGAGGTTAAGGGAACAATTAATTTTTCTGTTCTTGCAGATGTGAATGGTCAAGAGAAGGCTGAAAGAGAGGCAGTAGCCAGGGAATGTTATGCTTCTTTGCGTTCTTTCACCATTTTTATCAGACTAACCAGAAAGCATATTCCAAATCCTGTTACTTTTCATGGCTAGCTGCAATTACCCCAAAATCTGTGTAAGATGAAAATAGCTTTGAAATTTTTGGATTTTCTCATTTGAAAAATGCATTCTGTCTAACCTGATGGAAATGGATTTTCTGATATAGCCGAAGAACTACTAATAATGGCCTCGCAGCTATGTGGGCTCTATGATTGCTATTTTTAAAAAGAAATCAGAAATTATAGTTGCAAGAAAATGTGTTTTGTTTTGATTTTTTTATATAAAAATTGAAAGTGAGAGTAATGCTGATACAGGTCAGGAGTATGCAGTGAGATGTCCATTTCATATTCTGGAGGCAGGGAGGCTAGATGGACCAACAGAGGATAAGTCTCCAGCCTCAGTGCTTTCTTACCCTTCCCACCTAAATCCAGCACAAAGATACAGCTTAGCCATGACAGTCAGTTGACACATATGTGCTGATCAGAGGGAAAATAATACTCAGTTTTAAACCTGCTGTCTTCTGTGAATCCAGCTGTCAGAGCCCTGAGGGCAGTATTGGGCCTTAATGGCCCTAAGCAGCCTTACTAGAGACCCCTGCCCGCCCACTGTCCATGGGCCCGCAAATCCTATTTCAGCTCAGACTGTGGCATCCTGTACTCCCCTAAAATATGTTGTAGGTGGGCCTGGGCCTAACTCTGTTCCTGAAATGATGTTTGGGTTTCCTGGATTAGCTTCAAATGGGAGCTGTTGCTCTCACCACCTGGTTCTGCTTCCCTGGTTTTGGTTCTGTGGGCCTGCACTCCAGTTGTGTAGGGTTGCTGCCTCACCTGCATTGCAGCCACCCTTTGCTCCTGGTTCTTCCTCACTCCCAGAGAAATCTCACGCTTGCAGCTCACTAACACCAATAATGAGAAGAAACACTTCTCATCGACAGCCCTAGCTGGTTCCACATGAAAAAACAATTGTTTTATGCCAGAAAATTTTTGTTTTGGCTTAAACCACCAAGACCAGACAGAGTTACCAGCCACTGGTGGGACTACAAAATAACAAGACCATGCAGCTTCTCTCCAGCACTCTTCTAATGCACATGTTAGAAGTGGCCACCACCTCCAGCAGCTCTGGCCTGGGACTCCTGCACAGCTACTGGAGCCCGGCCTTGGGTACCAGGGATGTGTGTGCCCTGGACTAAGGGATGTAGCTGCTGCTTTCCCACGAGCAGTCCAATCAGCAGTGAAGCTGAGCTCGTGTCCTAGGGACACACACAGAGGATACTGATGTGGCTGGTCACAGACTGCCACGGACAAGCCATACCTTCTACTGCATCTACATACAGGACCCATGTAAAGCAAGCACAGGCAGCCGTATCTGCTTCCTTTTCATCTGGCAGAGATGGGTCGTTAATACAGGCACATGCACAATTCTCTCTTGGTTCCCAAGCACACACACATTTGTATGTCCCTCCAGTGCCCCTGCCCAGATCCTGCCCCTCTTACCCTCCTTGAATGTGTTCCCTGTTCACTGGATCATCCAGGTTGGTGCTCGCCAGCAAACATACAGTATTCACACTCGTCCTGCAGGCATCCCGTACTCACGGGTACCTCTGGATATAAGGATGGACCCTTTGCCTGCCTAATATCTCAGCCCTGACCAAGGCCCTCATACTCACTGGCTCATTCAGCTTGAAGATTGACAACTGTCACGAAAGCATCCCAAAATGACTCAAAGCAAATAATAAGCTTAAACCTGCTTGAATTCAGAGCCAAAACTGAAACCAAATGACAGAAACCAATGTAAGCGGGGGTGGGAGGAGTGTAATCCAAAATCAATCAGCATTCTTGGCAATATTTAATAAACTGCAGGTTTGATATACCTGTTGGGAATATTGTTAGTGTACGGCCACACAAGAATAATGATCCACAGCACGTAAGTACTCACAAAAAAAAAGATCTCTCTCCCTCGAGGGTACCCAGAAGAAAAAATTGCTTGCCCAGGGCAGGAGGGCAAGGGCTCACTCAAGGATATACCCAGAAGAAAATCACTAACCAAGGAGGAGGTGAGGGCACTCAGTCCCAGGAAACCTCTTTAGATGGTGTCCCTGATCTAAGGGGAGGGCTCTGTTCACAGTCCTGCTGCTCTGAGAAGATCACTCAAATGGGGTCTTCAGTGGCAGCCCCATTTTATAGCCTGGTTGAATCTGGCTGTGGTCATTATGAGTGTGGTCCAGAAGCTTCTCTGGACCTGGACACCTCGTTGACTGAGGACCTTGTCTGTTGACCAAGGGTTCCTGCCCCTTCTGCTTCCCCAGATGGAGTGTGAGGTGAACATAAGGAGTCCCCGTGCCCAGGGGTGGGGAGATGTGGCTGTTGGCACTTAGCAAAGTGGTACTTGAGGACAGGCGCAGTGGGACACAAAAGCTGCTGAAGAGCCATCAGCTGCCCTATTGATGGCTCCAGATCTTGTCTGGGCATGTGCAACTGCCACACCAGCAAGTGTAGACTTCATGCTCACCCGGTTTGGGGGACAGACACATGTCCCCCTGTCAGCCAACACCAGGCATGTGGGCTGTGACCTGTGGTCCTGCTCCAGCTGCTGCCACCAAGCCCCACACCTGCCTCACTCGTGCCAGTGTCCCCCAGTAGCTGATTTTTGGGACACACAGCATTCCCACCCCAGTGGCTGGCTGGTGGCTGGGACCCTCGCATTCCCTCCAGTAGCTGACCTGTGGCAACTACACCCCTGGTCTAACTCCAGTAGCTGGCACCAATCCCTCTCATACTGTTCTATCCTCTATCTGGCACCTAGTCCTTGAAGCACAGACACACAGGATAGAGAGGGAGGTTATGCAGAGATAGTAAAGGAAGGACTTTGGACAGACTGCAGTGACAATTGTATTGACTGACCCCCTTTATATTCCCTTCTGCTTTCTTTTTTCCTCCCTGCTCCCACTTGCCCTCCACATTACCTCATCAGTTGGCATATTTCCACCCAGCCCCTCCAACATGCTGGTCCCTGAGGTTTGCAGCTCTATCAGTTTATCAAGTATCATTTTGCCTGTGTTGCGGGTTGACCTCAGTAGGGAGCTGCTCGCTCACTGCCTCCCTGGTGAGATGGGGGAGAGAATAGGAAGGGTAAAAGTGAGAAAACTTGTGGGTTGAGACAAAGCCAATGCAATAGATAAGGCAAAAGCTGTATGGGCAAGCAAAGCAAAATTGAGTTTGTTCATTACTTCTCATCGGCAACCATTTCCAGGTGTCCTGGTTTCAGCTGGTGTAGAGCTAATTTTCTTTCTGGTAGCTGTTGCAGTGTTGTGTTTTGGATTTAGAATGAGAAGTATGTTGATAATACACTGATATCTTGATTGTCACTAAGCAATGTTTGTACCAAGTCACAGACTTTTCAGTGAAGAGGCTGGAGACACACAGGAAGCTGAGAGCAACCAATTGCAGGGTTTCATCATGCATAACGCTTACCTGGGAAGACAAACTCCATAACTCCAAATGCCTTCCCCTTCTTTCTTTTCCTTTGGCTAAGCACAAATTGGATATCTCTTTGGTCAGCTGAGGTCAGCTGTCCCAGCTGTGTCTCCTCCCAGCTTCTTGTGCAGGACCAGCCTATTTTCTGGTGGGGCAGCGTGAGAGAGGCGGCCTTGACACTGTGTAAGCACTGCTCAGCAGTAACTAGAACGTGGCTGTGTTATTAACACTGTTTTGGTCCCAAATCCAGAAAACAGCACCATATCCTCATATATCCTCATACTATGAGGAAAATTAACTCTATACCAATGAAAAACAATAAAACCTGCAGTTTTTTGATAGCCAGACAAGTAATGTGGATGACCAGGTTTGTGTGGTTGTTGTTTGCTTTGCTTTTGTTTTATTTTTCTGGTTATTGTCTTTGTTAGTCCTAACTGGTCACGTTTTATATCTGTGTGGTTGTCTCCTTTCTTTTCCTTATCATTCCAATATAGGCTGTGGTAAATTAGATAACCTTGCTGGAATAAACATTCTCACACTCCCACATACGCTGCCTCTCTTATAATTTGTCCATCAGTTTTGTGTCCCTGTATGTTCTTATTTATGGTTTCCTCCTCTTCTTCTTAACTCTTTTTTATGTTTAAAGGTCATTGATCAGATACCCTTAAGGGAGCAGATACTCTTCTTCCACATACATTTGCAATTTTAAATCCTTTCATCCTTATTTTATCAAAACAGAATTTGGTGATGGTTTGTCATACAATATATATTGAAATTATTTTAATTTTTAGTTGTAGTATTCTGAAAGTATTAATGCTTGCAAGTGGCTGTGTATGACTTCTTTCTTGTGTCTGTCTGTGGAACTCCCTGGGGAAATTCTTTGAGGCTGCAGGTGAATGGGAGCATCTGGCTAGTTCTGTCTCTTCCTTCAGTGAGCTCTCTGGTGCCAGCTCTGGTCTCCTGTCTCATCACATTTACTCCTGCTGTATGCACACAGGTGTATACATGCTCTTCAAAAACTGTCTTTATTTCCCTCCAACAGTAGATAATTTGTGCTTGATTGTCACTTAGTGTCCACAGAGTACACTGGATGAAGGGCATATATGGTTAAACAAGGGGATAAGACTAAATTCTGTAATATGTTTGGCCTAATTCTACTTGATATTTTGTCCAGAGCAATCACCTTCTTCCTTATTTGGTCAATGGGATACCAGGTCTCAAAACTGTGCAGGCACAGGTCTATGTTTTAGGTGTTATTTTGTGAACACATTATTTTACATAAATAAAATACATATTGAAAACCTTACTAAAGGCTATTGAAGAGTATATTAATGATTTTTTTTTTTGTTAGGAATATTTATTTGCATATGTAGAATGTTCAGCCTTTGGGTTATCAGTTTGAGTGGTTTTGCTTTGTCAGAAAATAAAACTACTTGAAGTGTGACATGACCATGTGTTACAGTCAGGAAGGCATTTGCTGCTTCGTATTGTCTTGAGGTCATGCAGCACTGAACATCAGACAACACTTAAGCTGTGGGCTTGGGTCTCAATATTATGTTATTGGCAAGCAATTGGACAAGATTTCTGCCTCCAATGGCAGAAAATCTTGAAAGTAGAAAATTTGACATAAATTATCTAGTTATCATGATATTTGCATTTGAGATGAACTGTTGCTGAGTTATGCTTCAGGAGAGATTTCTAGCTTCCTGACCTTGTATTTCAGTTAAAATAGTAGCAGTGCAGTAGAAGGCAGACATTTAGCAGATGAGTAATCTGGAATTGAAGATTTTTGGACTGGTGATGCATATGGAATCCTGATGTGGAATTGTTCTTTGAGGATAGAAAAGAATACCAATTTGCCATGCAGCTGTAAAGAGAAGTTTAGGAGCAGTCTTGCCAAGAGAAGTGGCCTTAAAACTCTTTTGGTTTTGTGTGCTTGAAAAATTTGAAACACAGGCATAATGTTCTTGTGTATTGTTTTATTATCTGAAAAAAACCCCAGGGTTTAAGGTAAGAATGTGGAGAAAAAGGATTAACATCTGCTAGTCTAAATCACTGAGTTTAGGTCTCTATTTTAGGAGAGCTGTGTGATTGGAATAGTTAGTCAAATAGTATGATTTGCACTCTGAAAAGCTGGTTGGAGAGGTTTCTTGACCGCCCCTGACCAACACCTGCTGCTCTCTGCTTTCCCAGTTCCTCCCCTGAACTCACAAGCTGATTAACTTTTCTTTCTTCAAAGCTGGGGAGCTGATTCTGCGTGTTCCTGTCCCTGCCTTGTAAAACCTAGCAGATTCCTTAATTCCTGCTGAAGAGCAAGATCCATGCATTCTTAGGTAATGCCCTGGTGAGAAGATGGAGACAGACAGGAAAAGCTGCTGTACTTCTGTGCTAACTTCTGTTACTCTGAAAAGCTGCATCACAAGCTCCGTGGATTCCCTCTGAACTGTGTTCACCTCTGAGGGGCTTTTCTCAGTGTCTTCATCTGATTTGCGGCTTAAATGTGTGTACAAAGGCCTTATATGTGTATATTCTGCTGACAGTTTCCCTTCCGCTGAGATAGATGTTATTTTTTCCCTCTTCTTAGTGAGAAAAGCCTGCCTCTATACCACAAGGTATTTATTGAAGCCACTTGTATGCCTGTGCTACCTTAATTTTGCTAAACAGGATACAATAGAAGATTTTTTTGCTCTTTTGCTGAAGGTGATGTTGCTGATCTCTTTGTCTGCCAGCGCATACTTGGCAGAGTTGCTCCTGAACATGAGTATGTAGTACACAAGGTTATGTGTGTACTTTTTATACTGGAAGTTTTTAAATTGAAAGTTTGTGCCTTAGTTTTAATCAAACACCTGTTAGATTAACACCTCTGCAGCTGAGTCAGAGCTTTTGCTTTTTATGTCATTTTAAACTGACAAGTTCCTACATTGCATTGGTATTACTTGGTTCTTCTTCCTAAGGGAATGGGTCACTAGGTTCTTCTTTTATAGCATTCTACCTCTCCTGAGTCTTCATCCGATTTGCACCAGGAGCTGCTGGCTTGTGATCCCAGTAAAAAAGGCACTTGAACACTGTAAAGTATCACTTAAAATACTGTTTATTAAAGGTAACACTATAAAAAAAAAAAAAAAAGATAAGCTAGTACAGATAATCTTTCATCCCTTCTGATGCTGGGAGCAGTAGGTTGTGCAGCTTCAACCAGGCCTCTGAGCAGTGCGCAGCATGCTGTGCAGATCCCATCCATGGAAGGCTCATCCCGTTCTGGGATTCATACTACGTTGTAGTATTTTTGCTTGCTTTCAGTGTGGGCCTCATGCCTCTGTGTGAGTAGAGAGTGGGACATGTTAGACCTTGGCTGATGAATCTTGGGATGTGCCAGATCTGGCATTAGGAAAATGTGTTGGAAGAGTGCTTGGGTGCAAGGGAGAGTTGATAGCCACACTTTCATGCCTGGGCCTGCAGAAGGGAGCTTGTCTTCTAGCATAGAGAAGAGAAGATGGGGTATACCTTACTTAGCCCCCAAACTGGGAGAGTGGTACATAATGTGGTGGTAGGGATATCTTGCTGCAAACTGAAGGCAGGCAGGCAGGCTGATAGCACCCAGTCATGGCATAGCACCCCATCCTCCATCATACCTGCTTTCCACCCAATGGAAGGGTCTTCTCATGTTTTCTGGTGAGGTTATCGCCTGGTTACACAATGTTTGTTTTCAAGGGATTAATTAAAAAGAACTATTTCATATATCCCCACCCCTTTTTATTTGGATGAAATGGGTGTCATGGCAGCTGTGCTTCTCACAAAAGGAAAGGTACGAGATGGTGGAGGATCCATCCCAACACAACAAAGTATTGTTAAATATTAATGTTTTTTTCTTCTAAAGACTCTACTTATTTATTGCAATCAAAGAGCTTGAAAACCTAGTGCAGATGTAGTTAACATTCAAAAAAGAGGAGGCAAATAAGAGAAATGCTGAATTTATATTCAACTTATATTGCTGAAATGCTAGTTTTGTTTGGTTTTTTTTGCAGTAGACTGGCTGGGTTGACTGCAGTTCTTTGGATTAATTTCAGAGTAGTGTGATTGGCATTGATCTATATTTAAATCCTAGTATTGTCCGGAAACATTAACCAAAACAGTTGTTCTGGGTGCAGTTCAAGCTGGAAGTTATTTATGGAGCACGGAAACAGGTTTTTACTGAAGCTTGTAATGTTCTTCTGTCGATCTTTTGAAAACTGGTGGAAATCCCTCACTATTGCTGTTAGATATTGCCTAAGATATCCCGACCCATTTTGTATCAGACACTGTACTAATTTCCTATTGCACGGCTTTGGTTTTCAAGAAATCTTTACATGTCAATGTTAACTGATCATTTTGATACACTACCAACCCCTGCTATCTTATATTATTTTCATCAGTTTTTTTCAGAGTATGTCTTAGAGGAGCACTGAAGAGGTTAAGAGCATAGAACTCCCTGAACCAACCACTAACTGCTAAGTTAGTAATGAAAAATACTAACTTCCTTTATCAGCTATTTCATTCTGGTATTGCGAGGTTAACACAGAAAATTATTTTCTCCACCATTTCAGGTTCTGTTTCACTCCTGGCTAAATAAAGTTGGAGTCCAACTGCTGCAGTATTATTTGCCCTAGTCGGAGATTCAGCAGTACTATTTAATTAAATTTCTTCTTAATTGGAACACCCAATATTCTGTCAGGGTTAGGTAACAAGAGAAGACAAACTTGAAATGTCAAAGGGAGAATTCTAAATACAAACCAGGTGATTTAGACAAGATCTTGGCCTTGTTCCACCATCTGTCGCAGGGATGAGAATGTACTCTTCATCCTTCACATCCAATCCCATCTATCTTGTTCTGGTATGAGCCAATTCTGTGGAGCAGCCTTACACAAGCAAGTCCCTGGTAAGTCTTCTGCCCTATTGAGAAAGCTCAGAAGGAAGTTAGATATATGTTACATTGCTTTTGACTTGCTTCTAATTTTTCTGATGGACTTGCTTTTAAATTCACCTCCACACTGAACTCTCTCTGTCCCCGGACAGTTTTTGTATCTTTGCACTGAGTCACAATAGCTGTTAAAGAGGTTGGGCCATTCATAACTCTTGCATTTGATTTTTGACTCTGTATATCTTCCGTGAAACTTTATCAAGCTCTACATTTTTGATCTACACAAATTTACATGTGTCACTTCACTATGTGGTTATATTCCTCAGTTAAAAGGTAACTAGTTAATTCAGAGAATGACACCAAGTTTGTTAGTTCAACTGAAAGAAGCATTAACATGCAGACATAAAAAATGTTCTTGAGCAGCTTCAAAGATTTAAGAGATTTCTAGAATATCCTTGGATCAATTGTATTTCTTCACATGCAAATGGACTTTGTCCAATTCGAAGTTAAATCTTGCTTTGAGTGTGTGGTTTGTGTGTTGGGTTTTTTGCTTCCCTCTGCCACTGAAGTTTGTAGAAAATAATAATAACAGCAATGTGTAGCCGTTCAATGGCTGAATAACTGTCTGACAAACTTAATCCATTTGGCACTTTTTCTAACCATCCAAAACAGACTTATGTCCTACAAGTTTGGCATTTGAGAACACTGAATGAATCTTTGGACCTATTTCACATTGTTTATAGTTCTCATACTGTAATACTATGTATTTTGGTTTCCCATTTACATTTAGAACTTTAAATTCCGCAGCTACTGTCCCTGTCTTATTAGACAGAACTTCTGCAGTCATAGGCTCAACTCCTTGCTGAAGTGGGTAGCAAAAATCTCTTTGCCTTCAATAAAGAATTTTTGCGTGAGTCAGTGAATTGGTATAGAAACTTACCTGTAACCTGCTCTTGTTTTCCTTGCTTTCTGGTTATACACTACTATATTACTGACCGTTATTTTTATGGTGCTTTAGAAAAAGACTTTGCATACATATGTTTTTTTTTTCTTTTAATGCCACAACAATTCAAAGAGTGACATTTTGATTAGAAAAAGAAAACAACAGAGGGTGCTAAAGAGCTGTGGAAAAATGTATTACTCTGCTGTCCTAAGAAAAACAAACTCAGGAACAAGCAGTGGACCTCAGTTAACACTTGTGAGAGGATGAGATTTTTTGAATAGTCTCTCATAAATGACATTTCTCCAATGGGCAGGATGCCAGTGACTAAATATAAGACTGGAATTGTTTAAACTTTGTAAGCTATTGAAGAAATATTGTTTCTAGAGCAAGCATCATGAATGACCTGGGTCAAATCACTTAGACACAGATCCTGAGAGATGCTGAACTCAAATGAGGTTAGGTGGCTAAATAGTTTACAGGATCTGGACTTAAGTCTCATTGTGCTTCAGTGTTTCAACTGTAAAACAAGAATCTTTGTACTGTACAGCTGGGTGCAATATGTGGCGAATAAATGCATGAAGGATTTCCAGTACATTTGACTTCTCTGATAGAGGTTTAAATCTAAATTCTAGCCTTCACTTCATAGATATCTACTGAGGGACATCTTTATTCACATGCATATCTCAGTGAATAATCAGGGAAACAAAATGTGAATATGTGTGGGCTGATGTCATAAATGTTTGGTTCTCCTTTCCTTAGGTGGGAAGACATAAGTGTTCAACTCGTAGTTAATTAGTCATTAATTAATCTCTCTCTTTGTTATGTACTGTTGATGACAATCTGAAGCACAATTTATTGCAATTTACTAAAGGAATGTTGGACTTCCTCACTTTTTGTACTCAGTCATTGGCTAATTAGTTGACTTCTGGTACACTTAACAGATTTAAAGGCTGTATTGTATGAGCTTGTATGGCTTACTGTCATGCCATATAACTGTGGAAGTTGCCAAGCTGGAGCTTCAAGTAATTTATTCCAGCATTCAAGAATCAGATAGACTTCCAACAATGGCAACTGGGATACTAAATGTCAGGAGTCTTTTCCAGAAATGAAAACAGACAGGAAAAATTGTCTTATGTTATATAAGCAAAAGTTAGATCACACTCAGATCTTAAATCATTTTAAGTGATGTCCAGTCATGTGCTGGCACTTGTACAATTTGCAGCAAAAACTGGGAACAACCTTAGCCTTTGTTTCACTCAAGATAATTGGCAATGTTAGTAATTGCCAGAAAAATTTTACTTACCACTGTCACTTCCATGAATTTGTCACTCCTCAAAGAACATAGAAGCAAACTAGCAACTCAAGAAATTATCTCTAATTTTGTGAAATAGTGTGGAGTAATTTCTAAACAGGACTTAGACTTCTGAGCAGCTCACAAATATCTGTGTATTTTTAGTGACCAGCTCTCAGCCGGCATAAAACAGCTTAGGTTATTTGAAACCAATAGTTATGCCAGCATATGTCAGCTGGAAGATATGGCTCTGTGAAGTTTTCAGTAATTTAGCTCAGGGAGGTGGTCTGCACCATGGCACAGGAACCATCTTTGTAGGTCTCATATGTCACGTTTCTTTTGGAAGCTGAAAATAAATCCCAAATTCCAGTCCTGACATTTGAATCTCCAGAAGAGACATTACTGATGAAGACACAAACCTTGACATGCCATTGGCATGGGGTTTTGTTGTGATTTGGCTTGACTTCTACCAGGCCAATAGCAACTATTTGATTTGTGGTGTCTGTGAGCCTGTGTGGCTTCAGCACAAGACAAAATACTAACAGAATGGAGGTCACTTCGTTCCTCTAGAGCAACATTAATCCTCATGGCAGTCTTCATAGACAAAAACGTCACAGAGCACTTGCCTTGGGCCCAGGCCAGAGTGCCGAACTAGATCAAGCAGACTCATGGTTACGGAAGGTTTTTCCACCACTCTGAGGCTGAGCTGCTTCTTAGCAGCTGGGACTTGGTAAACTGCTTGTTTTTCAGGAGGTGGTACTGATCCCTTGTGCTGGTTTGACTGAAAATGAGTTAAATTTCTTCATGCGGTTAGAAACCTTTCTTTTTCTTAGCTAGCAGGGCGTTATTTGGACTTAGTTTGAGAGCAAGAAGATATCCTGGGATAAAGTTGAAGTATTTAATTGCTCTGATCTGAGAGCCAAGGATGTTCTGAGTGCTCTGCCCACAGGTGGGAGGCATCGAGGAAGAGGGGCATGGATGGGGCAGAACTTGACTGACATCCAGACTGATCAATAAGAGTATTCCATCCCATGAGTATCCTGCTTCATATTTAGGGAGAGTCAGGATCTTCCAGTCTCTCTCTTCTTCGCCTTCTTTGCTCTCTTTGTCAGAGCCAGAATGGTTCAGGGGAATTCTGTTTGGGACTTTCATCAGTTCAGCCTTTTGCCGTCCTGCTGTTTTGCAGAGGCCTCTGGGCCTTTCTGCCATTTTCCTCTTTTCTCTTTCTGGGATCAGCTGCTGGGACCAGGTACTGTGTCCTGGGACTGGCTGCTCAGTGTAGATGGAGTTCAAGAGGAGTTGCATTGAGTATCTTTTATTTTACATTCTATTTCTGTCTTATATATATATTTACTAGTAGTGTATTAGTATTTGTTATTTTATTAAACTGTTCATCTCAATCCCAGTGTCTGCCTTCCCTTTTGATTCTCTCCACTATTTGAGGGGTGGGGAGGGGTGTGAGTGAGTGGCTATCATGGTTATATTGCTAGCTTGGGTTAAACCACGATGTCCCTAATATGTCTTGTCTCTCCAGAGGTCATTGAGATTGATAGAGTCAGAGATTCAAGAGGGCATTTTGAATGGTCTGGATGCATTCAGTAATGTATGAGTAGGAAATGTGGAGCACATACAACGTGTTCTTTGCTTCATTCTAGTCTGAAGATGCTTCTTTTTTGGGAGACAACCCATACTTGGGAAGTTCAAATGTTTTCCTGTATACAAGTAGAGATTAGGAAGACAATTACTGTTCGTTGAATCTCCACCACAGAACCATGCTGACTCCAAGTCTTTCCAGAAATAATTCTCAGAATTGTATCTTTGTAGTCTGCTTCATGTAATGTAGGCATCTGAGCTCCAGCCTTCCAGGCAGGGGTGGTAGCATTGTCCAAAAATTTGACTACATATTCAGTGCTTGAGTCAGCCAAAGGATAGGAAAGCAGTGTGTCCTACCTCTGTAACTTATGCTGTTAAAGGAAATTTCTCTATTGTTTTTGGATTCTTAGAGGGCAAGAGTCATGGATTCCCCAACATTAGACACTTTTAAGATTCAACTGGACAAAGTACTGGGCCATCTTGTCTAGACTGTAGTTTTGTCAAGAAAGGTTGGACCTTGTGCTCCCTTCTAACCTGGTATTCTATGATTACAGTAAGCCTTTCTTGTCTGCCTTATTGTCTCTCTGTCTCTGGGAGATAGGCAAGGGATTTTGTACTTACTTTGTATCTATCAGATGAGAGTGCCTTCAAGACAGTTTCTGTGAGTAAGCTTCCTTTCCAAGTCTTTGAACACTTCCCTTGTTAGCAAGTTCATGATCTTTGAGGCTAAAGTCTCAGTGGGTGAAAATCTGCAAGTTTCCATGAGAGAAATTACAGTTTACATCAGATGGGTCCTTAAATACTATAATACAACAGCACAGACCATAGTGAAGACAGATAGAAGATAGGTCCTTTAGAGGGGGAATGAGTTACACACCTCAAGTGTGGTATATGTTGCTTCAGTTGCCAGTATTTTAACAAAAAATTATTTCCTTCATTCTGCAGTGGCCTGTGAGTTGCAGGGGATTAATGTATTTATAGAGAGGAGAAACGAGGCTGCAGAGACCCCTATTCATTTGGATTTTTATTTTACACAAAACCACTTTCTCACAACTAGACCAACTGACAAATGAGCTTCTATTTGGCTAATTTGCACGGGTGGCATGGAAATCTCATCACACACAGACAGGTGCTCCATCTGATTACCACCACTGTATGCTTTAAGTAGAGAGAGGTAATCCCTCCCTGTGGATTTGCTATGTATTCAAACTCGAAACACCTGTGCAGTATACAAGTGGTTGATTTGGATATATAGGGTATTGCTTTTTCAAAGGACTTCAATGCATTCTGTTTTCTAGCCCAGTTCAAGCATGTATGCTTAGAAGTCCATTCATTTTAATGAGAGTCAAGGAACACTTCAAGTTAAGGATGAATTTATTGTCAGGCTGAATGTTTTGGCAAACAAGGTCCTAAAATAGTGCAACATGGAAGTTTAACATCATCTTTGGCACAATTTCCCTAATTTTTGAAGTGTATACCACACATTCAGACTCGACTGAAGACATATTTCCAGATGGAATGTGTCAACGTTTAATCCCAGTAGTAATCAAGGCCACAATAGCCACTTGTTCACTCCCATCCCACGACCCCAAGTAGGAGAGATAATTGAAAGGGAAAGGAGAATCTTGTAGGCTGAGATAAAGAGTTCAAGAAGACAAAAACAAAAACTAATAATATGCTGCTACTACTAATAATATATAATAAGTGATACTCAGTGCTATTGCTCACTGACTCTGTCCATGTTCTCCTGGGAAGGAGAACATCCTGGGCACCAAAAGCTGCTCCTGGGGAGAGAGCAAAAAAGGCAACAGGCAGAAAGGCTCAAAGGCTAACTGTTCTGCAGGGATCCATCTTAGGTCCAGTATTCTTCAATGTCTTCATAAATGTCTTGGACACAGGACTTGAGGAAATACTAAGTAAGTTCGCCAATGACACAAAATTGGGAGGAGCTGTTGACATTCTTGAGGGCAGAGAGTCCATGCAGAGGGATCTGGACAAACTGGAGAACTGGGCAATCATCAACCGCATGAAGTTTAACAAGGGCATGTGCAGGAATTTGCACCTGGAACATGGCAACCCTGGCTGTTCATACAGACTGGGGGACGAGATGCTGGAGAGCAGCTCCATGGAGAGGGATCTGGGGGTTCTGGTCGACAGCAAGTTGAACATGAGCCAGCAGTGTGCCCTGGCAGCCAAGAGAGCCAACTGTGTCCTGGGTGCATCCAGCACAGCATTGCCAGCCGGGCGAGGGAGGTGATTGTCCCGCTCTGCTCTGCACTGGTGCGGCCTCATCTGGAGCACTGTGTGCAGTTCTGGGTGCCACACTATGAAAAGGATATAAAGCTACTGGAGAATCTCCAGAAGAGGGCTACAAAGTTGGTGAAGTGTTTGGAGGGGAAGCCATATGAGGAGCAGCTAAAGTTACTTGGTTTGTTCAGCCTGGAGAAGAGGAGACTGAGGGGAGACCTCACGGCGGCTACAGCTTCCTCACAGGGGGAAAGCATCTGCCACGGTTTATTGTCACCCTGCAATCAAACCTTGACACTGCATGAAGAAAATCAACTTAATTTCAGTCATATTATCACATCATGCAATGAGTTAGAAAGAGGGGGTTAATTTAATCTTCATACTGCTGGTAGTTGTTACATGTATTATACAAAAATTGACAAGAAACCTTTAATGGAATGAGTGGCCGCACAGTCACAGGCCCTGGTTCTTGTGGGTGATTTTAACTTCCCTGATGTCTGCTGGAAGGACCATTTAGCCAGCCAGCCACAGTCCAGGAGGTTCCTCCAGTGCATTGATGATAACTTCCTCATGCAGATGGTGGAGGAGCCGACTAGGAGAGGTGCGCTCCTGGATCTCATCCTCACTAACAAAGAGGGTCTGGTCGAAGTAGTAAAAGTTGAGGGCTGCCTGGGTTGCAGTGACCATGAGATGGTGGAGTTCAGCATCTTGTGTGGCAGGAACAGAATAGCAAGTAGAATTGCAACCCTGGACTTTAGCAGGGGTAACTTCGGCCTTTTTAAGCGATTGCTTGGGGAAATCCCATGGGCAAGGCTGCTTGAAGGTAAAGGGGCCCAAGAGAGCTGGATTGCATTCAGAGATTGCTTCTTCCATGCTCAGGATCAGAGCATCCCCACACGTAGGAAGTCGAGGAAGGGAGCCAGGAGGCCTGTGTGGTTGAATAGGGATCTGTTGGGTATGCTCAAGCAGAAGAGGAGAGTTTACAGGTCATGGAAGCAGGGGCTGGCCACTTGGGAGGAATATAAGGCTGCTGTTAGAGGATGTAGGAAGGCAGCTAGGATAGCCAAGGCCTCCTTAGAATTACAGTTGGCGAGAGGGGTCAAGGACAGCAAAAAGAACTTTTTCAAATACATAGCAGATAAAACTAACACCAGAGGCAATGTAGGCTCACTGATGAATGGGGTGGGTGCCCTGGTGCCAGAAGATACAGAGGAGGCAGAATTACTGAATGCCTTCTTTGTCTCTGTCTACTCTGCTGGAGACTGTCCTGGGGAGCCCCGTACCCCTGAGACCCCGGATGAAGCCAGGTCAATGGAGGAGTTTGCTTTAGTTGATGAGAACTGGGTTAGGGCGCAATTAAATAGTCTGGACATCCATAAATCCATGGGTCCAGATGGGATGCATCCACGGGTGCTGAGGGAGCTGGCTGAAGTAATTGCTAGACCTCTCTCCATCATTTTTGCTAAGTCTTGGGAAACGGGAGAGGTACCTGAGGACTGGAGAAAAGCAAATGTCACTCCAGTCTTCAAAAAGGGCAAGAAGGAGGACCCGGATAATTATAGACCGGTCAGCCTCACCTCTGTCCCTGGGAAAGTAATGGAGCAGCTTATCCTTCGTGCCATCTCAAGGCATATCAAGGATAAGAGGGTCATTAGGGGCAGTCAGCATGGCTTTACCAAGGGTAAGTCATGCTTGACCAACCTCATAGCCTTTTATGAGAATGTATGAGGTGGATGGATGATGGCAGGGCGGTGGATGTGGTCTACCTTGACTTCAGTAAAGCCTTTGACACAGTCTCTCACAACGTCCTCACGGCTATGTTGAGGAGGTGTGGTCTAGACAATAGAATAGTGAGGTGGGTTGCAAACTGGCTCAAGGAGAGAAGCCAGAGAGTGGTAGTCAATGGTGTGGAGTCTAGTTGGAAGCCAGTATCTAGTGGAGTGCCTCAGGGGTCAGTACTGGGGCCAATATTATTCAATATATTCATTAACGATTTGGACAAGGGAATTGAGTGTACTATCAGCAAGTTTGCTGATGACACGAAGCTGGGAGGAGTGGCTGACACGCCAGAAGGCTGTGCTGCCATCCAGCGGGACCTGGACAGGCTGGAGAGTTGAGCGGGGAATAACCTGATGAAATTTAACAAGGGAAAGTATAGAGTCCTGCATCTGGGCAGGAACAACCACAGGTTCCACTATAGGTTGAGAAACTACATATTAGAGAGCAGTGTAGGGGAAAGGGACCTGGGGTCCTGGTGGACAGCAGGATGACCATGAGCCAGCACTGTGCCCTTGTGGCAATCAAGGCCAATGGCATCCTCGGGTGTATTACAAGGGGGGTGGTCAGTAGATCGAGAGAGGTCCTCCTTCCCCTCTACTCAGCCCTGGTGAGACCCCGTCTGGAATATTGTGTTCAGTTCTGGGCCCCTCAGTTCAAGAAGGACAGGGAACTCCTGGAGAGGGTCCAGTGTAGGGCAACAAAGATGATTAAGGGAGTGGAGCACCTCCTTTATGAAGAAAGGCTGAGGGAGCTGGGTCTCTTTAGTTTGGAGAAGAGGAGACTGAGGGGTGACCTTATTAATGTTCATAAATATATAAAGGGTGAATGCCACGAGGATGGAGCCAGGCTCTTCTCGGTGGCAAACAATGATAGGACAAGGGGTAATGGGATCAAGCTGGAACACAAGAAGTTCCACTTAAATTTGAGAAGAAACTTCTTCTCAGTGAGGGTGACAGAGCACTGGAACAGGCTGCCCAGGGAGGTTGTGGAGTCTCCTTCCCTGGAGACATTCAAAGCCCGCCTGGACACATTCCTGTGCGACCTCACCTAGGCGTTCCTGCTCCAACAGGGGGATTGGACTAGATGATCTTTTAAGGTCCCTTCCAATCCCAAACATACTGTGATACTGTGATGGAATATTTGTAGGGACTGGACTTTGACACTGCATTTTTAAATTCAGTAAATCTTTTCTTAGACAATGGGAGGAAGTAGCTTTCAGAACCTGGGAAAAAACCCTAATGTTTTGATATAATGACTGACTTCTGCTAGCCTTTATACCATCTAAGTTATAAAAAACAGGAGATCATTTCCATGCTGCTGGTGTAATTTGGTGCTGCTCTATTGTGTTCCTTACAGTTCAGTAAACTTACACCCATGGACAAGTTTGGTTTCTGATGAACTGTCCTCACCCAAGGAGGAATTCTGAGAGTTTCTTTATAATTTTTTTTTTTTCCTGTTCCCAGGAAAAGAACACCCTGGTCCCAAACAGCCGATCCCATGGAAAAAGGAAAAGTGTCAAAAAGGCAGAAAGGCCCAGAGGCCAACTGCAAAACAGCAAAAAGCTGAACTAACAATAACTAACCGAACTAACAGAACTCTCAAATGGAAGCTCAGCTGGAATGGAGTTGAACTGGAATGGGGTCTGCCAAGCCAGATAACCCCACTCTACTTAAATGTGAAGCATGACCTTAGTGGCATGGAATATTCTCATTGATCAGTCTGGATGTAAGTCAAGGTCTACCTTCCCAGCTGCACCTCACCTGCAGATAAAAAGCCCAGAAAGACCTTACTCTCCCAGACAACAGCTAAAATAACAGTAAGTTCTTGTATTTTCTCAATTCCATCTCAAAACCACTGCAAAGTTACTTGAAAAAAACAATAACTCTGTTCTGGGGTGCTATCTTATTGTTCTCAAACTAAATCCAAACAATGACTGTGCTAGCTATGAAAAAGAAGAACTTCTAACTGCATGAAGTAAATTAACTTGATTTCAGTCAAACCAACACAGACTTAGTTTTTCCTGTTGTGTATTTTACATTTATGATGTTGACATGCTATAAGTATTATTAATTGGCACATTGTCAATGCCTTTTTCATCAAGGCAAAACCATGCAGCAGGCAGAACACATGGTGGTTAATACTTTAGTAATTATGTAGATTATCCCACCATAGTTTTCTTATCCCTGGCTTATTTTTTTCTGTTTAATTTAATCTCACAAATTAATCAGATTGTTCTTGATGTGTGCCTTTAGAGAAACACTCAAGTTTTTTTCCCGTGTGTGCATGGTTTTGTGTTAGAACTGTGTTTGCCACAAGTGTACTGGAGAAAAAAGTCTTTAAACTGTACGAGATAATTGCTGGAGAACTTAAAATTAAAAGCTATGCTAGCATGTCTTTTAGTTGTAAGAAAAGCCCTGATTTTAGTTGTGACCTGAAGAATTTATCTTTTAAAAATTATAGAGAAAGAAGGAGAGTGGAGGAGATGTGAGCTGGGTTGCAATTTATTGTGGAAAGCAAATATTTTCCATAGTTTTCTGTGTCAATAGTAGATACGTTACTGACTGAGGTATTTATTCCAGAGGTATAAAAACCTGAACATTAAAAATATTGTCTAAAACTGTGCTTAGCAGTTAAAAATAACCATCCAAAAACATCTATTAAAAATATTTTGGATGAAAAATAATATTTTCAATTATGATTTTTAAATTATAAATATGAATATATGAAATGTCAGCTATTTTGTTTCTGAAAATGGTAAAATATGTGTACTTTTCTAGCTTCTGATCTTTTGCTTCCTTATGGAGCAGTTTTTTTGTGCAGACTTTCCTCATGCAAATCTTCTTACCAGAAATGGAAGCTACAACATTTGTGTGTGTATCTATATAATGGAAGTTTTAATTAATCAATGAGCCAAAAGTGACTGGGAAGAGGACAGGGCAAGCACAGAGTCTGCACTACCTTCCTATAAGGTAATGCAGGTGTTGCGAATCTCTATGGAATATCAGATTTCCACTTTAAATACTTATTATAAGTTTCACATTTTTGTCAGTGTATTTTGTGACCTATTCTGCTCAAAACTGTTTTTCCAGAACTGAACCTACTCCTTATGAACATAGAGAAACTGCTTGGTCCCATTCATGCGAAATGCAACAAAATAAAACAAAATTCTGCCTTCTCTCATCTTAGGGGCCCATAGACGGTGATTATATTTCTCCTGTTAGACTACTTCTTAGAAAACCCAGAAGGAATATGTCTGGCTTGGACTTGGATCATCCAGGGAACTGTAACACATATATCAGAACCCACCGGTGGGTATCTTGTCTATGGCAGGTCCCGTAGCATCATGGATCCTCCTGCAAACTGCTGCTTCAGCAGTGCTGGCCTTTCTGGTCTGAAGAGGAGCTCTAAAACTTCTCTGGAAGTAGGGAACACTGGGAAAGGGTTCTACTCCTTATTCTGGAATTTTGGCCTATTGAATTTTAATCAAGATTCAATTGTCTTATATGAATAAGTTTATGTAATGCCTTATTTAGAGATTGGCTGGAACTGTAGTGCATCTAAAACCTCAGTGGTTTCCCTGCAATATTCCCTTGTTAATGATAAGTTGTTCTTTCTTTTTACTGTGGCCTTTACTTGTTTATTTGAAGGTTGATGGTCCCATACAACTTTGTGACTGTGTAGTGCAGTGCTTAAACATTAGTTAAAAACAAACAAACGAACAAACACACACATATGTTATAGGTGGAATTTAAAACTGCAAGTCTACTAAGAGCTGGAATTGACAATTTCTATTCATTGGTTGTTGACTACCGAAGTGTAAGCCAAGAGCGACCACACTCTTAAATGTCTCTGTTAATTGTTTAAATATATCACTCAGAATGCCTGCAATAATCAGAGAAGTCAGGATCTGTACTTGGTTTAAGATGTTTTTTCACTAATAATTATGATGGAAAAGTCAGCTGATAGAGACTTAGCACTCATTAGTGTAAATAATTCTTCATGGCAGAAATTCCTCATTCCAAGGCTTATTTTTATTTGTCAAAGAAGAAGCCAAATTGTCTGCTAAATATAAACTAAGAGAATTAAAGCAGTAGAGAGGCTGTCTTAAACTACTTGTTCCTTATTATCTAAAATATTCCTACTTACCCATTCTTCTTTCTCTTTAAGTTATGCAGCAGTAATGCAAGTGGCATTTCAAGTAGGAATATCCTGTTATTGCCATCATAGAAGTGAATAAATTCAGTGTAATGGGATAATTCTGGACCTATTAGGAAAACCACTGTGATTATGTCTCCTCTTGCTTGCTCCTGCTACACAGTAAAAAGATGTGCAGTAGAAAATGTGTCAATGTAACTGAGATAATTAATGGTTTTGGCTACCATTTTCAGCATAAACTGCTAAGAAGGGATGTCTTTCATGAAGTAACTACTTTAATTTTATTATTTTCCTGCACATTTCCTATTGGAAAATCTGATAGATCAAGTGCTGATCTGGAATAGTGATCTGTATAGTGAATAGTTATCTGTAGCTACACCCACCTCCCAACACTCTGATGTGTGGAAGGGAAACGAAGAACAAGGTCTTGGAACCTCTCTCTTGATTTGCCCTGTATATAACTAGATAAGATTGGCCAAAGAAGTCGAATTTTTGATTGCTCTGTTGAACAGATTGACATCAGCTATTTAACATACTAGTGAATTTTTCTCAAGGAATGTACTCTCCATAACCTGCATGGTCCAGGTGCCACACGACTGTGCTTAGGTTTGCAAAAAACTGCTGTTAATAATGTCTAACACAGTTGTTGAAACTGTAATCACACCAAAGTTCAAAATTTTCTTTCAGAAGCAGCTTATTTCCAGGAAGAAAGATGGGTCAGACCTCCAGCTGTTGCAAGGCCTCACAGTCCCTCACACATGAGTAGGATGACATTGATTTACATCCACTGAGGATCTGATCCTTTGAGGGAGGATGGGATAAAATATAGCCATGGTGGCTGGGAAGGCTAAATCCCCTGCCAGTGAGATGAAGGGAACAGTGCTTCATGGACTACAGAACTCAGAGAGAAAAGGTAATAGAAAAACCTATTGTGTTTTGCTAGTCCCTGGATGTAAGGAGTGGTCTGATCTGTTGAAGAAATTTAGAGTGTTTGGAGTTTCTCAGATTTGTACACGGTCAGTCGTACATTTGTAACATTTCAGCAGCTGCAGACGAACTAAATGCCATAACCCACTGACCATACCTCCTCTTCCCTAGATAGGCCCTTTCTGTTTAGAGCTGCAAGGAGAGTTGTATCACAATTACTAATTTGAAAGCATGCTCTGTCACTATGGTCTACTACCTTTTCTGAGAATTATCCACAGGAATGGATGCAATTCCTACTTCTGCTTCCTGTCTTGGAGAAGGTTCAGTGTGAGATGCAGTGGCCTCTAACATAAAATCCCATAATAGGCTTCTTTAGGTTTTACATACTGGTTTGCAACACAGTCTGCAAAACTTTGAATAATGTATTTCTCAAGTTACAGCTGAATTTTTTTAATCAGTGACTTTTAAATCATGTCCACATTTTAAAGACTCTCATAGAACACAGCAATTTAAATGCAACAGTTCTAGACATTTCAAGTTCAACTGATTGGGCTATCATAAGCACACCTACCTATTGGCTGCACTTTGATTCTTGAACCTATCATGAATGGTGATAAAATAATATCCTAAATTGACTGAGCTATTTTAACTGACATTCACTAGTAAAGTGTTGTGGATTAGAGCTGTTTTTACAGGAAACAAAAGCTTAACATCCTACAGAGG
Organism: Patagioenas fasciata; assembly: GCF_037038585.1. Taxonomy (NCBI): domain Eukaryota; kingdom Metazoa; phylum Chordata; class Aves; order Columbiformes; family Columbidae; genus Patagioenas; species Patagioenas fasciata. Next base: position 106,514,023 of record NC_092521.1, read on the forward strand.
GCTGAATGACCTGGAGTTTAGTTCAGTTTTAAAGCTTATTATTTACTTCCTGCTTTCCATGTTCTGATTATTTTTCACTTCTTGTCAAGAGGAACAATATGAACTTGTTTAATGAAATTAAGTATACTTCCTGAAATGCATCAATCTGAATGGCTAGACAGAAATCAATGAATACAGTAATATTGACATCCAGAGGCCTGCACTTTATTTTAATTTGTATTCCTAAATAAAGGGGTGTTGTCTTCACCTTACAGATTTTGTTTTGGGTGGCAACCAACCTGTGTTAGTTTTTACTACAGACCTTTTATATTATCCTGCTTAAATCTGGATTTGCAGCCTTTTTTTGACTAAAAAAATAGTTCAAAAAATACTTGTGTATGTAAAATTGAAATATTGATATTTTAAGTTTTAAAGTAATGATACAGAGAAATTTACATAACTACATGCTGCTGCAGCAGAAAGTTGTTATGTACAATCAGTTACTCTTAGAAACTGGAGCTTTTAAAAATAATCCCGTAGACAGAGACATGTTTTATTAGTAGGAATTATCTTGTGTGGTGGTATTCAGTTTCTCCTATTAAGATTTATAGGATTTTAGCTACGAGATTGTTATGCTGAGATTTGTGTGGGATAGGTAAAGGCACTGGAATTTCTTTATATAATGTAAAAAACACTAGTTAATGACTTAATGAAGAAAAAATGAAATAAACATAATAAAAATGAGCTACTGCTAACTAGAATGGTGCCAGGACAACTCATTTGTATTTAATCTTTCTCTTGAGATAAACTTCTCTACACAGAGAACTTGAGATGAGTTTTAGACATTGACTTTGTTTGGTTCTTAATCTAGCCAGATCTTCTGAATTTATCTTGAGATGCTGAAGAACTCTGTCTCTCATCTCACAGGCCCCAAACCTGGCTCAAGGCAACCCAGAGATGTCTTTGGAGTGGACTGAGGCATTTATTACTGTGTTGACACAGGTGGTTCTTAATTGATGATGTTGGAGTGTAAATTTCCGTCTCGTAGGTCAGGAGTCAATGACATTGCTAGGGAAGAAGCTTACTCAGTTGCCTGAGGAATAGATCAGAGGTCTTTTGAGGTATGTGGCAATTACTGTATTTTGCAGGTAAGGGACCAAGCATGAAAGATTTCCTCATCTTCTGAGAGGAATTGAAGAATAGGAAAGGTGCATCAGAACAGTCTCTCTGCTTCTCTCTTCTCTGTGCAATGATAAATTGAAATGAGGAATGGATGAACTTAATCAGAACAGCAAGAGGGTTTTTCATTTTCTTCATGTCTGCTCAACCTAACAAAACCTAACACCTACTCTCCTGCCTGCCTTGACAGAAGACTGGATGCCAGGTTGCATCTGCCTAACATGTTTGCCTATCATATCATAAATGGTTTTCAAAATTAAGCAGACAAAAATGAGACTTGATAGAACTTGTAACCAGATTAACGTAGCCAAATGACACTTCCATTCTTCCTCCCACCCTGGCAGAAGAGGTGCACTCTGGTCCTCCTCAAACAGTTGTCTCACTTAATGGAACATTTACAATGACTTTTCACCATAATTAACAATTATTAGTTCTGCTACAAACAGTTCATTATTGCAAGCTTCTCCCAGACTTGTAATATGTAGACAAGCATTACTCTCTGCAGTACTCAGCTTCATTACTTAATAAGGGCAGCACTCAAAAATTCCATGGGAAAAGCAGAAAGAGGTTATCTTAGTGGGTATTATGGGACGTAGTATGCACAGCAGCTTTTCTTTTCCAAACTGAATAAGAAATTCAGAATTCCAAACTGGAAAAAAAAATATTTCTGAAAAAGTAAAAAGTGGGGTCCTTCAGTTTTATGCTGTCATGTAAAATAGTTGTGCCTTCACTGTCTGGCCTTCATTGCTCTTGCTTCTTTGGTTTTTGTTTTTGTGTTTGTTTGGTTTTTTTCCCCCCTTTATTTATTTATCTATTTATTTTTTGTTTGTTTTTACTTTTTGTGGAAGTATTTTCATGATTTATTTAAATACATTCCTTTATTTTAAAAAGTTGTGTTTCATTTCCACAGACATAAATGCTCTTCCATTTTCATTAAGCCCTATGAATCTACTTGAAATATGTTAACAGGAAGAAGATCAAATCTCAAGAGAGCTCAGAAGCTGAAAAGTTGAAATTCAGATGTGGAGGTTTTCAGGTGAGTGCCACATCCATTAGCCCACTGCATATTGAGTCAAAGCAGAAGCCCAACTCCAGAGCTTCTTAGACCATCTGTGTCAAGATCTAGAATAGATTTAAAGGGTGGTTCACTCTCCGATGCTTTTCTTTCATGCTCCTTGTTTGGAGTTTGACAGTTATGAGAAGTATTTTCTCAGACAGTTAACAGCAATGGAAGCTTTTGGGAGGTAAATGTCTTCAGCAGTTAAGATGACAAGGTGGTATGTCATCTTGAGCACCTTAGTGGAAGTTCAGCAGACTAGTGTGGGGAAATGTGGGATCCGAAGTGCAAATTTGCATGTATTTTGGCAGCGGCAACAGCTGATGAAGGTAACTGGATGTCTCTCAGCATAAATTCCTGTTGCCTGTCTTCATTTTTTTCCCAGTAGTTGTGATCACTGGTTGTTGTATTCACAATCTTTGAAGCTGATTTTAACTTCATTGCCCCCGATTAAGTCAGATCAGGCTAGTTATATCCCTTATCCTGCCTTGCTACAATGTTGCCTGCTCAGACTGTTTAAAGCAGCATTTGCGACTCTTTGTGCAAAAAGTAATATGAAGTTAAACTACAGAGATGAAAGGAGTTCCTATATTCTGCCTCAGAAATGCTTGAAAACAATGAGATTCCTTTGTAGGCTGTACAAATTTCTGTTTTTTTTCAGGCAGTGTGAGACTGTTACAGTTGTTCAGTCAGACCTGCAGTTTAACACAGCCTCTAGAGGTTGATCAGTTGATTTTCATGCCAGCCCACAGTAGGTGTTCCAGCTATGCAAATCTCTTGGAGAGAGTCAGTCTTGAGCATTTCGACCAAATAAAGCTAGAAGGGAAATATCTAAATATACCCAAACCTGAGAATATGACGTTATAATATGGTATAGTGATTAGGGGGCTTTAGAATGGTTGACAGAATGAACTCTCTTTACCATTCAATGTCTGGCTAACTTCAATGGAGTGTTTTATACTACGGAAATTAAATTGATTATACTTTTTGTTTACCTTCAAAGTAGATCCTGTTTCAGAGGGAAATTCAATATCTCTTAATTAATTTATTTTCATTATAGAAATGCAAGCAATGTATAATTGCTAAATTAGTGGCAGGGGCAGAGGAAGGAGGCTAGAAGGGGCTATCTGGGATTTCATAAACACAGTTATCACAGAAAGCAGTATGTCCAGCCCAGTGGAAACAGCCAAGACAGAATCCAAATTATGTAAATTTGTTCTCCTTTCCTTAATATGTACATTGTGTTTTACATCAGAATTACCACCTTAAAAAATTGTATGACTGCTCCAATGTGCTGATCGTTTCCGTATTTTAACAAATCCTTTCTACTGGTATAAATTAAAAACTAGTGTTCCTCTGATTAATACTGACTATGTTAGGATGTCATGAAACTCAATTTATATATAAAACCTAATTGCAAACAGATTTATTAAAAGTGTAAAATGTTGCCCATAACTGATAAATCATTCCACATTGTTCCCCTGTATCACAGTATCACAGTATCACAGTATGTTTGGGATTGGAAGGGACCTCAAAAGATCATCTAGTCCAATCCCCCTGCTGGAGCAGGAACGCCTAGGTGAGGTCGCACAGGAATGTGTCCAGGGGGGTTTTGAATGTCTCCAGGGAAGGAGACTCCACAACCTCCCTGGGTAGCCTGTTCCAGTGTTCTGTTACCCTCACTGAGAAGAAGTTCTTTCTCAAATTTAAGTGGAACCTCTTGTGTTCCAGCTTGATCCCATTGCCCCTTGTCCTATCATTGTTTGCCACTGAGAAGAACCTGACTCCATCCTCGTGGCACTCACCCTTTATATATTTATAAACATTAATAAGGTCACCCCTCAGTCTCCTCTTCTCCAAACTAAAGAGCCCCAGCTCCCTCAACCTTTCTTCATAAAGGAGGTGCTCCACTCCCTTAATCATCTTTGTTGCCCTACGCTGGACCCTCTCCAGCAGTTCCCTGTCCTTGAACTGAGGGGCCCAGAACTGGACACAATATTCCAGATGGGGTCTCACCAGGGCGGAGTAGAGGGGAAGGAGGACCTCTCTCGATCTACTGACCACCCCCCTTGTAATACACCCAAGGATGCCATTAGCCTTCCTGGCCACAAGGGCACAGTGCTGGCTCATGGTCATCCTGTTGTCCACCAGGACCCCCAGGTCCCTTTCCCCTACACTGCTCTCTAATAGGTCATGCCCCAACCTATACTGGAACCTGGGGTTGTTCCTGCCCAGATGCAGGACTCTACACTTTCCCTTGTTAAATTCCATCAGGTTATCCCCCGCCCAACTCTCCAGCCTGTCCAGGTCCCGCTGGATGGCAGCACAGCCTTCTGGTGTGTCAGCCACTCCTCCCAGCTTAGTGTCATCAGCAAACTTGCTGATAGGACATTCAATTCCCTCGTCTAAATCGTTAATGAATATATTGAAGATCAGATTAGGGTTATTACGGAGCCCTGAAAAAAAGGGACTGGCTGATCAATGGATTTTATAGGTGAGCTGATTTCATCTCAGGCTTTAGGATATTTTTGTTGCAGAATAAACAGCTGCTGGTTCTTCGTTACACTAAGGTCTTCCCAGGCAGATACTGCTTTAAAATCAGTGAGCAACTGCCCTGTGCAGAAATTTAGGCAAAGGTCTCTGCATCAGGGATGTCCTCTGCTTTCAAGAGATCAAAGGGATGTCTCAAAAGACTCCAAAAGATAGCAAATCATGTGCTGTATAACTGTAGCTATTAATGTTTTACGGCAACTTTCCCCCCCCACCACCTTAGTCGTTCCCATATTAGTCGTTCCCATAGCGATTGCCTATCCACCACTAACAAATGATTTTAGGGCTGATTTTGGAGTCCTGTCTGTCCTCACCAAAGACATTTGTCTCCTACACAAATTACGATTATTCCCAAGGCAACAGGCCCTTGGCCATGGGGAGTTACAAACTGTTAATGAAAGAGCTCCCTTCTACTATACCTTTCACTGGAATAATGGTATTTTCCTGGCTTCACTGGCTTCTGATGCTCTGTTCAAACTGCTGTAGGTCTCACATGTTTACTGAAAACTGACTGTAGCTTCCTGCTCACAAGGTGGCACACAGATATCATTCTGATGGACCTGGTAGAAGTGGTCAAATGTTTTTTCAAAGAGCAATTCCCCAGTCTGTCAAAATTAAAACTTTCTTTTTTACACCTTGTTTTTGATGGAGGTTTATTATACATATTTTAAGGGAAAATATTGGACTTGTCCAATGGGCTTCAAGTATTAATAACCATTTTTGGTTGCCATTCCTACCCAAAACAAATGCCTTTTTTATCTGCTACATGGTGTTGCCAGAGTGGTTCAGTTTCTTTTGAAGCACCTTAACTCTTAGAAAGGTCTAGAAAGTCAGTTTCAGTTCTTTCCATCTAATTCTTTCGTTCAAAAGACACTGAGTTTGTAACAAATGCTGAAGTATTTCAGGAGAATAGGTATTTCCGCTGTGTTTTATTATCTCTGGTCCATCCACACAGCCACCCAAGAATGATTGCATTAGCAGGAATAACAGTAATAAAGAGTTATAATCTGTGTTTGAATGTCAATTACATCATTTCTAAGCAATTCCAGAAATTTCTTTTAATGTAATTTCTGCAGCATAAATTTGGACAAACTTTCAGAACTGGATGGCTGTTCTGCATCTGGTTTCTGTTACTGAGAAACTGACAGACACCATTTGCTCAGACCATCTGCAGAGGAAAACTTTTTTTCTTTTAAGGCAGACTGCTTTTGCTTTCAGCATCTCAGACTTGAAGTAACACAAGGCACATGTTGCTTCCGGATAAGTGTGGGAATGGTATTGTTAAAGTTCTTCTGTGTAGCACTTAGTAGTATACTTGACATATGAGGGATACGCTCTTGAGAAACTAAATGTGTAATTTTAAATATTTGGTGTGCATTAAGGGGTTGATAAAAAGCCTGCTGTAACTGGTGTGTCTCCCTGACTTTACTAGCATGTGTCAGATCCTCAGCCCTTTTTGAGATTTTCTAGAAGATCCAGATTCTGTGAAAATATTAATTACTTGTCTGCTTTTTCACTTGCAACATCCTGTTACACTATTTTCTTACTGGATGCCCAGAGTTAAGGAAGACTTCAGAACTCTTTTACATTAGCTTAATAAGAAAGAAACAAGTGGAGCACCACTTGTGCCACCATGATGATCTTTACCAAATGCTTTTTGTTTGAAGTGCATGTTGATGAAGGTACCCTAAGGCTTTGTTGACCTGCAGCAGTGACCCAGAGGACAACGCTGTTACCACAGCCCAGCTCTTGCTGGTAGAATGAGACCTCCAGATGCCAATGTCGACTACGTCTTCCAAAGCTGAACGTGCACTGGAGCTGATGTTTGGCGCTGAAGTACACAAAGAGATTAAAAGATTATTGGCTCTTCCTGCAAGAGACTGTCAAGTAATCAAACAGTCCCCAAAGACAGAGAACAAAATCTCCATGCTGGCTAATAAATTCCACAAATGCACAGATTCTGTTAGATTTGGGGCCAAATTCAGAGGAAGCCACATCCAGCCAATGGACAGTCAAATCGATATGCTAAAAATATATAACTGTTCTGTTAATACATATATGAAACAGAAATCCCATCCCTCTTTCAGCCGGTTTTCAGGGTCTGAAATAGAGTAAGTACCAGATTTACTTTTGCCAGTCAATTACTGTCACAAAGGAGTGATTTAGGGTCCTGCTTGCCACGGAGCTGTGTTTAGATCACTTCAAGAAAAGTGCGACTTAACAGAGTTCGGTGACATTGTTCACTCTTACGTACTGCATGGAGGAAACATGCCAAGCAGAATAGCCTGAGAGCTGTTTTAGGGTGATTTATATGGGATAGGAGATGCGAAAGGGTAGAGTGAGGCCCTCCCATTGAGTGACAAGGTTCAGAATGGGCCCCCTTGCTTTCTAAACTCAGTCTCAGAGAGGAGTTTAGGTGTAGCTGGATCCAAACTTAGCCCCAGACTTGATCAACAGTTCATGTCTAAAAGACATAGATGGTAAGGGATTATATATTATTTATGACCAAAGGATTATATGTGCACACCTGATTCTTTACGTCACTTGTCTAGGATTTCAAAGTTTCATCATTCTGCATCTCAGCCTGTTTACCTTTCCTGTAGGAGCCTGCTGCCAGTCTATTCAAAGTCTGGTTCCTAGATCTCTCCAAGCAAACTCTCAAGCAGCTAAGTTTGTAGAAATAAATAATTTAATAGAGTAGTACAGGAGGAGAGTGGGCTTGAGCTGGATGCCTTCGCAGAGGTCCCAGCCAAGCACAGAAATTTGTGGGGTTTTATACCCTTACAGACTATTTACCTACCTCTCACACCATGATTCAGTCCAATAGCAATATTTGAGTCTGGGGTCTTCTTGTTGCTCATTGGATACTTTTAATTGGCCTCAGACAGCCCCTTGTTTTGTTTAGCTGTAGATATTGTTTTCAGTCCATAGCCCCTTAGTGCCTGCTGTGAAGGTGGTGTTTTGTCTGAATGAATCCTATTTCTTACCAGCAAAGTGCAGAACAGGCCTTAGCTCACAGATGTCCATAGTAGTCTGTAGCTGCTTTTGTTTCCATTAAGACAATGAAAGTTTGGTAAATATGAGCAGAACTTTGCAGCACACAGCTTAAGATTTCAGCAAATTCATCTTACTAACTAACATGAAGCAGATAGTATATTAAAAATCACATGACCTTATAATTCTAAGTGTTTCATTCTATTTAATACACATTTACTTATGCTAAATGATCAATAAGAAACTTAAATTGGGCTTATCCAATGATCTGTGAGCAGTAAAAGATCATCAATGCACAGCCAGCTTGTTTAGCAGAGAAAGCTCACAGTAGCTCACCCAGGCAGTCATATTTATGGAGTAAAGTGGTTGGCTCATAGTCAATCACACACAGTGGGAAAGGTCTGCACAAGACTCCCTGCACCCACAACTGATTGGTATTCAGTGCTGCTCTGCTTCCTTGTGGGTTTCCTAATAGGAAATCTTGGCTCAGCTGCAGCTCAGGCCTTTACCTCCCCTGGAGCTTGGACCAAACTGCTGGTGGGGGGTGTGAGTGCATCTGCAACAATTACAAACATACTTGTTTTCCTTTTATAAAGGAGTCTTTCAGGAACACCAGATTTCTTTTTTAACAGTGTAATAATATTCCCCTTTACAGATGTAGTAAACATGAGGGCAAAAGACATGAGTTATATGATAACCCTCATATACTTCGAGACACACAGCAGTTACCAGCAGCTTTGCTATTTGTATGACAGAGCTTGTTTGGGGGGTCCTTGAAGCTGTATGACAGTGAGCCTCTACACTCACCTACAGCTTTGGTGTTACTGAGACCACAACACTTAAATCCTTTATACAGCCTGCTCCTGATGTTTGATTTAGTTCTTGTGCTAGGAGGTTGACATTTGCTAGTTTCGGAGGCTGAAAGTCTGCTTCTTCCCCAAAATAATGGATAAAGGCAGTCAGTATTTACTCCTGCAGAACAAGTGATGGTAGAGGCAAACTCTCTCAGCTATTTCAGTCTTGTAGCTTAACCTCCATCCAGATGGACAAATTAGTGAATGGCATGGGCCTCAGCCCTTTCCACAGAGACAATCCACAGGAAGTTTACTACTGTCTGGGATTATAAGTTTTGCTGCATTGTATTCTTAAAGTGAGTAGTAATATATTTGAATGTTAGAATCCCTCCTTCAAAGTAGCTTAGCTATTTACAGGTGAAGAAGAACTAAAAACATGAGGGTAGATGGGAGGAATGCTATCCAGAGATACAAAAATGTTTTTGTGGCTCTCAGTGTCAGTTCAGTAAAGTAGAGCCAAGTAGAACAGGTTTAAAACACATTAGGAAAAGGAATTTTTTTTTTTTTTTTTGGCAGCAACACCTGTTTCTATTCTGTCTCACAGGAAAAATAGCAACTGTCTACACATGACAGTAGCTAAAACAGTCAAAAAGGCAGACGTACTATTGCAACACAGACTGTGCCCTGAAGAACACTATGTCCTGTTGCAGACATAAAGTGTGATATTTTTTTGCAGGTAATCTTCAGACAAGTTTCTGACTTTAAATATTTTATTTGACTGTTGTTATAATAATGCACGGTGCCATCTCCCAGATGGAAATCTCTTTAATAATTTGGTTTAGTACAGGAAAATCTGTGCTTCTTATTAAGAAGAACAAGCTCTTTATCACTGTCTTATTTATATTAGAAGACTCCTCTTCCCAATCTGTCTTTTCAGAAACATCACTATAACGGTCTATTGTCACACTAGCTTGGGCTATAAAGATGTCATATCCCAGGCAATGTTAAGTTTTGTCTGGGACTGGTTGGGTGAATTAAAAAAAAAAAAAAAAAAAAATTAAGGTGCCACAGGAGCTGATTCTGATGCTTTCAGTATGTGATCTTTGGCTGATCTTGAATCGTACCAATAACTCAGTCTGGTGGTAACAATATCTACTTCTAAATCAGAATTAAAACTCAGATTTTGCTTTTAAGAGGTAATAAGGGAGCCCATTACCTAGTTTTGATTTGACTTTTTGGCCTCCGTGTTTTCCAACACCCTAACAGGGCCTCTGCACCAAGCATACAACATTTTACATACAACCTGCAGTACTAAAGGCTTTATATTTTAGCACATGTGCACACAAATAAGTTTAATAAAACTCAGTCTTTGTGCTGTAGAGCATCAGTCAGCAATGGAACACTGTGTTGTAACCAGATGGGACTGGACAATAGATCATTTGTTTTACTAGCCAGGCAAACAAAAGGTAAATCTATGCATCATGTTTCTTTTGGTGTTAAAGAAAAATACTTTCATATTGTTCATAAAATAAATTACTATGAAATATAAAGATATTTAGGAAGGAGCATTATTAAATTTTTGGGCTGGGAAATAATTTCTATCTTAAAACAAATCCCTTTCCACAAGTATTAATACTACAGTTATGACACCTGACCTTCCAAAATGCCAAGGGAATGCTGTGATGCTCTGAACATCTGTAATTACACTGAAAAATTAGTCTGCTTGTTTGACTCAGGAAGGTGGTCTTGATGTGGATTTCCTGGTAGCCTCCTTTTACAGCATTTCCGTTTACGTTGTGGAGTAGCCTTGAAGCATGTCAACTGGATTCCTTCTGGATGAAGCTAATTAAGAAGCCATGCTTCAATTTAAAGTGGGCATTTAGTCTTTGGGACCCCTCTGAAGCTACTCCAAGAGTGGGGAGTGCCCTGTCCCTAAATGCAACATATTAAAAACTGAACAGTGAGGGTGCCAGTTTCTCAGCACGAACTGCTACACTGCTCAGCTCTGCAGATCTGCTCCTCCTGATCTGCTCTGTTTGGTTAAGGTAGACTCAGGCACCACCTTGTAGTTGACAGCATGGGCTTGCTATGGGATCTCTGTATGCTGTGAGCTCTGTTACAGGGCGGCATCTTTGAAGCAAATTGCTTCCACACTCAATTTTACAGACATGCTTTCCATCTGAAAGAGACATAAATTGTTTCTGATATCTAGAGGTTAGCAGTAAATTTCTTCCTGTGCTGTGATGTTTTTCAAATGCCAGCTGCACCATATTTTGGCATGAACCTGATTATAGTGTTTAAAGCCACCTCTAAAAATGTCTTGTTATAGGCAACTCACATTTCTTTATTCAGAAGACAAAATGAGGTGAGAATATTGTACTTATTCAGGCATTATTGGCTGTTGATCTGATATGTTACTGTTGGACTCAATTAATTTTACTAACATTTACAAAGTTCTTTCCAGTTTGACTCCACCCTTTGGACCAGTCTGAGAAATGTCTGGGGCTCTACCCTTCTGTGAATCTTCAGATCTGTATCTTGATTTGAAGCTCTCCAATGTTTGGGAAGGCTAACATCAATGCTAGTTTTAATTACTATAAAATATATGTTATTAGGTTATTATTTTTATAACATATTGGAAGCACTTTTGAGATTGAGCACCTACTTATAGAATTGTCTCCTTTGAAAGTGTTCATGTGTAAAAAAAAAAAAAGGAAAGTGTACCTGTATTGAATCTGCAGCTTTGGTGTTACTTTCTAAAGAGCCTTGTGGAAATTCTAAAAGCATTCAAAGTCTAGGCTAATTGTGACTGTTAATTATATTTACAGATTTTGAAAGTGTAGTGCTTTCTTCCTTAAAATACTACTACTACAGAAATTTTTTCCCTGCATTTCAAATAAGTTGTCAAATCATTGGTGCTTGTCAGTAAAGAATTATGTTACTCCTACTTTATTTCCCAGATATTTCTAAACAGGAAATATAACACATTTGAGGAATGCTTTGAATTTTTTTGTTTTCAGTTAGCCATAACTTGACCAAAGCAAATACAAGTCAATTCCATAAAATGTTTCTGGCAAATAATACCATCTTCTTTGTTCAGGATAACACAACTTCCATCCAAAGGAACATTTGAATTTTATTTTTCTGAAGGAAATTTAATCTTAAAAATCTCTGAAAGAGTGTAGAGATTCCCTTTGACTTTGCAAACACATGGTTGAAAGATAAACTTGTCTTGTGATTTACAAAGATTAAATGAAAAACCAGATGGGTAGAAATTGTTCTTTACCTGTCTGAGGAAACCACAGAAACCAGGGATGCCTTTTTGAATACCCCTTTCTCTTCCTTACCCACACCAGAACATCATATTGACTGAACACCTAACTTTACCAGTGATATTAATGTTCTGAAACAGAACTTTTCAACACAATAGGGGAACAGCATCTCACCATTCCCAAAACTTTAAACCTACTGGTATAGAAAATATTCTGTGTTTGTATTACCTGGTGCTATTAATTTTTTTCTCTTTCTTTTTACATTTCTTTTTCTTTTAAAAAATTTATTTTCCTTTTTCTTTTTTCCTTTTCCCCTCCCCATTTCCTCTTTTTGTGCCATTCTTTTCTTTGCACATGTAAAAACGTGCACAAAATCAGATTACAACAGCATTACTGAGATTACAAAGTTAGGCAATGTCAGAAGTACTATACAAAACTGATTTGTGTGTTTGTGCATGTGTACTATGATACAGTCAATAAATATATCACTGAGTTTCACTGTTTATGGTGGGTATCTGCCAGTACATGGACAGAAGTTGCTCACTCATAGAATAGTAAAGTACTTTTCTGCCCACCTGGGGCCAAAATCTCTGCCTTATTTACTGCACATCAGTTCTTCAGAGCATGGTTTGAAGAATTTCACGATCTCACTTTTTTTTTTTTTTAAAGCACATCTTAAATTCAGAAATGTCCTCTGTTACATACTCAGCCGACTGGTATTGAAATTAGTGAACCACGTCAGGTAAATTTGATTTATATGTCCTTGACTCTTGCAGTTCCTTTGGTAGAGGCTGAAGCAGAATATCATTTTTCAAAGAATCTAGAAAATTATATAATGTTTTTCTCCTCATACACTGCTCTAAATAATTACATTTTAACTTTGAAATTCCTATACTCAAGTCTTTGTCATTTTATAGCTGACTTGTGTTTAGCATTGTTCCAGCCCTCAATGGACAAAAAAATCCCTGCTTATCTCAAGACTGGCTTATTAACAATAGATAAGGAAATTCTTCACAATATGACAAGCAGATAATATGCAAACTACTTTTTTGTTTTTCCTGTAAGGACTATAAAAGGCACATATAAATGGTTTTTGTTTGCTTGTCTCAAACAGGGCCACTCTTGGCTCTATAGAGAAGGTAATTTTTAACAGGAGAAGAGTGGTTTTTTTCCCTCTTTAATTCTCCAAAATTGCAGAAAATTTTCAGGAAAGTTTAGTCTGAGGGGATATAAAATATAAAAATTATCATCCCAAAATTTCAGAGCTTTGTAAAAATTAAAGGCAAGGTATAAACTGCAATTTGAAGTATCAGCAGTCTTGCCACTTAAGCCACGGTGTTAAACTACATCAGCATAATGAATGTACTATTTACGAGCGAGATGATGATAGCTGTATCCTGACTAACACAGGATGAAAGAACTCTTTACTGTTAAGAGGTAATTATCTAAGTGTATTAACAAGTGTTTGTTTTGTTTTATATACATATATAAAATGAAGTGTGTTCAAGATAAACTGGAGAAGTCTGAGAAGTAGGCTTAGCAAATGTACAACAGAGAAAGGAGGTGAAAGAAGTTGACAAAGCCTGAAACAGAGAACAAAGTTTCTGAACACATATCACTCAGTAGTGTTATCAGACTAATTGCTATGTTTTCATGGATATAACCCATATGTTATAACCAAACATTTTTGTCATCAATGGTAGGCAAGATTATAAATATGCATGATATATGCACAAGGGAGTTCACTCAAGACTCTCTTGCATGGGAGCACTCCCATATGTCCTGATCTTTACTCCTCTCTAAATCCACCATTTGTCCAGTCTTCGACTGTCCTTTGCCTCCACTTCACCAACCTGCTATGATTGCCAGGGAGGCATCTCCAATCACAGCTGCGTCCTCCAGGAGGCATACATGTCATACGAGCCATATATGTGATTACGTGTCTTCAAGAAATGAAGATCTTATAAATCTTTCCAACCACCAGCAACGTCTGGTACCTGACAGAGGATAAAAAAATTATCCACTCATCCATTAGGCCATTTACTCAGGAGGACTTTGTACGTGTGAAAAGAACTGAATTTGCATGCAAAGTTAAGGAAATATAGTCACAGCAAAAGTAAATATTACATAGGTTCTTTGTGCAAATTAGTGCAATAATTTATGAATTTAAAGTAAGGGAGGCAGCCTTTTGTCATTATTTTTTGCAATAGATGTGTATAAAATCTAGATCTACTAGTGATTATCGTATGACAGTAATGTCTTTGTATGTGGTATGTAATATGGACAAAGGATATTTCTGTGCCAGTGACAAGTCAAGGTTTGGGTTTTTTTTTTTTTAATTAAACAACACACCCCAATATCATGTCTGTGCTTTAAATTACTGTAGTAATTAATATTAAATTAAAAATCTAGTTACTGCAAATACAAGCTTTTGTAATCATGTTTCAGGACACAAAAAACCATGAGACAAATTAGAGAAGTCTTTAACTTTCTTTTTTAGTTAGCCTGTCCCAATTCCTGCTTTTCACTCATGTGGATGTGTCAGCACTAGTTACCTACAGTTGCAAGTGCCTCTTCCTGAAAATGAAATAAGGGTTCCCCACTGGGTAACTCAGCACATCATTCTATGTTCCTCTTTGAGTAAAGAGTAGTCAGATAATAAAATGGGAACAAGCAAAAAGAATTAATTTTTTAATAAAGGTACAGACTGGATTCTTCTTTAAATAATGAGTTTAACTATTTATTGCTTAAGCTGACATAGCTGTAACACAACACCTGAATTAAAATATAAGTTGTATCAGGCAGGTCTTTTCTCCTTTTCAAAATATTTACATTCACATATTTACAGATGTGACCTGTGCAAAGATATTTTCATAGCTTGAGTAGCTGCAACTGTTCATTTTGATTGTTTTCCTGGAACATGTGAAAAGAGTGATCACTGCCACCCCTTACTGCTTAATTTAATACTCTAGGCTGTTCTCCTTGTTCTTTTGTTCTTTCAGCAGCATGCAGGACTGAGGCTAATGGCAATGTCTCATCTGTCTGGTTTCCGTGTCTCATCAACAGATCCCAAGGGCACTGTAGTCTTGGCAGTGTTATAGAAGTGACCTTTTATGCTATGAATTATTTAAGCTATGACTTGCTTGTTATAATCCTGAATGTTGACACCCGTGTTCCTGCCCTGATAATTAAATCCACCTTGTTAGGGTTGCAAGGAAAACTGCCATTTAAACTGTAATGTGGTCAAAAAGTTAGATTTGCCCAGCCCCGTGCGTATAGCTGAGGTGTTCTCAGATGCTGATGCACAGCCCAGAATCCCCAAAGGGCTTAGCTGGAAAGGATGTATCTCAAAACATATGTATTTACAGAGGTGGTTGAGAAATGTGTTAGACCACACACCAAAACCTTGTTTTCTTATGAAAAGTGAAAGCACTTAGTAACTAACAGCTTTGACCACTCCAGGCACAGTTTGAAAGTTTGGCTGAACTAAATTAATCTTTTATTTACTCTAGAGATGGTGCCTTACAATGAGATATATTTACAAGCGGCAGTGGTAAAGGCAAGTATTTCATTATCCTCAGTGCTTGTTTCATAACCATATCCATATAGGATAGAGAATAAATATTTGCTACTTAGAAATTTCCCATTTGTTTATTTCTTGATATAATATTCGTGAGTCCCAGTTGTGACATTAGAAAACATGCTTGGTAGCTGTAAGGGTGACAAAGCATTAAAACAGGTTACCTAGAGCAAATGTTCAACTTTAATCAATTAAGCATTTCAAGAACTGCTTAGGTAATCACCTCTCCAAAATTACATTGGTGTAGTGATGAGTCATGATGTCTGGAGATAGATGAGGCAAATTCCTGAAGTCCCTTCTGACTGTGTTTCTTATGAATTTTCAGGTTGGTGTGCAGGTCTCCCTGGGAAACAAAGGGATATTGAAGTACAATAACATCAGACCAATGGAAGAGGAAAGACTATGTTATGCTAAGGTCAGTGATGTTATCGAATCTGGCACACAGTATGGGTGTTGTTTGGTTATTTTTAGTAAAATGTCATTACATTGTTTCATTTGTGTTCAGGTTTTATAGTTTTTCACCCAGTGTCCCTGAATGAAAGAGCGATGCATTGAGGAAAGTAGGTGAAAACTGACTATTGCAGGAATAATGATTACCAAGTAATATTTCCAAACGATACACCTTATACTTCTTCATTTTGTTTTAACTCCTCAAACAGCAGCGGCGCCTGCTTGCCCTTGAACAAGCACCTAATGGTACACACTGTGACAGAGCCACAATCACCCTAACAAAGACTGATAAGTCTGGTGGAGTCAATCTTATAAATCATGGACAGAACAAAACTGAGGATCCTTCTTTCTTTGCTCAGAGCTGATGCATTTTGCGGTCTTTCAGTAAATAACTTTCACCATGCATAATCTCGGAACAACAGACTGCAGGGGCAAGAAGGCTTTCACCATTACCTGGTGATCACTTCATGCTTCAAAGCACAGAAGCTGACATAGCTTACAATTGTTTTCCCTTTGAAGTCTAATTTAAGCGTAAATATTGTTTTTGTTCCTCCTTGATAAGGCATTTGCTTCAATAGAGCTGTATGCTCTCCTTATCTTCCGGCATTGCCTTTCCTACCTAGGAGCAAAGAGGTCTGACATCAGCAGAGTGGTTTGGATAGAAAATCAAAGGGGGGGATCTTCTGGGATGCTCACTGAGGTACAAGCATTCCTATTACTGTGCTGCAAAGCCCCTGTTTGACATAATCTGACACCATCACTGTGCAATGTCAGAGCTATGGGAAGTGGCAGGCCTGGAGGGCAACTAAACTGAAACAGAGCAAGTGTTTTTACATTAATACCTGTGAAGGTAAAATTAATAGGCACACAGAGTACGCAACACAACAGTTTTCCCTGAAAAGCTTCAGGGGTTAATATAGGCACTGCTGCATTGACAGTGGATTGTCCCTGGAATAACATACTTCCCTTTTCACTGAGTGTTTGCTCTGAAAACCCAAACCTTGCTGGTTGCTTTGTGCCTCCAGAAAGGCCTTGCAAATTGCAGCATCAAGTGGAAGTAATAAAGGAGAATATTTTCTTTGTGAGAAGGTACCCTGAGTACCCAGCCTATCATCACTACTCAACTTTGGAGACAGGGGTGACATGGTGGGAGAGTGTCAGGAAAAGGTCTGGATGTTATCAATCATCATGTGTCCTGGTTCAGCAGTGGCAGGAGAAGAGCAGGACAGACATTACCCTTGGGAGATACCCTGAGTGACTGTGCGGCAGTGAGGAAGCAGGGCTCTCCAGAGCAAAAAGGAGGCTCTAAAGGGAAGTACAAAGAGCAAGTTGATGCCTACTCAGAAACCTTCCCTCCCTTTAAAATATTTTGTAAAATATAGTAACTCTGTTTTATTTTATTGTGGCTTGTACTTTTCTGCATTTCAACTCCATTCCATTCAGTATTACAGACAGTGCTAAATTATCTCCAGGTCAATAAGTAAAACCAGGTATGATTCTGGACTGACAGGTATAAAAAAGCAGGCTCTGCTTTGAAATAGTAATCCCTCTTTCTTACACTGACAGCTACATGGCATATTCACAGTTAGCAGCAAAAACATGTTATATGTGTTTTTACCTCTCAGTAGCACAAAAACACAGTGGTTGTGACAGTTTGCTGTAGTCTCTTCCATAGCTATTGCATCTCATTTAGATGTGAGCAATTCTATTTTGAAACTCAAATATAAATAAGGGAAAAGCTGGTCCTGCAGAACTTATATTTCAAAAGCATTGCACAGTCTCACTTAAGGGGAATGACATGGCTGACAGTTAAAATAGGTCCTTTTTTTGTGGTTTGAGTATGTGCACTAAGGAATCATGAGAAAAAAGAGTGTGCAATGACAACCTGGTGTTGAAGCAAAGCTGGGCGCCTAAATTCCCTTGAAACTATGAAGTATACACAACATGAAGTTTGTTCCACCTACTTTGGAATGTCACAGCATCACAACAAAGCGTAGCATCTGTCTCATTTTTATGAGATAGATTCAGAATGTAAATTCACTAGTCCTCTTTTTCATCAATATCACTGTGTGCATTTATAAATGTATTTATAAATGCCACAGTAGACAGTGGAATCCATGCCTGACTGGTTGTCGTGGGGGAGTTATTTAGGATTCTGCTGGGGGGGGGGGGGGGGGCAGGGCGGGAACTGAGTGCATCTGCCGCACTGGTGCACACAGTAGACCATTTAACAACCTCCCTTTGCTCTCCACATCCTTGATTATTACACGAGACCTGTGAGACATAGTATTTGGAAGTGCTAGGCCTCAATTTAATAGGTATTCTTGTTTTGTTTGATTCTTTCCATTAACAGATGGCAATGAACATTAGTAGAAAACAGCGGCTTGTCTAAAGTACATTGGATTAGAGTTATCCACATAATTCACAGTATCTGAAATTTAGGATTGGATGATCTCAGTAGACACATATTGATACATCTAGTACTTCGTCGGATCACCCTGGCAAAAAAAGAAGGAAGCAGCTATTTATCTCCCTATTGAGAAGACTGAAGACAAAAATCTGCAAAACAAAGGCTCAAATTTGAATTCCAGGTCACCTACTAACTGCTATGGAATAGTAAAATTAGTCACCTCTCCAGCATTAATCTAAGAGGTATCATGGGACTGGCATGACATAAAACTTATGTTATTGACAAATCTGAATATATTTTAAGTACTCAGTTTAAAAAACATAAATGTCAGCCCTCTCAAGGAGGAGGATGATTATAAAGATATCCTTAAATGCACATCTTCTTGCATTTGCACTGGAAAAAAAATAACAAGGACTGTGATTAAACTCTTAGAGCCTCCACATTCTGAATCTTTAAAAATAACCCAGTAGTTCAGCTGTCAATCACTTAATGTATTTTAATGCACAAAGCCTGCATAAATTTTGTCATTAAATCAAACAGCATCATAGCAGTACAGCTATGCATATTCTTCAGTATTTTCATGATGACAGCCTAATAATCCATTGCATATAGGCAATCAAAATATTTTAACAGAAAGGATCTAACACAAAATCTGTCCACTTTCCAGGAAGAGAGTGAGGAATGTATACCAGTTGTTTCTGTATTAGTTTCTACTGCTCTGGATTTGGTTATAGTGTATAAATACTACTATCCCTCTATTATCCTGATATGCTAATTGTCTTAAATTATCAATTGGTATAATAATTATTAGTATACTAATAATACTAATAAGTATGCTAATTAACTGATTCTACATTTAGAGGCAGAATGACACAATCATACTTTGTCTGAAAGGTGGAGCAAATGACACTCTGAGGTCTCCGCTTTGTTTCAGGTTGTGTTTTGATAAGCAAGTCCCTTAGGCAGCTGGGTGACTCTCACCCCCTTGGCCTCCCAGCTGCCTTGTAGGAGAGATGCAGCTTCATTACACTGACTTGTTTCCTGTTCGTTTAGTAAATGGTGCAAGATCTGCTTTAAAGTGTGTGTACACTTACGTAGTCTGTCTGTTTAGCAGGCTAAATCAGATCCAATCCTTAATATATGCTTTCAAAATGTACAAAAGCATGTAGATAAATATCTGTAGACAGTTTCTGTTCTGCCATCTATAGCCAAAAGTTTGGTGAAGTAAAATGGAATGCAGTTTGAAGCTAATGATATATGTTGCGTGTTGTATATGTTAACTACATTTCTTCTTGTATTCTCCATCTAGCTTGAGTCATTTTCACTCACCTGTACAGAAAAACATAAAGTAATCTTGTGAGCAATTAACTAATGATGGCATACTCTTATAATAAACTCAGGGCTAATGTAGACTTGAACATATGATGAAAGAGGGATTAAGATTTTGTTGGTTTAGTCCTTTAACTAAATTACTTTTGCCTGAATTTGTCCTGCTGACTGGATTTTAAAGACACATCATCTGATATGATAAAGCTCCGGCTCTCCTTCCCTCACAGAATCACAGAATGGTTAGGGTTGGAAGGGACCTCTGGAGATCATCTAGTCCAATCCACCTGCTAAAGCAGCTACATCTAAAGCAGATTTGCGCAGGTATGTGTCCAGGTGGGTCTTGAAGGAGACTCCACAACCTCTCTGGGCAGTCTGTTCCAGTGTTCTGTTACCCTCAAAATAGTTTCTCCTCATATTCAGATGGAACCTCCTATGTTTCAGTCTGTGCCTGTTGCCCCTCATCCTATTGTTGGGCACCACTGAAAAGAGTCTGGTCCCATCCTCTTGACATCCACCCTTGAGATATTTATAAACATTGATAAGATCCCCTCTCAGCCTTCTCTTCTCCAGGCTGAACAAACCCAGCTCTCTCAGTCTCCTCTCATAAGGAAGATGCTCCAGACCCCTAATCACCAGTAGCCTGCCACTGGACTCCCTCCAGTAATTCCTTGTCCTTCTTAAACTGGGAAGCCCAGAACTGGATGCAGTACTCCAGATGCAGTCTCACCAGGGCAGAGTAGAGGGAGAGGATAATCTCCCTTGACCTGCTGGTCATGCTTTTCCTAATGCATTCCAGGACACCCTTGGCTTTCTTGGCCATAAGGGCACATTGTTGACTCAAGGTCAACCTGTTGTGGACGAGAACTCCCAAGTCCTTCCTTGCAATGCTACTTTCCAGCAGGTCAACCCCTAACCTGTACAGATACCTGGGATTATTCCTCCCCAGGTGCAGGACTCTACACTTGTCCTTGTTAAACTTCATTAGGTTCTTCTCTGCCCAGTCCTCCAGCCTGTCCAGGTCTCACTGGATGGCAGCACAGCCTTCTGGTTTGTCAGCCCTTCCTCCCAGTTTGGTATCATCAGCAAACTTGCTGAGGGTGCACTCAGTCTCTTCATCCAAGTCATTTATGAATAGGTTGAACAGGACTGGACACAACAATGACCCCTGGGGAACCCCACTAACTACAGGCCTCCAACCAGATTCTGCACCATTGATCACAACCCTCTGAGCTTTGCCATCCAGCCAGTTCATGATCCATCTCACCATGCATTCATCCAGCCCACACTGCCTGAACTTGCCTATGAGGAGGTTGTGAGAGACCGTGTCAAAAGCCTTGCTGAAGTCAAGGTAGACAACATCCACTGCTCTTCCCTCATCTACCCAGCCGGTCATACCATCATAGAAGGCTATCAGGTTAGTCAAACATTATTTCCTTTTGGTGAACCCGTGCTAACTACTCCTGATAACCTTCTTTTCCTCCACATGCTTGGAGATGACATCCAGAATAAGTTGTTTCATCACTTTTCCAGGGGTGGAGGTAAAGCTGACTGGCCTGTAGTTTCCTGGGTCATCCTTCTTGCCCTTTTTGAAGACTGGAGTGACATTAGCTTTCTTCCAGTCCTCAGGCACTTCTCCTGTTATCCAAGACCTTTCAAAGATGATGGAGAGTGGCTTAACAATAACATCTGCCAACTCTCTCAGCATTCATGGATGTATCCCATCAGGGCCCATGGATTTGTGGATGTCCAGTTTGTTTAAATGATCTCTAACCTGATCCTCCTCAACCAAAGGAAAGTCTTCCTTTTGCCAGATTTTCTCTCCTGTCTCTAGGGTCTGAGATTCCTGAGGGCTGGTCTTAGCAGTAAAGATGGAAGCGAAGAAGGCATTCAGTAACTCTGCCTTCTTTATATCATCTGTCACCAGGATGCCCACCTCATTCAGCAGCGGACCTACATTTTCCCTAACCTTCCTTTTGCTGCTGCTGTACTTGAAGAAGCCCTTCTTGTTGTCTTTGACATCCCTGGTCAGATTTAATTCCAAGTGGAGCTTGGCCTTCCTCACAACATTCCTGCATACTCTAACAGCCACCTTATATTCCTCCCAGGTGGTCTGTCCCTTTTTCCACATTACATGAACACCCTTCTTCCACCTGAGATTTGACATGAGCTCCTTACTCATCCGTGCTGGCCTCTTACTCCCTTTACTTGATTTCTTCCTCATAGGGATGCATCGGTCTTGAGCTTGGAGGAATCACAGAATCACAGAAGGTCAGGGATTGGAAGGGACCTCAAAAGATCATCCAGTCCAATCCGCCTGCCAGAGCAGGATCACCTAGATGAGTTTACACAGGAAGGCGTCCAGGCGGGTTTTGAATGTCTCCAGAGAAGAACACTCCACAACCTCCCTGGAAAAGTTTGAATATTAACCAGCCGTCTTGGATGCCCCTACCTTCTAGAGCCCTATCCCATGGGATTCTTCCAAGCAGGACCTTGAAAAGGCCAAAGTTCACCCTGCTGAAGTCCATGGTTTTAGTCCTACTTATTGTCCCACTTTCTCCATGCAGGATCCTGAACTCCACCATCTCATGGTTGACACAGCCAAGGTTGCCCCCAGCCATGACATCTCCAACCAGTTCTTCTTTGTTTGTCAGGACAAGGTCCAGCAGCACACCTCTCCTTGTTGGCTCCTCCACCATCTGTGTAAAAAATTTGTCACCAATGATCTGTAGGAAGCTCGTGGACTGTGCATGCTTAACTGTGTTGCCCACCCAGCAGATGTCAGGGTGATTGAAGTCTCCAATGGGAACCAGGGCACATGATTGTGAGGCTACTTCCAGCTGTCTGTAGAAAGCTTCATCACCTTCCTCTTCCTGATCAGGTGGCCTGTAGTAAACACTCACAATAGTGCCCCCCTTGTTAACTTGTCCCTTGATTTTTACCCACAAGGACTGTGGGGAACTATGGTGGGTCCTTGGATTCCCTGACAGAGGGTATGGGAACAGAGATTGACCTTGAAGATAAGAAGGGAGTAAAAGAGTATCCAGAGATATTAAGGTGTACCCATGAGAAAGAAGGGAGTAAAAGAGTAACATTGACAATAGCAAAATTAGCCAATGATACGTTACTATTGCAACCTATAACCAATAGCAAAAAGACACATGAGCTGGTAAAGACTATATAAAAAGGCGTTTGTGGCAATAAATGGAGACTGCTGTTGGTACATAAGAAGAACTTTGTCTGTGTCATTTGTCCGTCTCAACCATGACAAAGGACTCAACTCGTTCATCACCCCACCCTAGGCAAAGTTCAAGACGTTCAAGTTACTCTCTCACATGAAGTGCAACTCCTCCACGTCACCTTGCTGGCCTCTATTTCCTAAAAAGTACATAGCCTTCCATTACTACATTCCAGTCATGTGAACTGTCCCACCACCTCTCTGTAACAGCAATAAGATCATGGCTCTGTGAATGCACATAGGTCTCTAATTCTTCCTGTTTATTCCTCGTGCTACGTGCATTGGTGCATATACACTTCAGGGAAGTTCTCAAGCATGCAGGTTTCTCATGAGTTTCTCATGTTCTGCAGTCTGAGAACCAGCATGATCATGTTATTGCAAAGATAAAGCTGGAGGAAGGCCATGGAAGATGGGTGCTAGGGTTAGGATTAGTGTTAGGGTCTAGGTTTGGGTTAGATTTGGGGTTTGGGTTAGGTTTAGGGTTATGGTTAGGGTTAGATTTTGTGTTAGAGTTAGGGTCTTTTACCCTAACACTGCTCTCTAAATGTCTGTCTCATTGGTGATCCCCAAGAAAACTCTCTGAAATTACTGCATTACAAGTAATAGATTACAGTAAAAGAAGTACACATTTTACATAGATGAGCAAGCAAAATTCTCAGAATTAATAATTGAAGCTGTTAGAAAACTGATAGTGTGTGATTGCTGCATAGAATCTTTCCTCATTTTGGCATTTTTGCATCAGCTGAACTTAGTATAAGACTTTGCATATTAGCAATGTACACAATTGTTGCTAGTGCTAGAAATTACTGCTTATATGGACAGACTTTTTATGTGGTTGTATGGGGGGATCTAAACTTAGCAGTCATTAAACACTTGTCAAGTACTGGAACAGGCTGCACAGAGAAGTGATTGAGTCACCATCCCCGAAGGTATTTAAAAGACGTGTAGATATGGTGCTTAGGGACATGGTTCAGTGTTGTACTTGGCAGTGCTAGGTTAATGGTTGGACTTGATGATATTAAGGGTCTTTTCCAACCTAAATGATTCTATGAAACGGAAATGAAAATCACAGAAACAATACAGCATCTCTATGCTGATGCATATAGATAGGTGAAACAAACTGAATTTCAGTGAGAAAAAGAATTGTGGAAATAGGCAAGTTTGGAAAGGTAGAAAATTGCTAGGACATTGTTGAAAGTCTGCATCTAGAATCTTGGTCTATTCTCTAGATGTAAATAATCTTTCCTGCCCTCACCCCTCTACCTCCAGGGAGCAGTACAGGTTCTTACAAATGCAGAACTTTTCCATGTCCCTACTTCACACACAATAAGTAAGCAATTGTCTGACAGACCATTCATGCCAAATGGTTTGTGAAAAAGAGCATGTTACATATCTAATGCAAAAAATATACATACTAAATAACTAATTATATAATACATAAACAATTTAATAACAATTAAAATAAAAAAATATGTAAAATTAAATGCTTAGTTGCACTTTGAAGACAAATTTAGAAAATACAAACCCATACATATGAGAGGTATTTAAAATTCACATTTATTAGGGGTGTTCAAAATTTGCCTGCCAGCTTTTTCTGGGTTCACTTTGAATGTATGAGACTGAACAGAAACCATGGACTCCAACACATTTTCTTTTTGGAGTGTAAGTATTTGATTCTGAACCTGTCTCAAGTGTAAGGGCTTACTAGGTACTCAAACTTGCACAGAAAAATGAGGTAAAAAATACTTCTGTGCTTTTGAAGAGTTACCAAACTATCCCTTTTCTGTTTTGACTACTTCTCATGCTTCTCTTCCAGCTTGTGGTCTGTCTTGTGATTCCATGTCTGGCTGTGAATGAATTAAGTCTGTCAATATCCTTTTGACTTCTTATTAAACAAGAGCTTCACTTTCCACAGCCATCTCTTTCCCCCTCTGACTTTCCTGATGATCTTAAGACTCCTACAGGGGCATCTCTCAGGCTGAGCACCATGAAGAGGTGAGCAGCTCCATAATTAGCTGCTCCTCCCAAAGCAGTGTTCCCTGAGCCAGCAGCAAATGGCAATTTCTAGCAGGTGAATTGTTGCTGTTGGTTATTTTCCCTCCTTCACATGTGCAACCACTTCCATTCCCACTTGAGTAGAAAAAAGTCCATTTTAACCCTCTCTTTTTTTTTTTTACTTTGTGGAAATAAAGTTAGCTGCATTACAATCATAGAATCATTTTGATTGGAAAAGACCTTTAAGATCATCGGGTCCAAACGTTTACCTGACACTGTCACTAAACTGTGTCTCTAAGAACCATTTGCATTCATTTTTCACATACAGAATTGGGAAGACAACTGTTTGCACTTGTTTGAAAGACATCAAGACATTATGTAGCAGGAGTTAACAAGGGGGTCCAATGTCGCTGCTGGTTTCAGAAGGTCATTTTTGGTTTCTTAATCAGGAAAAGGGTAAAGACTACTTTCATTATGGTATTGAGGGTACTGTCTGTACCCATGTGTGTTTGCTGTGATAGCCAGTATCCAAGCCAGGAATCTACATTGGAAACTCTGGTTACTGTCACTTTGTCAAAGCTTTGTGTTCACTTTCAGGGCAAAACTTCACAGGAAAATAGCTTACTTTCCCCAGAAACAGAAAATATTTGCCAGTCTACACTGACATTCAGATTTTTCACATTTCAGCAGAACAGATGAATTAGGATATTATGAATGCCCACGGCACTGAGTGTGTGCAACTGCTTTTATGTTTTTGCGGGTTACAACCCAAATTTCCAGATGACCATATATACCAAGTATATACGCTCAAAACCAATCCTTTCTGTCTTCAATGACGGAAAGGGCTCCTGCAGAGATGGGATTTATTCTCATCCACTTGAGTTACAAAGGTGTCTTGGTTTTGTTAAAAACAAGTTTCTCTTTTAGTGAATTTTCCTTTCAGCTAAAGTCTTCTTAGTAACTGCACTTTTCTAAAGTAGGATACATGTTTTGGTAGACATAGCAATGCAATGCAAGGTCTCTGATAAGGATGCAGATCTATGAGTAGGATGTCTGCAGGAACAAGTGGCTATGTTTACATGGGATTCTTCAGTGGGTCAGTGTGGACTGGTGGGTACGACCAGTGTCATTTAATCAAGTTGTTTTATTGATGAGATATGTTTGTGAAATAAGTATCTTGTGTTATGATGTAGTAAAAGTATAGACTGAATACAAACATACACAGAGATGTAAGTCTTCACATAATGTTTTACCAATAAACTTATAAACAGCATGCTAATTTACTTAGGCATATGTGGTATTTTTCTTCAAATTATGTGTAGTAAATATGTTTCTGTTCATTTCACAGAATATTAGATAATGCTCTCACTGCTGAAATATTTCTAATAAAGGCATTGTAGTGTCTTTAAAGCTCTTCCAGTAGCTATGAGGCTGAACACTGAACCATTATTTTAATTCTTATTATGCATCTCAGTTATCCAAAAGGTCCACGTTCCAAATGAAGCTGTACTATGCAAACCACAGACTATGCTGGGTTTACTATGCTGGGTTTTTAAAATTATTTTTCTTGTTAATGCATATTCTATTATGAGAGTCCCGACTTTCTCTTTCTTCTTTCTCTTTCTTTCTTTCTTTCTTTCTTTCTTTCTTTCTTTCTTTCTCTCTTTCTCTCTTTCTCACTTTCTCACTTTCTCACTTTCTCACTTTCTCACTTTCTCACTTTCTCTCTCTTTCTCTCTTTCTCTCTTTCTCTCTTTCTCTCTCTTTTTCTCTCTTTCTCTCTCTCTTTCTCTCTCTCTTTCTCTCTCTCTTTCTTTCTCTCTTTCTCTCTTTCTCTCCTTCCTTCCTTCCTTCCTTCCTTCCTTCCTTCCTTCCTTCCTTCCTTCCTTCCTTCCTTCCTTCCTTCCTTCCTTCCTTCCTTCCTTCCTTCCTTCCTTCCTTCCTTCCCTTTCCTCTTTTCTCTTTTCTTTTCTTTTCTTTTCTTTTCTTTTCTTTTCTTTTCTTTTCTTTTCTTTTCTTTTCTTTTCTTTTCTTTTCTTTTCTTTTCTTTTCTTTTCTTTTCTTTTCTTTTCTTTTCTTTTCTTTTCTTTTCTTTTCTCTTTTCTTTTCTTTTCTCTTTTCTTTTTTTCTTTTCTTTTCTTTTCTTTTCTTTTCTTTTCTTTTCTTTTCTTTTCTTTTCTTTTCTTTTCTTTTCTTTTCTTTTCTTTTCTTTTCTTTTCTTTTCTTTTCTTTTCTTTTCTTTTCTTTTCTTCTTTTCTTTTCTTTTCTTTTTTCCTTTCCTTTTCTTTTCTTTTCTTTTCTTTTCTTTTCTTTTCTTTTCTTTTCTTTTCTTTTCTTTTCTTTTCTTTTCTTTTCTTTTCTTTTCTTTTCTTTTCTTTTCTTTTCTTTTCTTTTCTTTTCTTTTCTTTTCTTTTTTCCTTTTCTTTCCTTTTCTTTCCTTTTCTTTCCTTTTCTTTCCTTTTCTTTCCTCTTCCTTTCTTTTCTTTTTCTTTTCTTCTTTTCTCTCTTTCTTTCTCTTTCCTTCTCTTCCTCTCTTTCTCTTTCTCTCTCTCTCTTTCTTTCTCTATTTCATCTGTCTATCTGTTTATTTTAAGGTAGCTTCTGCAAGGTTGTTTTCTTGTCTTAAATCTGTGTGTTCCTTAGGGCACATTTTAACAAAGGGAAAGATTAAGCTTAAATGAACATCTCCAGGTCTCCAGGTAGCCTAGCAAAGAAATATGATTAGTAATATCTTTCACCTAACTGTATGCAGATAAATGTCTGAAGTGAAAGCAAATTCAGAATTGGTTGGACAGAGCCTGGCAGTGCAGTGAGAGAGAAAAGGTAAAAAGATAATATCTTGTGAACTTGTTTAAAAGAAGAGAGAAAATGAAAGATATACTTAACGGGTTGGATCTACCTTATGGAGTAAAATACAGAGCATGCCAGAGGTGAAAGAAAGGGCTATGTTGCCCTCTGCAGAAGCTTTGCAGGGATGTAGAGAGCACCTAAGAGTGTTAAGTGTTAAGGGAGATATTCTCTCTGAGACCCAAGGACTCTGCTTTTTTAACTCTTGAATAATGAACCCGATTTTTTTCACTGTCTTGCTTCAATGCTGTGAAAGTTGTCAAGATCACTTGATATGATCCTTTCTACTGAGGGTGCATTGGTTTGGGGTCCCAGTCTCTGCAGAATGGCCTGTCTCCTGGTTTGAAGTTGTGAGCCAGTATTTCAAGTCAAGTTGTCCTTGAGGTCACAGCAAGCCACTGCAGATCCTGTAGAGTTTTACTCAAGGATATAAGGTAGAAGTTGAGGTCAAAACCCTCTTCTACATGCATGTCTCTTGGGACATATGGTATCTGCTAAGGTCGTCCATACAGCAGTTCATAGGGGTTATCTTGAACGTTGCCTCTAGGTTGGATTCTTATTCTAAGCATGGGTATTGGGAGGGCTTGCACCCGGGTCAGAACTATCCTGAAAAAGGAACATCTAGTACAAGGAGGTATTTATACTCTTTTCTAGGCAATTCTTTGAAATCAGTCTGCCAGAGCTCTCCGGGTGTATTTCCAGATTTTATAGCTCTCATTACTACTTCGTTCACAGCATTTGGGTCATTGCTTTTACAAATGCTTCATTGTTGTTCTACTGTTTGCACAATCAGTGCCATTTTAGGTCCTATGTTGAACTTTTGTAAATGTTTCAACAGTTTTTCTGTACTCCAAGGAGTGGCCTCATGTTCTTGTTTTATTATTTCCCATAGGATGGACTCAGGAACTACAGCTCACCCAGTGGGGGTAATTGCCCATCCTCTAGGTTCAAAATTTGCACCTAGTATTTCAATCAACTGACAGTCTTCTGCCCTATATTCTGGTTTTTCTTTTGGCAGAGCTATTTCTTGAAGGGGTACTAGGGCTAAGACTTTTTTTCTCTAGGGTGCCTTTTTCTGCAGCCTCTTCAGCTGCGTGGTCAGCTAAATGGTTTCGTAATTCAAGTTCAGTCTTAGATGCTTGGTGAGCTCTGCAATGCGTAACAGTGACCTGTGGGTTTCTGGACTCCTCCAAGCAGTGCTAAAATTTGTTTGGTATGCTAGATTGCTGTCCCTCGATCTGCCAGTAATCCTCTTTCTTTCCAAATAGCTCCATATGCATGAACTACTCCAAAGGCATATTTTGAGTCAGTCCAAATGTTCATGCATTTTCCTTCACTCAATTCCAGTGCTTGAGTGAGTGCTATTAATTCTGCCTTTTGGGCTGATACATCTGAGGGCAGGGCACTCAATTAAATTACCTTATCCTGAGTGGTCACCGCATATCCTGGTAGATATTTTTCATTTTGGACAAAGCTGCTTCCATCAGTATACAGCTCCCAGTCTAGATTTTCTAAGGGAATATCCCTTAAATCTGGTCTACTAGAGTATACTTCTTCTATAGTTTGTAGACAATCATGTTCAGAAGCCCCTTCCACATAAACATAGCAGGGTTAAGAATCGAGGTAGTTCTCAGTGTTGTGTTGTTCTGTTCTAACAGAACCACCTGGTATATGAGCATTCGACTTGGTGTCAGCCAGTGAACTCCTCTCTGTTCAAGAACAGTGAGTACCACATGTGGAACATAGACAACTATATTTTGTCTCAAAGTTAATTTGCGAGCTTCTCGAACCAAGAGGACAGTGGCTGACACTGCCCTCAGACAGCCAGGCCAGCCCTGGTTCATGTTGTCAAGTTGCTTGGAAAAGTAGGCCACAGCTTTTCTCTGGTCCCCTAAAAACTGTGCCAGTAGCCCCAGTGCTATAGTCTGTCTTTCACATGTGAATAACTCAAAAGGATGAGAGGGGTCTGGCAGTCCCAGTGCTGGAACTCGCATAAGTGCTCACTTAAGCTGTAGAAATGTGGCTCGTGAGTCATCAGTCCAGATTATAATATCTTTTTGGGCCACCTTTAAGAGCTCTAGAGAGGTTTCAATAACAAGCCATAGTTGCTTATCCATAAGCGACACCACCCGACCATTTCGAGAAACGCACATAGCTCTCTTATTGCCTATGGCTGCAGAAGTTTGCGTATCATTTCCTTGCGTTTCTGTCCCAGCCTCCTTTGACCTTTAAGGATTTCAAATCCCAGGTAGGTAAGGGTGGTTTTGACTACTTGGGCCTTTTTCTTGGACACTGGATATCTGCTCAGTCCTGGAAAGTTCAATAGAGCTACAGTTTGATCCCAGAATTGTTGCTCCATCTCCATGGCAGTTAGAATATCATCTACATATTGCAGCAAGGCTCCAACAGGATTTTGGCTCCTCCATTCTTCTAGTTCCTTAGCTAACTGATTCCCCAAAATTGTGGGGCTATGCTTAAAGCCCTGCAGGAGGACTGTCCATGTCAATTGAGTTTTTCTGCCTGTATTCAGGTTTTCCCATTTGAAAGTAAACAATTCTTGGCTCTCACTGCTCAAGGGGATACAGAAAAAGGCATCTTTCAAATTTAATACTGTGAACCATTGCAGGTTCTCACTTAATGTGGTTAGCAGAGTGTATGGATTCGCCACTACTGGGTGTATATCTGCTACTATTTTGTTAGTGGCTCTGAGATCCTTCACCAAGCTATAATCTTTCCTGTTTGCCTTTTTAACTGGTAAAATGGGAATATTAAATTTAGATTCACATTCCTTCAATAGGGCATATTTTATAAACTTTTCTATAATGGGGAGTAGCCCTCTTCGGCTCTCTAGCTTCAAAGGATGTTGGTTTTGTCTTACCAGTCCCATCCCAGGTTTTAATCTGATTCTCACAGGTTCAGCTCTCTTTGATAATCCTGGTACTTCTGCAGCCCATACTATTGGAATGACTGCATTCTCAAGTGGTGTTGGCAGAGGATCCTTGTCTGGATGGAGAGACTGCAACATAAAAATAGAGGCTTCCACATATTTAGGTTCTGGAATAACGACTTGTATCTTTCAATCTTTAAGCTTAATTTCAGCATTTAATTTTTCTAATAAGTCCCTTCCAAGGAGGGACTTGGGAGCATCAGGTAAACAGAGAAACTGATGGGTCATCCATTTTTTCCCTAGCTTGAATTCAATTAGATTAAAGAAAGATCATGTTTTGTGATTCCCTGTGGCACCGATAATTGTTGCAGAATCATTACTTAATTTTCCCTGCACAGTGTTTAACACAGAATAACTAGCTCCTGTGCCAACTAAGAATTCTGTTTTCCTGCTCAGAGAACACCTCAACTATAACTAGAGGTTCTACTTGGGAAGAGTCCTCCAGTTCCCTTCAGTCATTGTTTGAGATGGCCATAGGGGGGTTTGGAGGCCCTTTGGCTTCAGTTGCAGACAGTCCATCTTCCAGTGGCCCTCCTTTTTACAATAGGCACACTGGTTAAGACCTAGTTCCCCAGGAGGGTTGGAGAGAGACTGTCCATGTCTTCATCCCCTTCCCGTTCCTGGGGGCACCATTCCTTTAGAGATTCCTTCCGTCACTGCGATGACTCTTTGCTTGGTTACTTCTCACTAGTGTTCTCTATTCCTATAAGGATCCCAAGCTACATCTAAGAACTTTCCAAGATCATATTGGTCTTGTCCTTTAAGTTTCTGTAATTTTCTCCTGATGTCTTAAAATTAGAGTAGGAAATAAAAAAAACCCTTGATCCTTCCGCCATCTGCCAGAAAGCAGAAAAGGCAGTGTGCTTTATTTCTGAAGTACCCCTGAAAATAGTGTTAACTGATTTTGTGCTTTTTCTTCTTTAAATGTAATTTACACAAAGAAGCAACTTGGATTCCCGTTTCCTCTTTAGCACATTAAAAAGTCTTTACAGGTGTTTAGAGTTTAATAGTTTCAGTTCTCCTGTAGCTCAAGAACTAACATAAAAATAATCTCTTTCTGGTCTTTTACACAATATACACACCATTAGGGGTACTGCAGCTTTGCCACATTAAATACTTTCAGGAAAAAAAATCTTAAATTCAGCTCCACTGAAGCTAAATTTTTCTGTTGTTTTCTGGGGTTGCTAGATTTTTTCCACATACTGTAACACATCCTCATTTTCTTTTCTAAGAAACCAGAATGCATTAAACCTCTAAAAGTGTCCTAAACTGTCTGGCAGCACTAGTATGTTTAATATTCCTTCACAGAGCAAGTTTCTCATCCTAAGCACTTAATTTTATATTGTGCTGCAACAGGAATTTTAAATAAGAAGCAGAGTCATAAAAAACTTAGTATATTTAATTTAGAAGGATCAAATTCACAAATAATAGTTTTTCAAAAGCTACACCATGCTGTTCTTGTATGTGACTTTCTGTCCAATTAAAAATTAAAGGTTATTTTTCCCTGACTCTATTTTTATATATTTTGCCCAATCTCTTCTTTTTAATAGAAGGCATTTTTATCATAAGCTAATAACAAACTAGAGTCAGAAATTAATAATGCGGGAAGTACAAATGCCTCATAAATAATGTCTGGCATGCTCTTTTCAGGAACAGAGTGCACACCAAGGCAAATTATTCTTTCTTAGATGGTATGGTATGTTTTGCTTCCTGAATGAGCAACAGACTGTTCATTACAAGGACATCACAGGACAGCAAGGACTCTTTGCACCAGGTGGCCAATATTCATAAAGATATTTGGATACTTATTGGGATTTAAACTAAAATACTAGACAGCAAACTCCAATGACTTCAGTTCACCTAAGTGCTTTAGACATGCTCAACTCAAATTCTGGCAGTTTGAAATGCAGCATCTAACTTTCCAAACCTAAGGATTCCTCCAGCTCACACCCACAGGAATGAGATCACAAATCAGCTCTTAGCATTTTCTCTAGGCAGACATTTTTGTCAGAGCAAATCTATTTAATAACAGTAATCCACTAGAGCATGAATAATGTTGATTACATGGGTAGCCTTAGACTGACCCCCTTGTCTGTGAGTGCTCTTAATGGAGTCATTTGATGTCAGCCTAACAAATACCACCTTCATGTTGTCTGGTGTTAATTTAAGGAGTCACTCTACAGTGTTTCACTCATCCATCAAATTCATATACTAAGCACCACTAGAGCGGAGAATAGGAGTCTGAGTTTTATTATTAAGGCTGCCTGGAAGCCAGGTCCTGTGAGGTGGGGTAACCAGTACATCCTAAGAGGAACTCGGTAAATGTATGTGTATGTCTTTGGCCCTTTTATAAATGGCAGAGAAGCATGTGCTATGGCATGCACATAATTGCATAAGATGTGCACTTCTCTATGGAATTGGAACTAATATACTAGTGGTACTTTAAAATAGAGGGATAAATATTTACTTTATTGATTCATTTATGAAAAATACACAAACTATCTCTTGTTTTCTTACAAATGAAGTCTCAATCTCCTCTTAATCTTAAACTGGACATTAAAGCAGTCTTTTTTACCAAAGAGCCTGAGGCAAGAGGTCCTCTGTGAAGTTCTGATAACTTTTCAAACCCCAAGGAATGGTAAATGGAGATCACATTAGCTATTTGTATCACTCTTTATAGTAGATTTCACAGTGCAGTCTCTCATGCTCTGTGGGACTTTTATGGGGTATACTATGATTCCTGTAGTCTGAAAATGGCAGTGGCATTTGTATAGTTCCTGGCAGGTTCTTTATTTGCAGTGGCATACCCATAACTGAAGCTAGGTAACCTCTGTTAAACTCATAGTAAGTTCAAGGATTTTCCATGAGGCAATGAAGAACTGCTAGTCATAATGCTGCAAACTGCATTTCTCGAGGAAATCTGAAAGGTAGGAAAAAGTAAAGGAAAAAGTTTCACTGGTGCCATGATAGCCTCTTTTGAGAGGGGACTTTAATGTGGTGTTTATGCTGCTTGTGAGAAGGGACTTTACTGTGGCTTTTTTGCTGCTTTTGTCTATGCATGCACACTGTGCATCCTTCAGTGCTTTGCTGGAAAATGAAGCACTTCTGTGTGCCATATCATGTGTACCTGAAACCCAGCACACATGAATCTAGCAGATGTTGCCTATGAAAACCACAAAAATTTGGCAAACTGTTTCAAAAAAACAAAGTATCTTTTTAAAATTTCCAGTCTGGAAAGCAAGCACAGATAACTATTCCCATTTTTTCAACGGTTTCTCAGAAAACAATTAGTACCTTCTTGAAAGGTTATATCACCAGTGGGAAAGGAAATCTTAAATTTTAAGCCCACTTGCCTCATCTAAATAAACCCACAGAATAACATGAGATGCCCGGGAGCTCAGGTGGACCCATGGATGGGGGCAAGCTGAATGCAACTGGCAAGGCATCTGCAGCAACAGCATTAATGGAATCTCTCTCCCCTGGGGAGCCCCTGGAGCCAGGGAGCTGACCAGTCCCTGGGCAGCGTGGATTACGCTGGGTGGGCGAAGTGGGGGCTGACAGCCCTTGGTTAGCACGTGTGTGGAGTGCTCCCAGAGAGGATGTGAGGGGTTAGTTTTCCTTCCTGCTCCAGCTCTCTGCCTTTACTGGAACCCATTCTGAAACAGGTACAGAGAAGAGTGTTCTTCATGGCTTGATAATGAGGGTTCTGATAGAGTCCAGCCGTGTGTTTGTGATGGACTGTGGTTCCCACACGTTCACATCTCAGCATTTTCAAATGATGTTCAGTAATCCCTTTTCTCTTTCTCCTTTTACATCTTGCACAGTTCGCTCTCAAATGTCTCCAGGGAGTGTTGTAGGGTCGCTGCTGTATGTAACAGCAGAGTAGATGCTGAATGAAAGATTTAACTCATTGTTTTGCTTGTGGGTGGGGAAGTATTTAAAAAGACAAAAGGTTGTGCGGAATGAGAAAAGAGTTCTGGTGTGCTTTCAGCTAGTCACTTTTCTCAGAAGGCATTGTGACTTGCTGATGGGATTTTATTGAGAGAATACACAATGGTATTCACAATGGTAATGTTTCAAAGATGTGTGTCTTCTAGGAATGCATAGCTGTACATATAAAGTATGCACATCTGAAGTATTCTGCTTTCTTTAACATATCTTTATATAATCATAGAATCATTTTGGTTGGAAAAGACCTTCAAGATCATCAAGTCCAACTGTTAAACTAACACTGTCACTAAACCATGTCCCTAGGAACCTCATCTACGTGTCTTTCAAACACCTCCAAGGGATGATGACTCAACCATTTCCCTGGGCAGCCTGTTCCAATGCCTGACAACCCCTTCCATGAAGAAATGTTTTCTAATATCCAATCTGAACCTTCCCTGGTGCAACTTGAGGGCATTTCCTCTCATCCTATGCAATACTTTGCACAGTTTCTGCTCTGCAAGCCTGCCACCTACACTGCTGTTATAATCAATAATATTTGCTATAAGAAAATGACTCATTACAACAAAATACTTCTTTTTTTTTGAAGGATAACTATTTCTGAAATGGAAATTCTGCATAAGCATCCATGTCTGCAAGTGAAGTTTGATTTTGTGCAGCAATCGTAATGATTTTTGCTTGACTGCACCATATGTTGGCATCTTCAAAGCAAAGTTCCTGGCATGAGTGGATTTATATAATTTATTGAATATTCCACTCAAAAAGTGCACCCTATCCTTAATTGAATGATTCATAACCTAAAGATGTCTCTGCCTGTTCTCACTTTGAGTGGTGATGAGACAATGTATTTCCATGAGCTGCACAAGTATTTCACAATCTAAATCCAGGCAATGCTTTGGAGCACCATACCTGGGATTGTAACTCACAAATTTTCCCAACTTTCTTTTTCTGATCTTAAAATCACAAAAATAATGTGAGAGGGCTCTCATGTGCTGCAAGGATAAAATGCAGGTATATGCCAGACTTGTGAAATAAGCTCTTTGGAAACATTCTACAAAGTAAAATACCATCTGAACAATGTTTCTGTGAATTACGACAGGTATGGACTTAAGAAAAATCATGGTGTATTAAAAAAAAAGCTGCATTTTTTCAGCTAACTTCATGTTTTGACTAATATGATGTTTGAATATTTCTTCAATATTTTTCTCTGAGCCCTTTTAGCTCCTAATTCAACAGGGTCTTCATCCAAGATAGTGACTCCTCTGCAGCACTACTAACTAAAATGATTTCACACTAACAAAAAAAAGAATTGAAAGCTGTGGAATTAGAGGTGGCTTACGACATATCAACTTAGGCTTATTCTGAAAACAATCATCAGACACCCATATTCCACAAAGTGTGTGATATACCTTAATTGATGCTGGAGCACTCCTCTTGTTCAATCGGGTAGAAAACGTGTGAGTTAAAAGTGTGTATTCAAAGCTCCCAGTACAGCAAGTGGAAAGCAAATATATTTGTATCTCAAAAAGCCAATGTTCATAGTAACTTTTTTTTTCTCCCTTTTTCTCCAGCTCATACCTTTAAAGGTCAGTGAAGTTCTGACCTAGACCTGAACAGTTTTTCATTCTTGATGCTATTTTAGAAAGTAAAGTTATACATTCATCTGAGTTTTCTGATAAATTATGCTGCTAGTATCATATTCATGAAATATTTTGAAGGTATAAACAGCAAATTTCACTGTTCCAAATGTAACTAGATAAAGGGTTTTCTTCTAAGGCCTTCTTACTAGCTATTAATTAAAAATTTTATTAGAAAGAAGTATTACTACTTGGAAAAAAGAAAGAGTTAAATTTCAGATTTAGATATTATTTATGGACTATATGAAGAATTCTCCTAGGTCTGTTATATTTATTCGTTCTCACTCAACCTGATAAGCTCTTCTAACATTGGGGTTTGAGATTTGTGAAAATAGGATGCTTCATTATTTCATTTAGTAAAAGTTAAATTATCTTCTTGGTTTTCCGAGGGCTATTTTGTTAATGGAAACTCAAAATAGGTAGGAGAAACTGGTACAATGAAAGATGCTTTTGGGGGCCATGATGCTACAGGAGACAAAAAATTCAGATTCAAAGGCATGTGGGTTGTGTCTCCTCAGAGAAGCTGTGGCATTTGTTGGGACCCTCCCCTGAATGCCTGGCTGTCTCCAGTTGAAGGTTGGCAAGGCATTATGGCCACATTCTGTGAGGAAATTCCTATTTAGAAATGGCACCTCCTGACTTCCTGGGTCAAGACTCTTCATCCTAGCAACATTTTGTGGCAACTTCTTGACTCCTTTAGTACTACTTGAGCTGTGCACTTAAGAAAACAGGAGCTTTGATATTTTCACTACAATTGCTGAGGCTAGTTACACATGTAAATCCAGTGACAGCAACTGAACTACAGCCTTGCTTTAGCGGGACATATTCTAAGAAAGAAAACTCTCTTTACTCAGTGATGCACGAGCATGAATGAACACAACTTTGACTTTTTGCTTCAGGCTGAATTTACAAAGCTTGGCACAGGGAAAGACAGTTCTTCAGCTACAAGCTGTGCATGTGCAGGATAAAATCACTGTTCCAGTCAGAAGCATGAAATTTATATTTACTTTTAGAAGTTCAATGATGCTTTTAAGAAGGAGTCTCAAACTGCAGCATGTACCATACTGTCTCTGATGTAGCCTCCTGAGGCCTCTGTGCCCTTTTTAGGAAACTAGCATTATGTATTGATCCAGCTGTTATCATCTGAGTGGTTTATTTATCCACTGCTCAGCTTCCACTTAATTTTGAGACAAAGCAGGCATTCTTAAAAATCATAACTGACATGTAGTAAAGTACATGTACTTACATGTAACATACTATTCTAAATGCATATATTTGATCTGGCACTCTGATTGCAGGTACCTACATAGCTGTGTCATGTTGGGTTTTGTGATGAGGTTGATGTATTATCTGAAATTTAACAAGCTTGTTATGAACGAGGCTAATGGGGATAAATCTTATCTCACTGTGATGGCTTGTTAAAGCCATGAAGAGGGGTCAACAAGAGGCATGACTTATTTCAAACAAGCCATTCATAAAGCCATAAATTGGTAAGTCTTTAAAAATGCAGGTTTTCAAGCTGCAATTAAGGAGATTTTAACACTGGGCTCCTCTTCAGGGCATATTTCCCTCTTTGTAAAAGTCCCTCAGAATACTGTCTTTATAACAGGTCTCAAATACAACTTGAGTAACAAACTGCCTTGACATGCCTTCTACAACAGAACTTAAATTTTCCTGTTTAATTGCAGCTTCCTGCCCATTAGTACACATAACATGGTTATGAACAATAAAGCCATAATTGAGTACTGTCAAAAGTTCGAAAATTACAATTCTGTTACTAGCAAAGTAACTAACACTGTCAGCCACATAATGTTTCACATGGAAGTCCTGTTCTCTCTTAATATTTTTAATATTACATTACTGTAGATTATTGTAAATACAAATACTGATCCTTTCCCATCATTGTGCCTGTTATCTAAAGTCTTTCTTGTCTCCTCTTATTCACAGTTATTAACAGAACTCAAGTTTTTTATGACCTTTTGACTGTGTTGATCCCATCATGTCGATACCACGTTTGCTAGTGATTCTCTTAAATTCTTGGTAGGATTTGTGTGAACCTTTTGTTAAGTCTTAGAAAAAAATATATGTTTGTGTTCTGTAGTGCTGTAGGAAAAAAATCCTGAGCAACTTGGAAAAAACAGACAGAAAAAAACCCATCTTTTTTCATGTAACAATAAAGAAAGTGATGTTAGACTGATGCTTTCATACTTCGTGTGAGTTTTGTTGTTGTTGTTTTGTTTTGTTTTGTTTTGTTTTTCAACATTTAAGATGGATGGTACTGTTTCCCTATATTGGTTACCCCTATTTTCAAAAACAGATCAGTGCTAAATCTCTTCCAGAGTTTCCTTCTTCTGTTGTGTCTTGGTAATAAACTCCATCTTCCCCTTTGCTTAGTTAAAGCACAATAACAGGATGTTCTGCACTTCTCAGCATGGAAGATACAGCAAGATTATGTGGGAATCACCAAGAAAATAGAAACACAGGTGGCTATGAAACTGAACATCTGAAACAGTCCTTGATAATATCAGGATTGGTACAACACAGTGAATCAAACGGAAACATTGGCTAAGTTTGAGGAAAAGCAAAGAATGACTGCAGGGTCATCTTTTATTACAAGAATATTTGCATCGGTGTCTTACAAGTGGACAAGAGCAATATGGGAGCGTGGGTGCACTGGTAAGGCAGTTCAATGGAACCTGGATTTCAGCATTAGCAAGACTGCCATTGTAGATATTCACTGTATTGCAGTAAGTTTGTTTTGCAGGTGGGGCTGAAATAAGTGGTCTTCAGAGGACCATCTTACATTAGTTACCAGGGGTCTCTGAAAAGCCAGTGAATCTCTTAAGGGCTGGAGAGTATTTATTTCTCACTGGATATTCTACGTACATTCAGCACCCAGTGCTATGGAAGACAAATGCTGGGGCAATTTCTCCCTGGGTGGAGAAATTCAGCCATTAATGATTTACAGAACAAAGTCAGTAGCAAGATAATCAAATAAAGTTATTTATGCCACTGAACCTGACATAGACTTAAACCTGACAGTCATCCTGTTGTATGTCAATCTATTGTGTGACAATGGTAAAATCATGCCTTCAATATTTGGGCATAGATGTGCTGACATAGAAACTCCAGGGATGGTGATTCAACCACTTCCCTGGGGAGCCCATTCCAATATTTGATAACCCTTTCAGTGAAAAAATTTTTCCTAATATCCAGTCTAAATCTTCCCTTGTGCAACATGAGGTCATTTCCTCTCATCCTTTTGCTTGTTAACTGGGTAAAGACTGCAATCCACCTTGTTACAACCTCCTTTCAGGTAGCTGTAGAAACTGATAAGGTCTCCCCTCAGCCTTCTTTTTTCCAGGGTACACAACCCCAGTTGCCTCAGCAGCTCTTCATAAGACTTGTACTCTACACCCTGCACCAGCTTTGTTGCTCTCGCTTGGATGCACCCCAAACCTCAATGTCTGTCTTGTTATGAGGGACTCAAAACTGAACACAGTATTCAAGGTGGGGCCTCACCAGCAATGAATACAGTGGCACAATCACTTCCCTAGTCTTGCTGGCCACACTATTTCTGTGCTGTTGGGCTTCTTGGCCACCTGGGCACACTGCTGGCTCATATTCAGCCATCTGTCAATCAACATCCCCAGGTACTTTTCTGCTGGGCAGCTTTCCCCGTGCTGTTCCCTGAGCCTGCAACGCTGCCTGGGGTTGTTATGACCCAAGTTCAGGACCTGGCACTTGGCCTTGCTGAATTTCATGCAATTGGCCTTGGCCCATTGATCCAGCCTCTCGATTTCCAAGGAGATCAAGACTCCCACCCAACTTGGTGTTATCTGCAAACTTAATGAGGGTGCAGTTGGTCCCCTTGTCCAGGTCACTGATAAAAATATTAAACAGAATTGGGCCCAATACTGATCCCTGGGGAACACCACTTGTGATCAACTACCAGCTGGATTTGGTTCAGTTCACCACAAATCTTTGGGCCTGGCCATCCAGCCAGTTTTTTACTCAGTAAAGAGTATGCACGTCCAAGCCATGAGCAACTAATTTCTCCAGGAGAATGCTGTGGGAAGCAGTGTCAAAGGCTTTACTTAAGTCCAGGTAAACAGCATCTACACTCTTTCCCTCACTCAGTAAGTGGGTCACTTTGTCATAAAAGGAGATCGGTTTAGTTAAGCAGGACCTGCCTTTCATAAACCCATGCTGACTGGGCCTGATCACCTGGTTGTCCTGTATGTGCCATATGGTGGTACTCAAGATTACCTGCTCCATAACCTTCCCTGGCTTTTTATAGCCCTTCTTATAGATGGGTGTCACCTTTGCTAATCTCCAGTCAACTTGGACCTTCCTGTTTATCCAGGGCTGCTGAAAAATTATGGAAAGTGGCTTGGTGAACAACTCTGTCAGCTCCCTCGGAACCCTTGGGTGAATTCCACTCAGCCCCATAGACTTGTGCGTGTCTAAGCAGTGTAGCAGGTCACTAACAATTTCCCCTTGGATTATGGGGAATTCATTTTGCTTTCTGTCTCTGTCTTCTATCTCAGTGGTCTGGGTACACCAACAACAATTGGTCTTACTATTAAAGACTGAGGCAAAGAAAGCATTAAATACCTCAGCCTTTTCCTCATCCTTTGTCACTATGTTTCCCCCATATCAAATAAAGGGTAGCCTTCCTTTTTTTTTGTTAATGTATTTATAGAAACATTTTTCATTATCTTTTACCACAGTAGCCAAATTTAGTTTAAAGTTCTTATGACATCTTTGCAGTCCTCCTGAGTTGCCTGCCCCTTCTTCCATAGGTCATAAAATCTGTGTTTTTTCCTTAGTTCCAGATGAAGCTCTCTGTTCAGCCAGTCCAGTCTTCTTCTCTGTCAGCTCACCTTTCAGCACACAGGGACAGCCTGCTCCTGTGCCTTTAAGATTTCCTTCTTGAAGAATGACCAGTCTTCCTGGACTCATTGCCCTTCAAGACTGCCTCCCAAGGAACTCTGTTAACCAAGCCCCTAAGTAGGCCGAAGTCTGCCCTTCAGAAGTCCAAGGTAGCAGTTCTGCTGACCCCCCTCCCTGCATGTCCAAGAACAGAAAACTCAATAATTTCAAGATCACTATGCCCAAGGCAGCATCTAGCCATCCACATTACCCATAAGTCCTTCTCTGTTTGCAAACAACAGGTCCAGTGGGGCGTTTTCACTAGTTGGCTCACTGACCAGCTGTGTCAGGAAGTTGTCTTCCATACACTTCAGGAGCCATCTGGTAAATTGCAATCCCCTTGAGAACAAGGGCTAGCAATGGTGAGACCTCTTCTAGCTGCTTATAGATAATTTCATCTGTCTATTCATCCTGGTTGGGTGATCTGTAACAGATTCCCACCATGATATCTGCCTTATTGGTCTTCCACCTGACTCTTACCCATAAATACTCGACCCTTCCATCACCTCATCAAGCTCTAGACAGCCAAAACACTCCCTAACATACTGGGCTACCCCACCTGCTCTCCTTCCTTGCCTATGTCTTTTGAAGAGTCTATAGTCGCCCATTGCAGTACTCCAGTTCTGTGAGTCATCCCACCATGTTTCCATGACTGCAATCTGTTGGAACGATAAAGGACTCAGCACTCCGATTCAATATAAATCACACAAAGCCATTTATTACAGAAAGATGTCTCCTTATATACGCAACTATTCTCTAATCACGAATCCACGCTCCAAGCATGGATTCGCTACATGAGTATCATGGGCAGTCCACACGCTGGAGCCCCACCGGTGATAGGTCCGACAACTCATGCCATGCTGAGGCCCTGTTAATGAAGAAACGCCCCTCTTTCTCACAGCAGATTCTGTTCTCAGCTTCTCGAAGTGGCCTTGAGATTCCTTTGGGCCTGACTAATTCAACAACATATCTCCTTCTAACGAAACCCCTTCACAATTCCCCCTTTTTGTTCTTGAACTAGTCAGGTCCCTTAAACAGCATGCTGAATCGTCTTTGAAATACACTGCAACATAGGACACGTGATTAACAACATAATTACAATTACATATAATGTAGCTAAACCTTACTTAATAAGATTAAACAACTATCTGCTTATACTCAAACCTTCATATCATATATAAAACCTTAATTCTACTTATGACAACCTTACCAACGCACTATTTTAGAAGAGTCAGACAACTTAATACAATATATTCTCTTAAATTCCTAAAAGATCTATAACTGCACAGTTTATAGAGTAACGTACTTAATACCATCAGCATATGCTAATTATTGACTTAATATCTTAAAACTTATATTAACCTATTCATATGCTAATTATTGAATTAATATCTTAAAGCTTATATCAACCTATTTAAAAGATCTATAGCTTAATCTTAATATCTCTTTTAAAACCTTACCAGTTGCTAAATTAGGTTACCATGGTAGAAATATCTTATACTTTAACCTTATCTATGCATAGATTGTAATATCACCCTTTTGGAACTCTTACTATCTGTTCAAATAGCATTCTCTATGGAAGGTACCTTATCTGTTTACTAATAAGCTTTTAGACCACTGGGTCTAAGAGCATCTATAACACTGAATAAGAATTCATGGTTTACATTTGAGATAATTCTCACAACTTATCTCCCTCCTGTCCTTCTGCATCTGTCGAATCTTTGTTGTCTTTATTCAGCCATGGCTTGATCCATTTCGCAGGAATCCATTTTGATCCTTGGTCTGTAATGACACAAGCATAACCCTTTCCCCAAGTTATTAATTGGAAAGGACCCTCCCA
Organism: Patagioenas fasciata; assembly: GCF_037038585.1. NCBI lineage: Eukaryota > Metazoa > Chordata > Aves > Columbiformes > Columbidae > Patagioenas > Patagioenas fasciata. The sequence continues at coordinate 106,557,001 of NC_092521.1, forward strand.
TTCACCAGTAACTCCATTGCGTATTTTGACCTGACACTGATTTTCTCTAAGGTCTGTCAAGTGTCCTTTTAAGCTTGTTCCATGACGAGTCATAGGTGGAATGTCGAACCCTTGCGGAAGGCGTAAAAAGTTCAAGACATATAATGCTTTGCTTAGTCTGTCATGTGGAGTAGTACAGTCAGTTCCCCCTTTTTGTTTGTCAAGTTGATGCTTGAGAGTTCGATTCATCCTTTCTACCAAGGCCTGACCAGTAGGAGAATTTGGTATCCCTGTAATGTGCTTAACACCCCACAATTGAAAAAAGGTGGCAGTAGCTTTGGTGATATAACCAGGTGCGTTGTCTGTCTTGACCTGTGGAGGAACTCCCAAAGCCGCAAAAGCAGAACGTAAATGTTGTTGCACATGTGAACTAGTTTCACCAGTCTGAGCAGTGGCCCATATGGCGAAAGAATATGTATCAATAGACATATGCACATACTTCAGCCTGCCAAATTCAGGGGCATGTGTGACGTCCATTTGCCACAATTCCAAGGCTCCTAATCCTCTTGGACTGACTCCTGCACCCAGCCCTACTGAGATGCGCTGACAATCTGCACAACTTTTAACAGTACCTCGGGCTTCACTTTCGGACAATGAAAATTGCCGCTGTAAGACCTGAGCAGACTGATGGAGGAAACTATGAGAGCGTACTGCTTGCCCAAACCTATCTACTGGAGGTGGAACCCAGGCAGGAGATACAAGAAAATCAGCTCGGCGGTTTCCTTCAGCTAAATCGCCTTGAATTGTCAGATGACTATGGATATGTGTTATGAAGTATCGGTGTTGTCTCTCTTCGATCAACAACCATAGTTGCTTGAACAAAGACATCAGTTGTGCATCCTGAACCTCTTTGAGCAATGATCTTTCAATGCGAGCTACCACACCTACCACATACAAAGAATCACAAACAATATTCACTGGGCTATGAGCAAATCTGATAAACACTTCTATTACAGCCGTGAGTTCCAAATGCTGAGTTGATCCTTTCAGGTCAGTTAGTATCACATCGTGCCATTTTCCATCTGTTTTCCATGTAATTGCTGCTTTCTGCATTTTACCCCCTGCGTCAGTGAACACTGTGGGTCCTTTAACAGGAAATTCTGAGAGAAGAGGGGGACCCTCCTCCATTGATCCCATATTCAAAACTGACATTAACTTGTGTGGAGGGGAAAATGTCTTAATTAAAGCCTGAGAATCTAATAACGCAATCTGAAAAGGTAAGGAGTTCTGCAAAGCCCACTGTAAATATTCTGAAATGAGGGAAACAATGATATATGCAGGCTCAGCCCCTGAAATTTCAATTATTCTCTGCCTACCTTTCATTATAAGCTGAGCAAAGACCTCAACCCTGGTTGTAATGGTTCCTTTGAGTTGAAAAGGCAAAAACACCCACTCTAAGATCTTTAACGGCTCCTTACCAGTTGTCCATTGCATTATGAGAGCAAAAGGATAGTTAGTATTGTTTACAATTAGTAGTCCGATTACATAATCCGGGTTCCACCTATGGCTGAAAGTTTTTACAAGTTTGGACATAATCTTTTTCAGAGCAGCATCTGCCTCAGCAGTAAGCGTTCTAGGAGAGCTAATGTCACTATCCCCTTTTAGCAGTTTTACAATTGGAGCTAAATCGTCATTAGTGATCCCACAAATGGTCCGGACCCAATTCAGATCACCCACTAGTTTCTGCACATCATTTAAGGATTGAATGACAGGCCGACATACTATTTTCTGAGGTTTCACTGTGGACTGAGAAATTTCCCAACCAAGATATTTCCACGCTGGTTGAATTTGTACCTTTTCCAGAGCAATTTGCAATCCTCTATGCTGCAATGTATCAGATACTTCATTTATCAACAAATCAGTCAAAAAAGTTTCCCCAGCTATTAATATGTCATCCATGTAGTGGTAAATCACTAATTCAGGATGAGATTTTCTGATTGATTGCAAGGCCCAAGCTACATAAATTTGACACATAGTTGGGGAATTTTTCATTCCCTGTGGCAAAACTACCCATTGATACCTTTTTGCAGGTTCAGCCTTATTTACAGAATTTATGGAAAATGCAAAACGTTTACAGTCATCAGGATGCAAAGCAATGGTGAAAAAACAATCTTTCAAGTCAATTATTAAGATCTGCCAATTTTCTGGAATCATGACAGGGGATGGTAATCCCGGCTGTAATGCTCCCATGTCTTCCATGGTATCATTAATTTTTTGAAGATCATGTAACAACCTCCATTTCTTTGATTTTTTCTGAATAGTAAACACAGGAGTATTCCAGGGACTTGTAGACGGCTCTAAATGCCCTTTTTCAATCTGTTCCTGTACTAGCTCTTCAACATGGGCGAGTTTTTCTTTACTGACCGGCCACTGATTTACCCATACTGGATCATCATTTTTCCACTGTAATTTCAGTACTGGTCGCACATCATCAATGGCCGCTTCTAGAAATGCTGTTGTTTTGTCACCAGAGTTGCTCCTAGTTGTCCTAACACATCTCATCCTAATAGAGAAACAGGGATAGACATCACATTCATGCAGTAAAGAACTAAATTACTCATGTTCTTCTGTATTATCACAAAATGCACATTTTGAGTCAACGGAATCTCACGATTTAACAGACTGTGAACTTATCGTATCATATAACAAAGACCTATCAAAATTGCAACATGCTTAAACAGATACCCACAGAGAAAACGGGTTAATAAGGAAAGCATCTTGCAGACTTTAACAAGTTTTCTGACCTGTGTGTTATCAGTTAAGTCTCTCTCAGCTTGTTGAAGTTCAAATCGCCCCGCCTGTAAAACTGTCTGAAAAGATTTAATGATTTCTTGTCCGAGTGCTTTCCTATGTTTTAAAACACCTCCTAATACCAGTTTTTTAGGAACACAACTGAAAACAATCATTCCTGACCCCATCTTGCAAGTAAAAACCTTTGGGGGGGGGGGGGGGGCGGTGGAGCGGGGGGGAAGCACAGGGCTGCTTGCAGCCTGAGTGGGAAGAGCAGGCAGAAGGTTTTATGGCGCACTTAAAAACAACTAGTAAAACAATTCACTCACATTCCTGACAAGCTGCTTGATTTTCAGAGAGACGGTACACAGGAACACATAATATGTACTGTAAAACTCGCAAATAACATGCTGATAGCAAACATTAGCATTCTCTACTGCTAATTTCAACACCAGTGCTTCCTTAACTTCTAAGTTTTCAGCCTGCTTATTGATGGTCTCTTGAAGGTGGTCAATAAATTGCATGTAATTCTCATTGGGACCCTGATTAATAGTTGCAAACGATTTGGCTGCTTTGTTGGTTTCAGACACCTCTCTCATAGCTTGATATTGCTGACTGTTGGATTCACCCACTAATAGCTGATCTGATCTTTCACACAGTTCTTTTGCCCAGTTCTTATCCGGCGACTCCTTCTGTTCTCTTGTAGGAGTTAGAAGGATAGAAGGCAGTGAAGGCGGACACGAATCAGTAAAAGAATTGATATTACACTTATTTACGACTTTAGCATTCTCAACTTTCACCAGTCCTTTTGACAAATTATCTGACTTCAGTTCTTCAGACTTCTTGGTCTCTCTAGGGTCATGTGATGGTACAGGAGGCCATCCACTCGGTAATCTTCCTCCCTCCGCCCCAGACTGTTGTATCATCGGGGGTGCCGAAGGCACAACAGGGGATGGAGTAAGGAGGGTATCGAAAACACGAACTGGATAAGCTTCACAGTTATTTTTAGAGTTCTTATCAGGCTGTAACACTGCAAAAATTCCAGTAACCGCAGCCCGCTAAGCCTTAAATTCTTTTAAGGTGGGAATTACAAGCTTCCATGTAGTCACTAATGATTTAGCTTCTTTATCTCCATCGCTAACCTTATCCCATAATTTCTGCCCTATATCGTCCCGAAGTTCAATTTTAAAAGCTTTCTCAGCTTCTGTCGGGTAGCCGTTAGTTCTACACCAAACCAACAGTCTACGTAAGTTACTTTCTTCATATTTAAGTCCTCTCATAGAGAGAATATGCAGGAGGACTTTAACTATAGCTTCTTCCTCAGAGGATATATTCTGCCCCATAACTTCACTCTTCCCCCCTCCTGCTCCCAGCCGCTCACCTTTCCCGGGGCCTTCTTCAACAAAATTTATCCGCGGAACGTCCGTACGTCTCTGCCCGGCTCTCAGTCCAGCTGAGCCGCCTCCGGCTGGGCCGCTCCAGGCTTTTCCCCGACCTTAGTGAGACGCTGTTCGGAGTATCACGTCGGGGTCACCATTTGTTGGAACGATAAAGGACTCAGCACTCCGATTCAATATGAATCACACAAAGCCATTTATTACAGAAAGATGTCTCCTTATATACACAACTATTCTCTAATCACGAATCCACGCTCCAAGCATGGATTCGCTACATGAGTATCATGGGCAGTCCACACGCTGGAGCCCCACCGATGATAGGTCCGACGACTCATGCCATGCTGAGGCCCTGTTAATGAAGAAACGCCCTTCTTTCTCACAGCAGATTCTGTTCTCAGCTTCTCGAAGTGGCCTTGAGATTCCTTTGGGCCTGACTAATTCAACAACATATCTCCTTCTAACGAAACCCCTTCACAGCAATCATATCACAGTTTTCCAGCTGCACAATGGCTTCCAGCTCCTCCTGTTTGTTGCCCATGCTGTGTACATTGGTGCAGATGCAGTGTAGTTGAGCTATTTACCTTGGCCACCTTTTTTGGGGGGACAAGCCCTAATTCCTACGTGACTGTTCTCAGGTTGTTCCATGGTTTCTAACGCATCGATAACCCTTGTGTCTTTGTTACCATGTGGCTCTCCATCCCCCACCCCTCATGAGATGGCTAAGGAACATTAATTGCTGCTCTGGTTTGCTTGTTATTTCACCCTGTTGCATTCAACTTTAAACATGTGGACCACATGCTGTAGGCTTGTCAGTTTAAAGCTCACTTCACCAGATTTGCTAACCTGTTGGCAAAGATTCTTTTGCCTTTCCTAGTCAGGTGGATCCCATCTCTCTCTAGCAGGTTATAGTCATCAAAGAGTATCCCATGATTATGAAAGCCAAACCCCTGGCAATAGCACCAACCACATAGCCAAATGATGATTTGCATGATGCATCTGTTCCTGCTTACATCCTTTCCTCTAACTAATAAAACAGGAAAGTATAACTTGAGCACCAATCCCTTTCAATTTCACACCCCAGAGCTTTGTAGTCTTGCTTGATTCTGCCCAGGATCTGACTTGCTGTGTCATTTGTGCCCACATGGAAGAGTAATAGTGGATAACAGTCCATTGTGGCATTCTCTCAGTAATATCCCAGACCTTAGCACCTGGAAGGCTGCAAAGTTCACATGATATCCTGTTGGGCCAATAAATGGGTGCCTTGGTGCTCCTTAGCAGAGAGTCATCCACTGTGAGGACCCATGGTTTCTTTTTGTGATTTCTAGCGTGTGTTGCTGGTGTGGTTTCTCTCTGCAGAGCTTGCTCATAGGTGTTTTTAGGTTTTAAGACATAATATCTGTTCCTGGTTGTTATGCAGGAGGGTGGAAATTAAAGTGGAGTTCTGCTTTTTTTGGTCACCAAGGTCCACAGTGCCTCATTCTGAGTAACATCAATCATAACAAACCGACTGTGAAACCACTCATCTATCTCTACTTCAGCCTTTCTAATACCACACAGTCTTCTCACTGTCTTCTGCAACTCTGCACCTAGTGTGACAGATCCTTGGTTTGTTTGCATCTTTCACAGGTACTTGCTTGTGACGCAGGGGTAAGGTCTGGACATTCATCATAACCTGAGCTCTGGACCACAATCTCCTTCCGTAGCAGTTCTGTCTGGGTGGAAGCATTGGACATCTCATGGGTTGTTGCTGCAGAAACCCACCTTTCACTCTGAGATGAGTGTCCACTGTTCTACTAAGAAGGGCAGATGGAATTGACCAGTAACAGGAAGAGGGTGTCCCTCCTTGCACAAACTGCTGCACCATGTCTTGGTTGTTAGCGCTCCCTAGGGCTACCTTTTATACTATGAGGTTTTGGCTGGTGTTACCTTGTCCTCACCCAGGTCTTGTCAGACTTTCTTGCAAGAGCTGGTGGCTCCTGGAAGTTCAGTCCACTCCCCTGGCATTTCCCTGGCTGAGGAAATCCTTCTGTACACCATTATCAGGTGATTGCCTCAGCCAAGTGTCTCCTGAAATTTTCCTGCAATTGCCCAAGAAATCAATCATTCTTCACCCAAATTTGAAAGATCTTGGAGGATATTTAGGAGATCAAATGACCTGCGTGAAGACTTTCGTTCTTTGCAAGGTCACTGCATCTCCTTAGCAGTGTACTAACAAAGCAGTTTCTCTTCTAGTCTGTCTATGCCACCTTCTCTGTAAGACAGAGGTGTTTATGTTTTGAACAGAAACAAAACCAAGATCACACACCTCAGGCTTTTGGAAAGCAGAAATGACAAAAAGTGCTAAGAAAAGTCTCACTGCTTTTGCTTATGTGTTTTACTCTACAACATTATCTGGCATATCTAAATGTGGAATAATTGATCAACTGCTTTTTCACATAGAGGACCCACATGGTTAAAAAAAAACCAAGCAAACAAACAAAAAAACAAACGCTGCTAGTGAAATACTAGATAATGAAGCAGAGAAACTTGTTCATTTTAGCCCAAGCTATTGTCTGTCCTAATCCCAAGGCTTGACTTTTCCCTTGTCATGACTAGTCTTCATACAGTCTCAAGGACTTGGAACTCTGCCCATATTCCCCTGCCCAAGAGGACATGTAAGATGCAGTAAAACTTGCAGACCTCAAAGGTCAAATTCCAGGGCACAGGAAAGCAAACTGTGGGCCTGTTAAACAATGCAATAACCTGGAGGAGATCTTAGTTATCCTTCTGCCCTCTCAGTTCTGATTTCAATCCTCCACAGTGTCAGTTCATATCTTAATCTTGTTGGTTTTTTTTTTTTTTTTAATGTAATAAAATAGTCTTGGAAGCTTCTCTGACAAGATTTTAGTTATAATATTTAATTCTAAATTGCTTTGCTTTGCCAGCAATTGTCTATGATCTTTCGAAATTTATTTTCTGTTTAGAATGGCTTAAACAACTCTTTTTGACAAGCTGGATTTATTTCTTCATCTTTGCAGAGATCTCTGTCAGGCACCTGTGTGTATTGAGATGTGTTCTAACGTGTCTTACAGACAAATTAATTTGTCAGCCAGAAGCCTTCAGTGACTACATGGACATAGGAGCTTCCCTCAGCCAGCTGGCATGAGAAAACATTCCAGAAGAGCTTCTTGTCTCCAAATGCCCAGTGCTCCCACCCCCAACTCATCAAACAAATAGCTTTTGCAGCATGCCTGGAAGTACATCAAATTGAGGTTATTTTGAACTAAGGGAAGGGAATGCATTCCAAACTCCTAGGGCCTTGATAGAGAATATGTAGCTGCCAGTGCCCTTTCTCTTCATAAGAGAGGGATCCAGACCAAACTCTGCCACTGGCCACAGTTGTTTTGTTTGGCATTCACTATTCAGACAGTGGTATTCAGGCTGAATGAACTGGTCCGTTTTTGCTTTTCTACAATAAAGGTTAGGTTTTGGCTGCAGCTGTAGAGCCAGTTTTAGAGGAAACTGGGATGCATCCCACTGATGGTAGGAGTTACAAATTAGCTCAAGAAATTCTGAACTGGAGTGGGTGTTGGTGTTTATTTTTGTTTTCTTATTGTCTAGTAAAATGAAGGAAATCTGCCTGCATTCAATAATTCCATGCTTTGACTGGACTGAGAAGGCTGCCTCTAGACCTGTGTTCACTTAATCATACAGACTGTAACCTTGGTGAAAATATGGCTCCCTCAATTAACAGCGAACTTCCAACTGATTTTGAAAAGCTAACCTGAGAGTTTGACCAAAAGTCAAATTTAGTCTGGCAGGGAATGTAGGAGGCCTACTACTTTAGTAATTTTGCCTACCTGGTGGTAATATTGTGGCTGAATCTGACCAATACATTGCACCCCAAGGCTAGGCTTACATTTCAGGAAACACTGCACAACTACTCAATACATTGTGCATAGCCCTCTCTTCTGTATGAACACATCCAATGCATGGTTCCCCTTGATCTACGTTTTCTATGGCTATTTGTTACAGTTATTCTTCCTAACCTTAAGTGATTTTTTTAATCACTGGAATACTATTTTTAGTTCTGTATATGTATCGTCACTTCAGAAGCAGAATGTTGTTCTTGTACTTTAAATGGGTCTTCTTGAAGAGAAAGTCTAGGGGAAAAGGTAAATATCTTCGTACAAATGATGGCCCTCTCATCCTTCCTCAGTGCCTGTACTGAAGCATTTCTGTGCTGTGCATTATGGGACCAGTTTGTTCAGATGGGTGCGTTGAATTGTAGGATGACAGATTCCTTTGGTGATTACAGATGCCATCTATCTTTTCTAGCTCACATTTTCATCTTTCCTTTGGAGGACAATCAGATTCTAATTAATAAGGACTAGAAAAAGCAGTGCTTCAAAAAACACAGGGTGTATGCTCAGGTGTTCCTTTCATTCAGAACATTGATGATCTAGGTTTCAAGTACAGTTCAGCAGTTCCTGCTCTTTTTGCCACTTCTAGCTCTGTAACCACTTTACTCTTAACATTTCTGCCAGTGGAGTGGTACTGCAAGCTCTAAGGCTCTCTGTAACATATGTAGTAGGATCTTGACAGTGCAAAGCTTTCAGAGAAATGACACTACTACACAATAACTACAACACCTTATATGAGAAACTAAGAAGTCAGATTTTCCAAAAGAACGGTGTACTTTCAGAGTTTGTACCCTGATGCCGCAATTCCAAAATTTGCCTTATTTTTACTTCACTTTTGGTTAGACTCTGCTCTTATTAGCCTGCACAAAATCTCATCCTTCCCAGGGTAAACTCTTGAAGCATCTACCTGATTCTGCCTACAGTATATGCAAAAGATTGTGAATTAAGCAACCATATAGATTTACCAAATGGTAACTATAGCTCCTGGTGACCTTATCTCATTGTAAACACATTGAAGCTTGGCTTGCTTTCATTGAGGGGAAAGTTGCTGTGCAGTCTCCTTCAGGTAGAACAATCACACGGACAGTCACAGTGCAATAAATATTCTTCTGAGATATTCATACAGCACATTTTTAAGATAGTCATACTCTTGGAGATCTACTGCAGAAAGCCCCTAAGGCATGAAAAAGTACCACTCTGTCTAGTAAATGCATGCGTTTAATAGAGGGCTTTAGAGAGCTTGCTGCCTCTTGGATGTCAACACCACCATAGCCAGAATAACTGCAACAATGCTACAGGGAGGCTTAGGTGTCTGGGAAGGGTGAAAGGTACAAAGGTGAGGCTCAGGCTGGGAGTGAAGGAGCCACATGTGGGGTTAGGAGAGGAAGAATGAGGAATCTAGTTTGTTCTAATAGTATTTTTTCAGTGATTATTGATATGTGGATGTTGCAGATATGAAGTTGCAAGCTTTTGAGATCAGATTCCAGTTGTACTGAATTCTCCTTTTATTGTTTGACTTCAGCTTTAGGCAGTAATAGGGAAATTTGGATCTGCAGAATGAAACTCCATCACACAGAGTCCTAAGATTAGCCCTCTCACTGCACAAAGTGAGAAGGAACTTTTAGCTCTTTTACTCCTACATATCAATCTCTTCTAGCACTATGCATTCAGGTGCATAAGATGAAGACTGCCTCATATTTTAAATTGAATTTCAACAACTTTTCAAGATTTAATAGTAGCAAGGCTGTAGTGTCTGCTCTTGCACCAGTTACATAGTCATTACAGGACATTTCTGCAGAGACAAAAGTTTTATGTAACAAATCCAAGAGCAATAATTGAATTACACTTACGGTCGCCAGTAAAAGTGTCTATTTTTGAACATCTTTCCACACTCAGTCCCTTTGTTCCTGCAGCCTCATGTTCTATATTTCTGCTTTTCTTGGAAGGTGTTTCTCATTCCAGACTGTTCCTCACGGTGTTTTTATAGTTTAGCTTCTTGTTTCTGCCACTGTGATTCTCTGAATCGTATGTGGTTTTTTTAATTAATATATCGTCATGCTTAAACTAGATAAATAGATGTATTTTTTCCCCACTGATGTGATGATCTTAAGCTCAGAATATGGATCTATTTTTGGTTGCTTCATTTTGGGCTGTGTCTCCCACTTGGGCACTTTCCACTGGGGCTACATAAGGCTGTCACTGGAGATGCTCAGTATACTGCATTTGAAAGTGCTTTGCATTTTCTGTATCACATGTCTGTTAAGTATCTGTCTTATGTGTGGCTTTCAACTGCTATGCATCTGTTTTTGTTGCCTGAGCAGGGACTGGCACTTGGGAAGCCATCTACCCCAGGTGAGTTGATGCCTATGGGACCCTACAGTAGAGCTTACATTATAGCACAAGTGCTAGGAGATTGCATGCTCACAAAGCTCCACACCACCTTAGCTGGCCTTTACTGTCTCTGCTGGGGTACTCAAGGCTCCTACCTGTGCTGATGTTTCCTGAGTCATCTGCTTTAGGGATGCAAAGATGGCAGAAATTAAATTCACAGACTGTGCACGGTATTACCAAGAAAAGGAGATACCTCCTGTACTTCCTCATCCATGCTGGCAGCTCAGCTCTATTCCACATCCCTCTGATGTTATTCATAATTTCCCCTCTCTATCTCTTTCCAAAATTACCTGCATCATCCTTTTTCCTCTTCTTTTTTTTCCTTTCCCAGAAGTTTTATATTATACACCAGATTTCTGTGTGTAATTTTAAACAAGAGGGTTTACTACCAGTCTGTAATCTCAGTTCTGTACTGCTAGGGCAAAATTCATGCTCTCCAGTTAAGACACCATTGATGTTAATATTTCTCATGCATTTAACACCAATAAATCATGGTTATATGTTGATGTCCCTTAAAAACTCCCATAAATTCTTCTCTAACTGATCCATATTTTCCAGCCATACTGCAATGTTTACAAACTTTGTTCTCAGTCACATGAGTTATAAATTTTTCTGTGATTTGTACTATTTTTCACTCTTTGTGATTAGGGTGTTATTGAATCCAGCGCAACAAAAGCAAAATGTAAATTAAGTTGGGTAATTTTCATTAAATTCCTTTTTTTCCAGATGGATACTGGGAAGTTTTGGAAGATCTTCATCCAGAACATAGGAACAAAGTCTACAGAATGTAATAGTGATAGGACCATCAGAGTTTCATAAACCTAAGGATAAAGACTGTGTCTTTTGTGCTGGGATTTTTTGAACCAGCCTATTGAATTTGAGAGCAGGGATCATTTTTTTATTACATTCTACACAACACATACTAAATAAAAATAAACAAAATGTTATAACTTTATGTTAAATTCTGAAGTTTTTACAGAAAGGAAAATGAGGAACCAGTTATCACAAGATTTATAATAAAAACAAAGTGAAAGAAATGAAGTTAAAGTCTTAAGAAATATTTCTGTAGAAGGCAGAATATTTTTATCTTGATTTAATGTCTAAGTAACACATTTTTTTCTTACGGAATGAAACACCATTTATTATTTATTGTTTGGTGTCTGCTTGATTAAACATAATGCTGACACAATTTCTTTTCAATGTGACTGGTAGAAAATGTCTGCAACATAGCAGAAATCAACTTCTGTCATCCATCTTATTCCATACCTGGCCTTTGAATAGTTTTCTTCTTTGTATCACTCACTATGTTGGATTTTTTAAAATCTTCTTAGACTGTACATTGCAAAAAGCAAGGTCTGCTTTTCAGTTTGTGGATAGACACTAATTCAATGGTTGCCTGGAAAATTTAATATGTTATTGCAATATTAATGTCACCCCCACTAAGAAGGGTTTAGAGGAGGATCCAGGAAATTATGGACCCATCAGTCTTACTTCAGTGCCTGGGAAAGTTATGGAATGAATCCTCCTGAGAACTACCACAAGCCAGTTGAAGCATGTGATTTGCAACAGCCAGCATGAATTCACCAGGGGCAATCTGTTCTTGGCAAACCTGGTCACCTTCTACAACAAAGTAACCTGCTCAGTTGACATGGGGTGAGCAGTGGATGTTGTCTACCCATATTTCTCCAAGACTTTTGATACGGTTTCCCACAGCCTCCTCATGGGGAAACCGACATGTTACAGTCTTGGCAAATGATCTCTGTGGTGGGTGGGGCTGACAGGCTGTACCAGAGGGTGGTGGTAAATGGCTCCTTTTCAATCTGGCAATCTGTCATGAGTGGGGTTCTGCAGGATAGATATTGGGCCCAACACTGTTCAACATCTTCATAAGCGATCTGGATGATGGGATTGAGTGTACCCTGATGAGGTTTGCCAATGACACCAAATGGAGTGGGGAAGTGGACACACTGGAAGGGAGCCCCAGCCTGCAGATAGACCTGGATAGGCTGGAAGAATGAGCTAACAAGAACTCTATGAAGTTCAACAAGGACAAGTGTAATGTCTTGCACCTGGGAAAACATAATCCTGGAGTGCTGCACAGACTGGGACCAACTGGGCTGGGAAGCAGCTCTGTGAAAATGGATCTGGAGGTCCTGGTGAACAACAAGTTCAATATGAGTGAACAGTGTGCTGCTGCAACAAAGCTGGCGAACAGAGTGCTGGGCTGCACCGAGAAGGGCCTCACCAGAGAGACAAAGAAGTAATTATCCCGCTCTACTCAGTGCTTGTTAAGCCAAACCCGGGATACTGCGTTCGGCTTTGGTTCTCGCTACACAGAAAAGATATGGTCCAGAGAAGGGCCACGCAGATGATCACAGGACTGGGAAGCTGCCATATGAGTAAAGGCTGAGAGTACTGGGTTTGTTTAGCCTTGAGAAAAGAAGGCTTAAGGCAGGATTCATTACCATGTTCCAGTATTTAAAGGGTGGCTACAAAGGAGATGGAGACTCCCTTTTTTACAGGGAATCACATGGAAAAGAGGAGGGGTAATGGGTACAAGTTACTCCTGGTGAGATTCAGATTTGACATAAGAGGGAAAATTTTCATTATGAAAACAATCAGCCATTGGAATAATGTCACCAGGGAAGCAGTGGATTCCCCAACACCAGCTGGACAGGGTGCTGGGCCATCTTGTCTAGACTGTGTTTGTGCCAAGAAAGGTTGGATCGGATGATCCTTGAGGTCCCTTCCAACCTGGTATTCTATGATTCTGTGATCCCTTATTAACAGTTATTAGCTTTGCCAAATGATAAATTATCAGTGGCATCTCACTGTCAGAAAAAATAAGAGCATTTTTGCTAATGCCAGTCTTCATTGAGACCTCTACCATCTGGGAAACAGGCTTTGCTCCTCCTCAGTGAGTCTGATATTGGTGGTGGCTCACCGCCTGTCTGAAAATGCAGACAGCATCTTCACAACAAACCAAACCTCACCTTTGTCTGCTCAAGTAATTACTCACATCATGATGAACCATCTCTTACAGTAAACTAGACTAATTAGAATTACCATGTGTGGCTTAGCAGTTGCATACACTAATTGTACCTAAAGCCATCTCTCACGTGCACCTGATCCTAATGATACTATAGCTGAATGCAGGCAGAAAAGGGAGTTTGTAAAGATGAATATACAGTTTCTCATAGAAGCAAATTTTATTTATTTGGATTAAACTTTCTGAAAGAGAACTGTGAAGATGTTTCCAGTAAAGAAACAAGGAACTCTGCCAAATACAAGGGTTGAAGCGTGACTGAAAAGTAAAAGTCTACAGCAAACAACAGAAATCAGAATATGTAGGGAAGAGTGCAGAGAAAAGAGCAAGGAACAAGATGAAGGCTAAGGGGAAAGAGTGCGTTTGTTAGATGAAGAATTATGTTTGAGCCATTTTGACAACAACACTTTGTAGAAGGTAAGTGGTATTTAACCAAATCAGAAATAAGAAAGGATTTAAGGGTGACATACAATAGAGAAAAAAGTCAATTGTGGACAAGTAACAACTGAACAGAAAACTGGCTCTGAAATACATTGAAATGTGTGCTGTTGCTGGGGTCTTTGTGAGCAGTGTCATACCATCTCTAACACTGGCAAGAAACTTTACTGCTCAGCCAGAGCTGGCACTGAACCCCTCTGTTTGCAAATACAGCTTGACAGTATTGGCGGGACCACAATTAGCACTTCTGGTATCCCCCTGCCTGTGAAAGTACCATATGCCCAGCCCCTTAACTATTTTACTTACTGGATAGTCAGGTTGTGTAATTATTCTTTGTTTAGAGCAGTGAAGAGCAGTGAAGAGCTCTTTTGCTATAATTACAGAAGCTACTAATAAGGTAATTGCATTCCAGGTATTCTAGGAAAGATAAGAAATTAATTTTTCTTTGATTAAACATGTTTTAATACCTGTATTTTCTTAAACGTGGTATCACACAAACAAAAACCAAACCAACAAAACAAAACTCAAAAACATCAACAACAAAACAACAACAAACAAAACCAAATGAAAACAAACAAAACAAACTAACAACAACAACAAAAAGGGCAAATTTGTACAAAAGCCTTTTCTCTACATCAAGTGTCAGGCTGTCATCGTTTACTGCAGGGCAACAATAAACCATGGCAGATGCTCTCTGTTAACCCTCACTGCCCTCCACACTGGGGAAGGCAATAGGAGGAAAAGGGAGAGAGACTTACTAATTAGAAAAGTTAAAAATGCTTTACTAATGCTATTAATAAATAGAGAAAATAATACAAAATATACAAAACCAATCTTGAATTTCCTGGGGTAGTGCAGCATTGCCCACAGCGGAGCTGGCGTTGCTCCAACGGCTGCTGGGCAGGTACCCACAAGTCCTGGGCTGGACTCCACCGTAAACCAGAACTGGATTCAGGGATGCAGGGTCTGGAAACAGGCCTTAGATCACAGGCACAACAGGTAGGGTCCTCTTCAGATGCCGGCCATGGTTGAAGAGAGCAAGACCCTTGTGATCTTCCACTTTTATAGGGTGTATGACGTGCATGGGATGGAATACCTCGTTGGTCAATTTTAGTCACCTGTTCTGTCTGCCCCTCCTTGCAAATACACTCCTCTCACTTATGGGACATGCAAAATTTATCAATAAGCTTGGCTGCCAAAGCAATAAGTCTAAACCTGCACTTCTTCTGCCCACCATTGCTACCATTATCAGCTCCGGAGGGAACAGTGTCTGTAAAAAAATGCAGCCAAATTCAGAAAAGTGCAGTTACTTAGAGGAACTTTGCTGAAAGGAAAATTCAGTAGAAGAGAACTGGTCTTGTTTCAAACAAAACCAGGACACAGGCTCACAGGAAAAATGCTTCAGGGCCCTATCATGCAGAGCAGAAGATTGGCCTGGCTGGCCTCCTGCTGACAGACTGAGACTCCATGCATCAGTTTCCTTTTCTTCTGAGGAAGATCTAAAGCATATTGACAAATAATGATGATAAAACACTGCAGGGGATCATTTAGAGTAAGACACTGGAGCAGGCAATGATTATCCTATTCTGTGAGATAAAACAGTAGCAACTAATAAGTGGCAAGACTAAGAAAATTTGCTAGACTTGGAAAAGGGCAAGAGGGCACAGTGAGGCACAGGTCCATTAGGAAAAACAAGATTGGGGAACAGAAGAAGACATGGCACTCTCTATTTGTGGTCCTGTCTTCTCAAATACAGCAATTTACATGCACATGGGAACAGACTGGGGAAGCCTTCAGCACTGACAGTGAAAAGTACAAGTCTGAAGCCAACCTTATGCCTTATTTATCTTCCAGAACTGGGGAAGGACTTGAAACACTGACTAGCTACACTAATCAGAACAGTCAAGATTCATTAATCCTTTAATCAACTTTTCTTAATTCTGAAATGATTGTATAAAGGTAACCTGATTATTTTGTTTTGTAAAATACTTTGTTTTCATTTTTGGTTCCAGACCTTTGACTGCTTTGCGAATACTCACTTCTTAGTCAATTTTATATCTTCCTGTATCAAAATCAAAATAGAGAAATAAATGATCCATTTGCTCATGGCTAGCAAGCTTTGCTAATAGCGGTATATTGACTTTCTTTCATTACCTCTGTTTTAAAGCTGTGGTATTTTCTCTAGCCTTGTTGCTGAACAACTACAAGGTCTCACAGTAATAAGGCCAACCAACAGACTTTACAGATATTACCCTGTATATACCACCATTCTAAATATCAGGGAAATCTGTGCCTTCTTTAGTCGTGTATTCACGTAATGCCCATGTAAGACCCTGTATAGTACCTCTTTCAGTAGATATTTAAATCACAGGAAGAAACTACAGTTTATATGTCTAATTTTTCCTGAGGTCATACTGAGTTCTGGACAAGGCAGTCCTTCCTTGAAGGGAACTTGTACAGATCCTTTAGGTAACTGATTCAGTGCTTGCTCTGTGAAGAGTTATTTAAACTGAGATGTCATTGAATTTAAATGAATTGCCTTAACACTGTTGTGTGCCTGGCTTGCACAATCAACTAAAAGGCTTTTCAAACAACCTCAAAAAGAGGTCTCTGGTAAAATAAAAACAAAACAAACACAGATTTGTAGTCCTGACTATCTGGAGCTGTGATGAACCTGTTAGGAAAATAAAAGCAAGTAGATCTTTCAATTTCCTCACAGATATGCATCTGAAATACCTTATTGTGGATTATATGCCAAGGCAGAAGCATTTTTATCTTGGAAGGCAGCAGGTGCACAAGCGTGTGTGTGCATGTGTAGGGAAGGGGGGGATCCTGCTTCAAAATAGCTGAGAACGATAAAGCTACAACAGATCCTGGCACTCTGAAAAGATGTGTTCAGTCTCATGGAAGGATGCTGCTCACATGTTATGCAACAAAGCAAAAATGACATTCAGCTTATTCAGCTTAGAAATCAGATTTTTTAAAATGCGTTTTCCTTCCTCTAGTGCATTAGGATTTAACTTCTATTATCCTTTTCAGAATTATATTTTCCATAAAGTCTTATAATACAAGCTGAATCATCCATCTCTCACTGTATTTGCAGTATCTATAGTATCTCTATGTGTATGTATCCCTTCTTTGTATAATCAAAAGCTTAAATGAGTCTGAAGATCATGACTAAAGGCCTGCAAGGCTTTAAAGATGCTTGATTATTCAAAGTCACCAAATTATCATCATGCTACTTCACGTTGCCAGATCTCTTCTGGGTGTATTTTTTGGGGGTTGGAATTAGTTTTGGGGTGTGTTGTTTTTTTTTTTTTTTTTTTTAGCTTCTGCTTGTGTTGCCTGATCTCCATAAAAGGAGACTCACGAGAAGCATTTAAATAGCTTTGCTGTGCCTCATGGCTGGGTAACACTTCCAGAACTCCAGACTTCCTGAAATGTAATACTTTCCAGGTTGCATAAGTGTTTGGTTTGTTTAAGCTCAATATAAAAGAAGCCCTGAAAAGGAAGCAATTGAACACAAAGTTCTCTCTTCCATCCTCACAGGTTTTCTACATAGCAATTGAGGGAGGATTTTTTAATGTATAAGCATTGAACTTATCTTCTGTATTTCTTTTATGTGATATACTAATAGCTAGCAAAAGCATCCAAACAGCAAATTACTAATATCAGAAATGTTATGTGTGATATTGCACAGTATGTGGGGGTGGAAGGGAGCAGTTATATTAGTAATTGCAGCCACAGAGATTTCTATGGCAAAATTTCCATCTAGAGTGACCCAGTCGGAGACTAACCTGGCTGTGCAACAGTAAGTCCACTCTACAATATCAAGTCCTTGCAATTTTCAACAATATTTTCCAGAGCTTGGTTTCTAAGCAAGGAAAATTAGATCAGTGCTTCTTAATGTAATAAAACCTGTATCTTCCTCTTTTATTGGAGCAGGCAGAGGAAAAACAAATCTTATTCTTTTAATCCATTCTCCTATTACAATGTAAACCATTTTTGCCTTATCCCCCATGTATCTGTCCCATTATCCATCATCAACTGCCCTTCCCTGTCCTGTCGAAATTCCTTTCACAGTAAATGGAAACGGAAGCATTTTTCAACCCTGAAAACCAGACCTATCCCTTAACTAAACAATCTCTTTATTAGCTGAGGCTTCTAATTTATGTCTTTGGGCCATTACATATGACCTTTGGGGAGCTCCAATGCATGAACTATACCTCTTTATATTAGCATCCAGCTGAAAAGCTGACATTCTCCCAATATTTCTGCACACATCTATTGATCAAGTGTTTCCATGCATTGAAGTGTTATTTTTCTATTTCCATCTATACTGATATTCTATAGGGTGTTCTTAGGAAATCAACTATTCCATGCCATGTTTGGTCATGCAAACAAGCATGTGTTTTTCTACAAGTTGTAAGAGGTCTCTCACTGTTATATTTCCCTGTGTATCTTTTGCCATACAAACTAAAGCCTGCAGCAAGGATTTAAATACTTGTCTCTCTTGAGGAGGTACTAAAAATAAAAATATAAATATGCTGGAATTTTTGGGTGACAGCATTCCTTTGCACTGTATGTACTCAGAGGTACTATTTCAGTGTTGGGAAATGCACTTCTTCCACTGCTTTTTTCCCTTACCTTTGGAAATTTTAACACATAACTAAATTTGGAAGGAAAGAGCCCCATAGTGGAGCAATCACACAAAGAATTATTTTTGGAATGAAGAAAAGTATTTCTGTTTTTTTGACTCCTCTTTCCAATCTAATACCACTTTAATAATCCTGCACTGAAATTAAAACGCTGAATTCCTGAGATCAGATGATCGGAGCCAGGTCGGTGGGTCCCAATTAAGTGAAATCTTCGAGGTACAGAGAAGTCTTTTCTCGATTTTTTTTCTCTCTGATTCGGGCACTTCTGTTCTCATGCTCAAGACCCAGAAGCCCCAGGAAGCCCTTGCGAGAGCAGCTGACGTGGCGTGGGTGTTACCACAGTGAGGGCGATCACGCCCCGGCCCCTCACCTTGAAAAAGCCTCCGGGAATGCTGCAGCGTCACTGCCCACCAGGCGCTGGAAGGGGCAACCTGTTTTTGACATGGGTGAGTAGCACCCACACTGTGCTGCAGCAGCGGGTGTAGTAACTCGTGCACTAGGGTGCAGAGATTGTCACTTTTTGCTGGTTAGACCCACTCACCTATTGCCACTGTCTCATACCGCTGTCGACCATGGTCTCGTCCAGACACAGAGCTTGTCTCAAGAAGACTGCAGCAACTCAGACTGACTGCCTGCCCCGAACCGTGTCTGTCCAGGTCTCTGGCTGCAGGGAGTGCCAGAGGCTGCTGCTGCTGGGGGATGGAGGCAGGCATCCCACCTGTGTGAGGTGTGAGCAGGTGCAAGATCTGCTCAGCATGGTTGTGAAACTTAAGGAGGAGGTTGAGACACTGAGGTCCATCAGGGAGTGTGAAAAGGAGATTGACTGGTGGAGTAACTCCCTGGCGTGCCACTCAGAAAGGCTCCAAGGGGATACCCCCAAAAAGGTGACGGACCCCCTGCCCTGTCAGGCACAGGGGAAAGACCTGAGACAGCCTCTGTCCTGTTGCTGTCAGGCAGAGTTAGGGGACCAAAAAGATGACGAGTGTTGGAAGTGAGTTCCAGTTTGGTGCCACGGGCAACCCCCCTCCCTACCTGCTTTGCTTTCCCAGGTGCACCTCTGTAATAGGTTTGAGGCCCTGGATCTTGAAGAAGAGGTAGATGAGGATGTGGTGCAAGGCCCATCTACAAGGTCACATAGAAAGAGGCAGTTGACTCCACACCTCAAGACTGCCTCAGATAAGAAAGAAAGAAGGGTAATTGTAGTAGGCAATTCCCTTCTGAGAGGGACAGAGGGTCCAATATGCAGAGTTGACTGTCATTGTAGGGAAGAGTACAGTCTATCTGGAGCCCGGATCAGGGACATCACCAGGACACTCCCCAACCTGGTGCACCCAACAGACTACGACAGGTGGGGAGGAAGCTGCATCCCATAGTCTGAGGGGAATGAAGAAAGATTTCAAGGCCTTGGGACGGATGGTAAAAGAGTCTGGAGCTCAAGTGATTTTTCTCTTCCCTCCTTCCAGTTTTGGTTGATGGCATGGGATGGAATAGAAAAATTCAGTCCCTAAACAATTGGCTACAAGACTGGTGCTACAGGCAGGGCTTTGGCTTCTTTGATAACAACTGGTTTTACAAGACACCAGTCCAGACAGTGATACACGGGAAAGGTTTATCTCACAGGAGCAAAAGGACGCTGGGATAGGAATTAGCAGAGCTCATTTGGAGAGCTTTAAACTAGATCTGAAGGCGGATGGAATTGTAGCTGGGCTTGCATCAGTGGGGCAGCACTCTAATATTGATGAAGGCTGGGAGGCCTCCCATCCCCCCACCCCCCTAGGGTGAAATCAGTGTGCTCAGCTCATTCCCTGAAATGCCTGTACACCAATGCACACAGCATGGGAAATAAGCAGGGGGAGATAGAAACCTGTGTTTGGGCAGGAGATTATGACCTGGTGGCAATTACAGAGACATGGTGGGACAGCTCACATGACTGGAATGTGGTCACGGATGGCTATGTCCTTCTCAGGAAAGACAGGCCAGCCAGGCGTAGTGGTGGAGTTGCTCTTTAGGTGAGAGAGCAACTACAATATATTGAGTACTGTCCAGGCAGGGATGAGGGGTGAGTTGAGAGTGTATGGGTGAGAATTAAGGGGCAGGCTGGCAGGGATGATACTGTTGTAGGTGTCTATAATAGGCCACCAGATCAGGATGAGGAAGTTGATAAAACCTTCTACAATCAGCTGAGATCAGCTTCACAGTCACAAGCCCTGGTTGTCGTGGGGGATTTTAACTTCCCTGATGTTTGCTGGAAGGACTACTCAGCCAGCCAGCCACAGTCTAGTAGGTTCCTCCAGTGCATTGACAATAATTTTCTGTTGCAAATGGTGGAGGAGCCGACTAGGAGAGGTGCACTGCTGGACCTCCTCCTTACTAACAAGGAGAGTCTGGTTGAAGCAGTAAGGGTTGAGGGCTGCCTTGGTTGCAGTGACCATGAAATGGTGGAGTTCAGGATCTTGGGTGGCAGGAACAGAATAGCAAGCAGAATTGCAACACTAAACTTCAGCAGGGCAAACTTCGACCTTTTCAAGCAATTGCTAGGGGAAATCCCATGGGCAAGGCTGCTTGAAGGTAAAGGGGTCCAAGATAGAAGGTTAGTGTTCAGGGACTCTTTCTACCGGGCACAAGATCAGGGCATCCCGACATGTAGGAAGTCAAGGAAGGGAGCCAGGAGACCTGTGTGGTTAAACAGGGAGCTGCTGGGTAAGCTCAAGTGGAAGAGGAGAGTTTACAGATCATGGAAGGAGGGGCTGGCCATTTTCGGAGAATATAAGTCTGTTGTCAGAGGGTGTAGGGAGGCAACTAGGAAAGCTAAGGCCTCCTTAGAATTAAACCTGTTGAGAGGGGTCAAGGACAACAGAAAGAGCTTTTTCAAATATGTGGCAGATAAAACTAACACCAGAGGCAAGCCCACTGGTGAACGAGGTGGGTGCCCTGGTGACAGAAGATACAGAGAAGGCAGAGTTACTGAACGGCTTCTTTGTCTCTGTCTACTCTGCCGGAGGCTGTCCTGAGGAGCCCTGTACCACTGAGGCCACAGAGGAAGTCAGGAAAATGGAGGAGTTTGCCTTGTTTGATGAGGACTGAGTTAGGGAGCAATTAGGCAATCTGGACATCCATAAATCCATGGGTCCAGATGGGATGCACCTGCGGGTGCTGAAGGAGCTGGCTGAGGTCATTGCTGGACCCCTCTCCATCATCTTTGCCAAGTCTTGGGAAATGGGAGAGGTGCCTGAGGACTGGAGGAAAGCAAATGTCACTCCAGTCTTCAAAAACGGCAAGAAGGAGGACCCGGGTAACTATAGACTTGTCAGCCTCACCTCCATCCCTGGGAAACTGATGGAACAACTTATCCTTGGTGCCATCTCAAGGCATATCAAGGATAAGAGGGTCATTAGGGGCAGTCAACATGGCTTCACCAAGGGGAACTCGTACTTGATCAACCTCATTGACTTTTATAAGGACATAATGAGGTGGATAGATGATGGCAGGTCAGTGGATGAGGTCTATGTTGACCTGAGTAAGGCATTTGACACAGTCTCCCACAGCATCCTTACAGCTAAACTGAGGGAGTGCAGTCTGGACAATCGGGTAGTGAGGTGTACTGCGAACTGGCTGAAGAGAAGAAGCCAGAGAGTTGTGATCAATGGGGCAGAGTCTAGTTGGACGCCTGTATCTAGTGGAGTGCCTCAAGGGTCAGTACTGGGGCCGGTATTATTCAGTATATTTATCAATGATTTAAATGAGGGAATAGAGTGTACTATCAGCAAGTTTGCTGATGACACCAAGCTGGGAGGAGTGGCTGACATGCCAGAAGGCTGTGCTGCCATCCAGCGAGACCTGGACAGGCTGGAGAGTTGGGCGGGGAAAAAATTAATGAAATATAACAAGGGAAAGTGTCGTGCATCTGGGTAGGAAAAACCCCAGCTTCCAGTATAAATTGGGGAATGACCTACTAGAGTGCAGTGTAGGGGAAAGGGACCTGGGGGTCCTGGTGGACAACAGGATGACCATGAGCCAGCACTGGGCCCTTGTGGCCAGGAAGGCCAATGGCATCCTGGGCTGTATTAGAAGGGGGGTGTTCAGTAGATCGAGAGAGGTTCTCCTTCCCCTCTACTCTGCCCTGGTGAGACCCCATCTGGAATATTGTGTCCAGTTCTGGGCCCCTCAGTTCAAGAAGGACAGGGAACTGCTGGAGGGGGTCCAGCACAGGGCAACAAAGATGATTAAGGGAGTGGAGCATCTCCCTTATGAGGAAAGGCTGAGGGAGCTCGGTCTCTTTAGTTTGGAGAAGAGGAAACTGAGGGGTGACCTTATTAATGTTTATAATATAAAGGGTGAGTGTCAGGAGGATGGAGCCAGGCTCTTCTCGGTGACAACAAATGATACGACAAGGGGTAATGGGTTCAAATTGGAACACAGGACGTTCCACTTAAATTTGAGAAGAAACTTCTTCTCAGTGAGGATGACAGAGCCCTGGAACAGGCTGCCCAGGAAGGTTGTGGAGTCTCCTTCTCTGGAGACATTCAAAACCCACCTGGACACATTCCTGCGTAACCTCATCTAGGTGTTCCTGCTCTGGCAGGGGGATTGGCCTAGATGATCTCTTGAGGTCCCTTCCAATCCCTAACATTCTGTGATTCTGTGTAATTATAACACAGGCACTGTTTCTTTTAATTCTTGGGCAAAGTGTTCACTTAGGCTGTCTCAAGCACATTTTAATCTGAGAGAGGAAAATTTAGTCCTTTAGTGTGACTAGATCAATAGGAGGCGTAGGTAAACAGTAAGATAGAAACTATGGTCTAAACTCTAATTGTTAACTTAATTAGGGGGGAAAAAAGAAAAAAGAGGCAGCTCTCCCCTTGGAGGTGATTAATGCTTGATTGGTTTCATACTAAGAAAGCAAGGATAAATACTACATCATGACCCCATGATGTCCTCTCTTCCCTCAATCCCCAGCACCTTCTCTGCAGAGCCCAAGGACAATAATGGAGATTTTTACATTATGGAGAGTGCACAGATGTGGAGAGTCTCTGGCTGTGTGCTGTGAACAAGCCAGGGCTTGATCCAGCTGTGCTACACGGAAGGATTTCCCTGAGACACCAGAGACAAAAGGAAAGTAAACAGAAGCCGCTCTGCCCTCGACCCAGGCTGCAGGAGGGGCGTTGCCGCTGCGCATGAACAGTCTGTGAACAGTGCCCTGCAGCCAATCACCATAGTGGGGGGGGATGAGTGACTGTGAGTGTAACCAATTGTAGCCTGCACTTGCCGCATGGCCTTTTGGTATAGAGTATATAAGGCTTGGAAAAACGTGGTCTCGGGAACATTGATATTCAGTGTTGTTTAAGAGTTCATTAAAGAGTACGGATGGTAAATTCACATTGAATTAGACTCCTTACTCTCGCCCGGCCCGCCCGTTCGATCAAAGAGCTTATGCCGGCGTCTGGATTCGTCGAATTTGCTACCGCCACACACAGAAGGATATCAAAGAACATTGCCCTCTTGCTGTACTGTGAACCAGGGTGACAGAGGCAGCCACAGAACTGTGGGCCTGCATGGCCATCTTGTTGACACTTCTAACGGCATTTTTCTAACTATCATTTTCAAAGACTAACACTGGAAGAAAACACTGCTTAAAAATGCTGCATCTGAGTCTGTCACCTTCTGGCACGCCTACAGCCTGAGCCACCCCAGCCTGGCAGCATGGAGGGAATATCTTCACTGCCCACTGTTATTCATGGTCCCATCCTGGGCCAGTTTATTGTATAAGACTAAACATAGGGAGTAGTAAAATAGAACATACATACCAAAAGTAAAGTATCAAACGTGTTGCATTCATTCTGAATTCCTTGAGGCAAGTTGCTTCATTTACCTTATAGCATTTAGTAGTATATATAATTACTGCAAGGCATAATAGGACTGATACACCATTTTCCTGGATTTTCATTGGTTATTTCCATTGGGCAGTGTAAGGCATAAGGAACGAGGCGTAGCTGTCTTTGGAAATTAATCACATGCTTTTTCTTTTAAAATTTATTTCAAGCTTATTATATTGAACCAAGTATGAAGACCAAATTAGTGAGAATTACTACATCTTTCTAGACAGGACCGGCATTTGAGCCAAATATCAACAGCTTATGTGGCTTAGTTTTTCTTGATTTATTTTCAGAGCAATCAATTTACTAATGCATTTTATTTTCTATTTGGTGAAGATCATGTGTCAGGCACCCGACCAAGGAGTATTCACCATACTGCAGATGTTCTCTAAGAGAGAAAGGACAAGGAGGAAATCAAGTCTAGGCTGTAGAAGGAGGTGAGCAGTGGCAATATTTCAGGTTCTGCATCTAGAGCTACATTTGGAAAACTATTAAATGGGTGCCAAGAAGCCAAGAACTGTCTCCAAACATGAAGATTCTTTTTTTCTTTCTTTTTTTTTTTTTTCTTTAAATTCCTACTCACAAAGAGTCTAAAGTCAGGAATATGAAAAGGAAGGTAACAACACTGTTACCACAGCAGCCTCATCATTTTATATGCCCTTTGAGATGACACTCCCTGTTTGAGCCATGTCCTGTGTTTCAGTCTGGCTCTCTGTATCAGTTAAACCACCAGTCTGCAGCATGAACGTAACATGTACTAAAACTTGTGGTAGTAACCCAAGCAAAGCAAAGAATAAGCATGTGTAAGCCTCTCCAATGTTATGTACTGCTGAAAATGCTTCCATTATAGGAAATTAAATATGAGATGCATATCCTATATGCATCTAATGCATCCTATATGCATATGAGAAAAGTTTTCCTTCTTAGCTTTTCCTGTATAGAATTAGAAACAGTTTCATGGATGAACATTCAGCTGCTCTAAGCAGCAATTTGACTTGGTGTAGGATGCTGTACAACTTGTTTCTGAGGAGCAAGAGCTCATGCACAGGCAGCAGTGCCCTGGAGGATGTGTCTTGTGTCTCCAAACCCATCTTCCACAGTTATGAGGAAAAGCATGCCAGCTGTTCTGGCTGCAGTTCAAGCCCACACCATGATAACATGCTGTCATACACCTCTCAGTCAACAAAACCAATATATCTCTCAGTGACACAGGAATAAACATAAAGGCATCTATAATTTATGGAATATTTAACATGAGATACTGTCAGATAGTGCAATCCTATTATATTTACCTGGAGTAAAGTCCTGGCTCTGCTCAAGTCAACTGGGGTCTTTGTCACTGACTTCAGTGGAGTTATGACTCAATCCTCATAAGCCTTGTCCTTTCAAATCACTTGTGAAATTTACTCAGTGCAGAAAGCCAGTACTAGATGTAGACACCAGCTCATTTTTTAAAAGAAGTATTGAAATGGGGTTTGAGCTCTTCCCAAAACTCCTTTTGAAGAGAACAGTAGTTCTTATGAAGAGTACTTGTGGATCAGGCAGCTGGTCAGAGATTTCTGGAGGAAATGCCACTAAACACCTTGAAAGATGTAAATTATTTTGTAACTTTAATACTTCAATATCTGAAGGAAATTAAGAAATCTTTTAAAAACAACTCACCCAAATAAATTTGTAGGGGGGAGGTATCGGGGTGGGAGGAGGGTGGGAAACAACAACACAAACCAAACACAACCACAAACCCAAAAAACACCTTATAAGAAATTTAAAGAGGCAGAAAAAGCGTTGTTTTGTATGTTTGTTTGTTTGTTTGTTTCTCTTGATATATCCATATGTCTATCTTTCTGTGGTGTTAGTGCTTAATGAAAATGTCATTAACATATTTTCTTTGCTAAAAATTACACTTCAAGTCTTGATACTTGTCACAAGAAAACTATTTGACAAAGCTGGCACTTTTTAAAAATTTAATTTGAACAAATTTCTTTCAGAGATAAGACAGCCCTTTCCCTCTTGTGAAAGTTTTTTAAATACAGGGCCTTCCTGTGGGAAAAAATAAATGTTTTTCTGGTGAAAAATGAGTTATTTTGTCTACCCTAGGCCTGAACCTGAGGAAGAGCTTTCTAAATGAAACATGGGCAGTAATATCACTCCAGTGCCTGCCATAAAAGTGTTCAGGAAAATCACAGAAACTCGAACCATGGTGTTGTATGTAAGTTTATGGCTTAGCTAGGACATATGGAATAGGAACAGCTGAAGTCTTGGGAGAAAAGATTCTTCAACGATGAAGAATGAGCCTGTTGTTCCAGTACTGGGAATTATATGCTGCATGTTTGTTCCTTGGCTCTGCCAGAGACTTCCTGTGTGTTCTTGGAGAAGGTTCTCATTCATGTTGGGATTTGATCAACTTCTGCAAAATGGGAATAGTGACTATTCTTCTCTGCATCCCTTCCCCTATTTAATGTAGTTATTTTCCAGTCCATGAACCTAATTTACTTCATGCACACCCACATTCACATCCACAATTCACATTCACAATCTTACTTGCTTCAATCCTCTAATTTAAAGAGTAGTCTGCAGAGAAACTATAACACTTTACATCTATTGACAGTCACAGACATGACTTAAGACTTCATATATTCTTTTTTTCTTTTCCTTAAAAAATACATTTTGATAAAACATGCATGATGAGATATGGTTATATTCCCTTATATTTCACTCCTGTTGGTTTTGGTTTAGAGCATACCTGTCATAAACTCTTAAAGAGATCTTTTACTTATTATTTAATGTGATTACTATTCCCATAGGTCTACACTTTGGCAGGGTGGAAGATTGTGTTTGGCAGCCTTACAGAGGGTTGGGGCAGAAGTAAAGGGGGTGTTCTTCTATGCGCTTCTGGAGAGCATTTCTGAGAGGGTTTAGTGAGAAACAGTTTGTCATTCATACTTTCTGCCAAGGTTGGCTAGGGGACCTTTTCTGAGCTTCCTTTCAGCATTGGAAACTTGTCTCTTGTCTCTCACCCAGGTCATCTCCTTCATACATCTGGCATTAAAATAATTTGCACTCTACTGGGAAGGCAGTATTTGGTGGGCTGGCAGGTCATTTCAAGTGATTTTACTCGCTACCCTAGGCAGGCTCTTTAAGTGAGTCTATTTTAGACAAAGGCCTTGCCAGTGTGTGAACTTCCAAACAGTGTAACTGCCTTTCCTAGCCCACAATTAGATTTTCTGAAACCAAGTCATCATCTACAACCAACATACAAGAGAGAGTATTTGCTGAATGGTTGTGCTACTCAGGCAGTGCCTACCTGAATTGAGAGCCTCTCTCATGCAAAAGCCCACATCAACAGGGGCAGCAGGGTGCCAGTGTGAGTGGGATTTCCAGACAAATGATTAGAGCTCCTCAAAATAAATAATCACCATGTTTGATGATAATGAACATTAAAGGTCGAGCCCCAGCCATACGTACTTTGCTTAATGAACAGCTTCAGCTTCAAGATTTTGCTTTGAAGCTATAACACACTTCAACTTTCTATTTCATCTATACATGAGATGACCAGGAAGTGAATTTTTATTTTGGGTATCAATGTTTTGACTTTTCAAGTTGCTCTTAAACATTTCCTATTCTGTTCTCCTAAAGCATTTACAGACAGCTTTTGAACAGATCATTACAAGTATCATTTGGCTTATCTGTGAAGACAGAGAGAAAGGGGGCAGGTGTTTTTGAGAGGGCAATGGTAGGCCCATATACTGGAGGTATTTAAAAACAAAATGAAAAAATCTAATGCCTTCCTCTTTTCAACATCCCTTAGGCCCAAAGACAAGATGATAAAAATATAAAATTTCACTTGAATAAAATCCCAGATTCAGTCAGAATTGTGCCTTTCAGTGGTTCCAACAGCAGTCTGTTTTATTTTTTCTGTTATAATGTTTTGATTTCAAGAGTTTTTTGCTTTTTTTTTTTTTTTTTTTAAGAATGACTGAATAATAATAACTCTCCCTACACATTAGAAATATTTGGATTCAAACAGACTGGAATTTTTACAACTCCAAAAACCAAGCAAAATATTGATTTGTTTCAATATGCAAGTGGTACAACAACATACGATCCTTCCTTCTTACATGCATATAGAAGGCAACAGCTCTCCAGAAGAGACCTGCCACATTTCGTATGATGCTTTAAACTGCATACGGTATAGGATAAGACATTGTGCCATGCCCTCCTTTATGAGACATTTTTTAGTCATGAGTTCCTTTTATTCTTCTTAGTCATAAAATACACAGAAAAGGCCAAGGGATTAATCTGAACCTAGCTCTTTGACGTATTAGGCTGTTCTGCTGAGCATTCAGCCCTCTCTTCAGTGTACAAGTCTGACTGTCTCCAGTGGAATTTATAAACAGCTCTAACACTGGTCAAAAGATTTATTCTTCCAGTTCATTTCTCTCTAAGTGGACAGACATGAACTCCAGCAATGGTACCTTGTATGGCATACAACCCTCTCTCCAAATGAGTATTTATCACTGATGACTCATACTAAATGGCATCTCACAGCCTGAAATAGCTATTATGCATTATGAGGATGATCTTATTTAATAACTCACCAGGAACTTGTAGACTGCTACTAATTCTACTAGATATAAAATAGACTGTGCAAGGATGCCAAATCATGAGAGCAGGCTGCTCAACAATCAGAGCAAGCCAAGGAACCTTTAGAAAGGGTTGCAGATCATAATCTGTTTTGAAGCAAATTTGCTGAAATTTGTGCATACCAAAGGCTTTCCTTAGATATCTAATCTTGTACCCTGAGCCTGCTGAATGGCTAAAATACTTGTGAAAGCTGCTGAAGTCCCTTTAAGGATTTTAGCACTATTTCTGTTTTACTGTCTTGCCTTTGGTGTTTTTAAAGATTCTTCCCTTTTTTTTTTTAATTTTTTCTGACTATATGTTTGCTAAATGCAAAGTAAAGCCACTTAGAATATAAAGAAACCAAGCACTTATGGTGCTGAGGGGATTATTCCAAGCAACTTCTCCACTTTCATTCACAGATGGTTTAATCTTTTTGCTGTGAGTCATGTGCTGTCTCCTCTGTCTGGAAAGTGGAAAGTGGATGGTTCAGTAGTGATATTCAAAAAATATGTTTTTAGGCTAGAGGGGTATTTAACACACATGAAAGTTATGCTGCCTCATGGGGCCACTGAGAAGTACTGGGCAAGTGGGATTGCTTACCATTTTGACAAGATCCTACATGTTATATCACAGTGTGTCTTCATACAGAGGATCACAGTCTCAACAAGATCTTGAGTAGCTTGTGAAGCTCCAGCTGTTACACCCCTTATCCTTGTGCTGTGGCTGGCTGTAGCCAGGATAACTTCCCAGAGATTTCTTTCTGACTCTTTGTGTACTCATATTCCTTCTGAGCAGTAACTTGGAAAGAAAGAATACTGGTTTTAACTGACATTGCAAGAAGAAAATAAAAACAGATTAAATGCTTGAAGCAAACTGGCCCATTCATAATATCCAATGCTTCCAACTCTTTCTAATATTTAGACACAGATTCTTTAAAGTTAATAGTTTATTTTGGTAACTGATGAGTGGTCAAATGTATTCACTGTTGGCATAACTCTGCAGTTGTGGAAATCAGTAGTAAAAACTCCCATTGACTTAATCTGGACCACAGGTAGAGCAGTACTAAACGACTGTGAAAAAACTGTCTTGAAACTATTGTTAATGAAAAATAGATGAAAGCAGAGAAGTTTGAGTAAACATTTTTATTATAAGACCTTTATTGGCTTTGCTGCACTGTTAGGGAAGTTTCTTATCCCTAGGTTTCCTGCAGCAGAGACTCAGGCATGGATTCCAAAAATTCTTCTAAAATAAATATTCCCAAGGTACAGTGTAGAGCAGCTCAAGCTGGTTGCCTCTTGAAGAGGAACCCTCAGCAGAAAAGAACTTGGAGAATTACCCTCACAATTCAAGCCCTTATTTGGTTTGATGTAGTGTTGCACACAGGAATCTGAGATGCCTTCTTATGGGTAGACCACATCCACATCCTACTTTAATTTCTTCTGTTGCTGTTCCCTGAAGTAAGGGAAACTTGCCATAAGCTTCATCTTTGTACCAGCTCCACTCATTCTCTAGGTTTATTTTAGTTCCATGCATGACCATGGTGCAAAGATTTAAATTTTCCCTACTAGCGTGTGTTCCCATACTCCCACATAGTTAACATGAGCTTGAGACCATGGCCACTCTAGGGTTCTTCTGTTCATGGAAACTATCCTCGCTTCAGTTTTCTTAATCATCCAGAATTGTCTTTGAGATAGGATGTATGCAGGATCTGTCCTTATAATACTTAGCCATGCTGCAGCAGTCATCAAAATCAACAGAATCAAGAGTGATGAGATGTCCCACTTCATTTTTTGTCATTGCAGAATTTTCTCAGGAAGTGGCCATTCATTAGCTGCTGAGACACTAATTACTTGTTTGGCATGAGAATGATGTATACAGTTTTCTTTTCCTAGAGCTTTAACAGAAAAATGACAATAAGATAGTATATGGTCCTTCCCATTTAGGTTCCAATTTGGATTTCCATGAAAATCTCAATAAAAACTTCATCTCCAGGGTGTATAACATGTATCTGTATTTCTGGTGGTGCTGACTGATACCACTGAGCATATTTTCCGTCATTTTTGAACTCCTCTTGGATATACAATACATACTGGGTTAACCACTCATCTCTATCTAACAGGCTGGTCTTAGCTGAGATATAAGTTCCTGGCATAGCCAAATGTCTCCAAAAGAGAACTGCTGCTGGGGTTAGTCCTATGGGACTTAGCTCCCATAGTGCTCCCACAGAGCTAAGTTCAATGCTTTTGGCTACTTTAATCCAGTGTGTGTGCACATTCCAGATCCTGTTCCTTTTAATGTCCTGTTCATTCTTTCTACCTGTCCTGAAGACTGTGGGTGATTGGGAGTATGCATGATACTCTCTATTTCAAGTGATTTATACAGCTGTTTGATTATGCTTGCTGCAAAAATGGGTACCCCTGTCTGACTCCATTGACTCTGGAACCCCATATCGGAGTATAACTTCTTTCAGCAAGGCTTTTATACCTCCTTCTGTGTCTGCTTCTCTTGTTGGAAAGGCTTTACCCACCTTGATAGCTGATCTACTACCACTAACAAATGCATGTATCTGTTCATAGCTGTTTTATCTGCATATCTCCTTGCAATCACTGAAAAGAAAATAGGCCCATGGGCATCTTCCTGACTCTCAGCTTGTTTGGGATTTGAGAACTTTTGGCAGGCTTGGCAGGTACTGGTGATTCTTTTTGCAGCAGCATAAACCCATGGTGCTGTCCGTACTCTCCATACTTGATCAGCTACAACCTCTGCTCTTCCTTGAGCTTTGTCATGAAACCACCTAGTCACAGCAATGAAATATTTCTTTGGTAGTATCGCTTTTCTTCCAATTGTCCATATTCCATCATCCTCTTGTTTTGCTTTCTGCTTTTCCCATTGTCTCTTCCATTGAACAGTCTTTGTCATACATGATTTTGGGGTCCATTAAGCTTGGCCATTCACTCTAGTTCTCCAATGAAATTGCTATCATACACTGTCTCAGTGGTTTTCTAGCTGCAGCCTTTGCATGTGCATTGGCTAAGGTGTTTCCTTTATTGATTTCCATACTGTCTTTCATATGAGCAGTGCAGTGCAGAAATTTCTTTTGGCAATTGGACTGATTCCAGTAAGTTGTATATTTCTTCTCTATTTGCTATCTTTTTCTACGATGATGTGAAAAACCCATGCTCTTACTGTAACATACCTGTTGCATAGCATACCCTGAAAGTCTACATATATGTTGACTCATTTCCCTTTTCCCAGATGTGCTGCACATATTAAGGCCACCAGCTCTGCTTCTTGTGTGCTCAGTCCCATCAGGAGTGGTTCAGCTTCAATTGCTTGTTCCTGGCTGACCACAGCATACCTGGACCATGGTTGTCCCTGTATGTAGTGGGATGAGCATCTAAAAGAGAGCTAAATCTGGGTTCTGCAAGGGAACATCAGTTAAATCAGTTCATGGTTTGCTGGAAGTGTGCATCACCTGATCACACTGATGGTATTCCTCTCCATCATCAGGAAAAGGTATTGGAGTATCTGGATTCAGGGTATTGTATCTCTTAAAGGTTACATTGTCTGCCATTAGGAGGATCAGTTCACATCAGTGTGCCCGTTGTGGAGACGCCACTTGAGTTGCATATTGTTTTAGCAGGGTCTCTACTTCATGTGAGACGTAAACTGTCAGAGGGTCCCAGAATAAGTGGACAGCTCTTTTCTAGTATTGCTTGTGCTGCCACTGATTTAATGCAGGCTGGTATTCCCACTGCAAACAGATCTAGTTCTGTGGAGTGCAACTGGTCTTTGGTGGGGTCCTAATTTCTGTGTTGTCACTCTACTGGCTATCCCCTTCTTTAATGTACTTACAAACTAAAGGGTTTTGTATAATCTGAGAATCCTAGGGGAGGGGCAGAGGCTAAGGCTTCTTTTATTGCTTTAGATGCTCCCTCCCTTTCTGGGCCCCATGTGGTAGACCCTCATCTCTTGCTGCTTCTTTTAGGGGTTTTGTTAGTTCTCCTAACCCAGGGATCCACAGCTGACAGAATCCTACCACTCCAAGGAATTCCTGTACCTGTCTCGTTGTGCCCAGATGTGGAAATTTAACTATAGTGTCTACCTTTTCTGGGTTTATTTGTGTCTGGCCTTCCCTCAAAATAAAAGCTAGGTATTTCACTTCTTTCTGATACAACTGAAGTTTTGACCTTTCTCTGCTAAGGAAGTACATAAATGCACAGTATCTATTGTACAGGCTCTTTCATCTTTGCTCTCTACTAGTAAATTGTCTAAGTATTGCATAAAACCAGATTCAGACAGCAGTTTTATACCTCAAATAATTTCACAGTATTTGTGAAAAAAATGTAGGCAACCGTGCAAACCCTTGTGGGAGACGCAGCTAGGTCAGCCGCTGCCCTGTCCATGTGAAAGCAAACAAAAGTTGACTAGTTTTGTCTAGCACCATACTAGAAAAAGAGTAGTGGTTATATCAATTAGAGTAAAACATTTTGCCTGACATGATATTTGCAGGAGTATAGTGGGGCAATCAGACATTACTGGGTGAGGAACCACTACGTGCTGATTAATTGTCCATAAATCCTGTACAAAGCAATATACTAGGTCTCCATCTTTATCTAATCTATTTTTCTTTACTGGGAGTATAAAAGTATTGTAGAGTGACTCCCATACTTTTAACAATTCTTGAGTTAGATCTCTGTCGATTTGTTTTTGAATTATTTTTCTGCTTCTTGGGGAACAGGATACAGTTTCACAGCAAAAGGAACTCTTCCCTATCATCATACACAAACAGAGCCATGCTCAGAATTTTTTGCAGGTTTTTCCTTTGCCAACCAGCCATATGCTCTTTGAAATACTTCGTATATGAGGGGCCGCTTGATTGATAAACACACTATTTCCAAATGCTTCATTAAAATCTAATGTCTGCCTATATTCTTGTACTTTGGTCAATTAATCTCTAATTCACTACACTCTCTAATTGCTTCCATTAGATTTTGAAGTGCTGTTTGGCAAGTGGCTCTATCCCTGCTATTATTTTAATCCCAATTTGTAAAATTAGCTGACCTGGGATCCCTATTCCCTCCAACCTGCTGAGCTAGTTCTGCATCCTTATTAATTATTTTCTCTTGTCCAGTCAAAATAGTTCTTTAAATAGTATTGGAGGATCTTTCCAATTTGGGTTATATCTGGTACCTATATCAGAAAACAGCTGAGCACATGTTTCAGCCCCTTCTCTCAGCCTTGGCATTTTGCCTCTGCATGTGGCTATATCACTAGGATCCCCAAGCTGCTCCGTATATACATTTAACACAGGTGGAGCCCCCGTAGCTTCGCCTAGTTGCATAGCATCATGAGTAGGCAGCACATTAGAAACCACAGGACAGAGTCTGGCAGCAGGCAGAGTAGTATCAGAGGATGGAGAAGAAGCAGCAAAAGGTGTGGCAGACACAGCCTGAACTCCATCATCTGGAGCAGTAGCTTCAGCTACAGCAAGCATTACCTCTTGTGTTTCGATTCCCTGACTCAGCTGCTTTCTCCTGCACTCTCAGCCATGTCAAACATACTAATAATCCATTTATCCCAGGAATCTGTCTTTTGGGTGACATCACAAGAAGGTACATTCCTGATGATCTTTGCAGTGGCCATAGTTATGCTGGGCTTCTGTTTTTAATTGTAAATGGCCAGTACTCTCGACATAAGGTCGTTGTGTGAGTTTTTTTTGACAAATTCACTGTACTGTAAATTTTTCTCCCATTTTTGCAACACATCAACTAAGGGTGTCCCCTTCTCTATACCAAGGGTAGTCCCCATTACCTTTGATTATGTGCTATGTATGCTTTACATTGATCAGGATATGCGCTACCCGCTTAATTTGTATGTTTTATGCTGCCATGCACCTGTGTTATGTACTCTTTACACTCATCAGGCCACGTAGTCCTCCTTTAATTTGTGTGCCTTATGCTGATCGGGCCAGGCACTTCCTCCTTTGAATGTGTGTGCGTTATGCTGCCGCACACCTGTGAACAAGCTTGCAGCAGTACTTTCACTAAATCTGCTCTAGGAACTTTAAAACATGTACTTTTCTGCCTTCTGTTCTCCAAAGGTCCCAGGTGACCCCACCCCTTACCAGCAGTTGAATGTTTGAAGATGAGACGCTCTGAAGGTGGTGGCCTAGGTTCCCATCTGGGAGACCAAACTGTTAGAGAAGTTCCTTTCCCCTAGGTTTCCTGCAGCAGAGACTCAGGCATGGATTCCAGAAATTCTTCTAAAATAAACAATTCATTCCCAAGGTATAGTGTAGAGCAGCTTGAGCTGGGTGCCTCCTGAAGAGGGACCCTCAGTGGAAAAAAGCTTGGACAACTATGCCCCCACAATCCAAGCTCCCATCCCTATGTGTCACTCCAGGCTACCTGCAAAATTAGAGTTTGAGGTCTCCCTTTTCTTCATTGGATCACTTCATTTTATTAGGTTTGTGCAAAAGCAATTGCAGTTTTGGACCATAAATTTTAAATCATTATAACTAGGCTCTAGCACATCTGTATTAATCAAAATAGGAACCATTACAATGAACACATTTTTACCAATGAAAAATAAGTTTGTTTATCCCTGTATCATAAAAAACTGTGCTTCAGGATTCAACAAACTCTTGGAAAGCATTTTCTGCATCCTGCCAGTTGTGGAAGCATTTTCCCTGCAAAAAGTTGTTGAGATGGTTGAAGAAGTGGTAGTCAGTTGGTGACAAGTCAGGTGAATATGGCCAATGAGGCAAAACTTCATAGCTCAATTTGTTCAACTTTTGAAGTGTTGGTTGTGCGGCGTGTGGTTGGGCATTGCTGTTGAGAAGAATTGGGCGCTCTCTGTTGACCAATACTGGCTGCAGGCATTGTAGTTTTTCATGCATCTCATCAATCTGCTGAGCATACTTCTCAGATGTAATGGATTTGCCAGAATTCAGAAAGCTGTAGTGGATCAGACCAGCAGCACAGCATCAAACAGTGACCGTGACCTTTTCTTGGTGCAAGTTTGGCTTTGGGAAATGCTTTGGAGGTTCTTCTCAGTCCAACCACTGACCTAGTCATCGCTGGTTGTCATGTAAGTTCCATTTTTCATCATATGGCACAATTTGATCAAGAAATGGTTCGTTGTTGTTGCATAGAATAAGAGAACATGACAGTTCAAAATGACAATTTCTTTTTATTTTTGGCCAGCTCATGAGGCACCCGCTTACTGAGCTTTTTCACCTTTCCACTTTGCTTCAAATGCTGAACAGCCATAGAACAGTCAACATTGAGTTCTTCAGCAACTTCTGTAGTTGTAAGAGGATCAGCTTCGATAACTGCTCTCAATTGGTCATGATCAGCTTCTGATAGCCAGCCACTACGTTCTTCATCCTCAAGGCTCTCATCTTCTTTGCAAAACTTCTTTAACCACCACTGCACCGTACGGTCATTAGCATTTCCTGGGCCAAATGTGTTGTTGATGTTGCGAGTTGTCTCTGCTGCTTTATGACCCAGTTTGAACTTGAATAAGAAAATAGCTTGAATTTGCTTTTTTGTCTAGCATAATTTCCATTGAGTAAAATAAATATAAAATAAACAGCAAGTAATAAGTCAGTAGTAAAAAAAACCCATAAAGCAAGAAAAGCATATTGAAGTGTTGTATAACACAACCACATTTACTTAAGAATGTATTCCAATATCAAACAGCAAATTTCAAAAATGCAAAAATCACAATTACTTTTGCACCAACCTAAGTGCAAGTGGGCTGTCAATTGAAGTTCTGAGCTTCAGATGCTAGTTTGCACCTGCAGCTGGAGAAAATTAGTTCCTGGCAATAGCCAAAACCTTCTTTTGTTAGATGCTGTTCTGTTACTTATCTCCAGGGATCCAGCTCCCCTTATCTTCTAGCTTGAAGACTCTGAGGCCTTTTTCACTTTACAAAGCAGAAAGGTTCATAGCTTGCAGAAATTATGCTAAGTAAACTTACTTATGCTAAGTGAATTCTATATAAGCAGTTTCTAACAAAGTTTTATAAGAAGTACTATATCCAGCAATTCAATAAGCTAAGGCAGTCTATTCCCTAACAGCACCATCAACTAGAGAAAATTTGAAAAAAAAATTAGTTCACTGGTTTAAGGAGATAATATATTTGTGATCTTGACTTCTCAGTTGGCTTTGTTGTATGTGTTTCCAACCACAAAATCTCCGTGCAGAATTTTGGACAAGACTGACTAGTTAGATGTAACCTTTGGTCGTAGAAAATCCCAAGCAGTAAAACTTGCTGGATGGGAGTTAACCTACTGCTGAATTCTTGCAGCTCATGGGAGATTATTACTGGACAGCAGTGCTCAGGCCAAGAGAGGACTGAAGCAGCGGGTAATTAAAACAAAATTCCTGTGTGCCAGCACATCACTGTAAGATAATGCAGTTTAAAAACTAAATAGCATGAAATAAAATAATTGCTAAGCAGAAATATTTCACTTTAAGCCAAATCAGTCTAAAGGAAAATAGTTTATTCCAAGCTACATAGCACTGGATAAAATCAGCAAAGGTAAAACACACCTTTCTATCAGGAAATGATCTGGTAGAAAATTTCTGACCTGCCCTTTCTCTTGTATTAGTATTCCTACCCTACATAAAACCTGTTCTCAATATGTTAGGATACTGAGAACTCACAGGAAAAATTTGTAACCACTTGGAATGGACTTGTAAAGTGTTTTAAAACTCAGCCCAGTGCTCTGAACAAGTTAAAGAAATTCTGTTTGCATCACACCTCTTGTCCAGTAGCAGTTATGTTAGAGCAAGTCAGTTGCCTCCAGCTCTAGTTTCCCAGCTGTGCAAAAGGTGACCATGAAAATCCTCAAAGCAGGGAAAATACACAGCGACTGAAGTACATTTTTGTCCAGTATGAGACAGATGGCACCAGTCCCGGGTTTACCCTGGCCATTGTTTGTTAAGTAAACATAGGAAACGACATGTGAAAGATTAGATTCATCTGACTGCATACAGGTCGGCTAAGTCTTAACCTCTATGTGACATGTTCTTAACAAGTTTCTGCAACTTCCTAGTTCACCGCACAAGAAAAATAAAAAATAAGGTAAATACCATGAAATACGTAACTGGAAGTGGACTTCATTTCTAATTAGCATGCAAGAAGGGAAGCAGGAGATTGAGAGCTCTGATCAGATTTCTGCAGTATCACTGGCATTAGTAGAAGTAATCAAATGGGAAAATTGTGCAAGATTTGGAGCATGATCCTGTTTTCAGTGCAGTCACTGCTGGTTTTATCACCCATTTCTTTGGATAAGATTCCTGGCCCCTAGCCATTTTAGTTTTGTTGTGTAGAAGCTTAGACCTGTTTTTAATCATTTAATTATCCTTTCTGAATTAGCTTTAATGTTCTTCCTATTTATTTGTACTAGAGAAACTACAACTATTCTTTCAAGTGTGTAAGTGCTGTCTGGCTGGGTGGTCTTATTCTTCTTAAAAGACAAAAATGTTGAAAAAACAATTGAGTCCTGACATTAATTAGCTCTTTATGGCTTCTTATTAAATGTCAGATTGCCATTTAATGTAGACCATATAGCTTAAAAACTTTAGTTTGGGTTATAAAGTAGACCTGGGTTATATGTGACTTACCTCATTTCCCCTGAAACTTTATTTCTGTAGACAACAGGATGAAAGACTTTTAGCTGTAACTTCTAGGCTTTTTTTCAGTATTTTCCCATTTATTTAAGGAAAAGAAGCCAAATAATCCCAGGCAGAAAACTAAATTACTGAAAAGATCATGGCTTACTATATAGGTCTTCAGTGAACCAAGGAGATACTCTCTTTCAAAAGCTCAATATAGTTTATTTGTTGAATTCAGGTAATTAGTCACTAATTAAACAAATAAACATTTTAACATAAATATAAACATTTTATGTCCAGAGTATTAAACATGTAAGGGTGAGATTCTGTCAACATCAATAGCAATCCAGAAAGCACTAAAACTAGTGGAAATAGTTTGGCTTCCCACTTGCACAAAATCAGTATTATACCCAAAGACCCCATTGCGAATACATAAACTGGACAAATTTGTACCTATTAACATTTTTTTTTTCTTAGATCTTAAAAGGACAGAG
Organism: Patagioenas fasciata; assembly: GCF_037038585.1. Classification (NCBI taxonomy): domain Eukaryota; kingdom Metazoa; phylum Chordata; class Aves; order Columbiformes; family Columbidae; genus Patagioenas; species Patagioenas fasciata. The sequence goes on from NC_092521.1 coordinate 106,596,221, forward strand.
GTTCCAGTGAAAGATCACTGCCTTGTATAATTCAGTTTAGCATAAATAAATTACAGTCCTTTCCCATAAACATTAGATTCTAAATGTATATACACATACAAATATTTTAAATCTTTTAAACTAGTTTTTAATTTGGTACTTAAACAGATGCATTTATTAAGTAAATCAGAATGTGCAAAAGCTTCAGAGTGGGGTACTATAACCTGCAGGAACTGCCCGCTTTGTGAAATGACATGGAAAATAGGGCTATAGTCCAACTCCACAGTAGGGCTTAAAGACTGACAAGGGACTGTGACAGCTGATAGGGAAGCAATTCATCTGCCTAAACACAGATGTCTAGTGCAGGTTAAGATGCAGCCCTCCTACCCTAAAAAGCAAAATCAGACATTTCATTTGAAAATGAGATTGATGTGCCCCTTATCCTTTCCCTCCTTCAGGTAAAAAGAGAAGGGTTAGTTCACACCTCCAAGGTATGGAGAAGCAGTTCAGTTCCCTCAGTGGGGCACACTAATTCCAGGACCCACAGAATTAGTAGCTGATGGAAGACTCCAGTGCAGATATATTTTGTGCTGGTCTTCCACGGTTCTTTGTAGGTGCCTGCCAGAATTTTTAATGGTGGTACCAAGGCATAACATAAGATCCTATTCATATTCTTCTTATGTAAGTATTTGTATATATTTCCTGTTACAAACCTATCTTGATTGATATGGTTCATCGTTTAATAACTTCTGTCCAGTTATGTTAGCCATGGGTGAAAATAAAATTGGATCTTATAGTTATTTGGTTACTTGGCTGGTTCCCAAGCGTGGAGCTTGTCCTGAAGATTTCAGGAGCAATCTGTAAGAATTCCGCATAAGAAACTCCAAGATGGGTTGCCTGGTAGCCTTTGTCATCCAGGTCAAGCCCATACTGCCTTCTACACAAATACATAGGACTGAGACATACAATTCCAATATGCTGGTTGAACCAAAGCATTGCCTTTCAGTTGCACTGCATGCTTTTTGATCAATGACAAGTGCAAAGCAAATACATTAACCTAAGTCTCAGTGTCTAGAGGGCTAAAAGCTCAGACACAAGTGCAGACTTCTGCCAGTAGCAAACAATTAAGCTGGGATGTAACATTAAGAAATATTAAAAGAACCCAAAGCATTTATTGAAAACGAGAAACAGGCTGATTCATAAAATAATGAAGGTAAGGAAAACGTCTGTGGTTTTTAGATATGATTTCGCAGGGTAAAAAGCTGGCTAAATGGCCAGGCCCGAGTTGTGGTGAATGGAGTTAAATCCAGTTGGTGCCGGTCACAAGTGGTATTCCCCAGGGCTCAGTATTTGAGCCAGTTCTGTTTAATATATTTATCAGTAATCTGGATGAGGGGATTGAGTGCACCCTCAGTATGTTTGCAGATGACACAAACTTGGGTGGGAGTGTTGATCTGCTGCAGGGATTCCTCTTCAGAGTGATCTGGACAGGCTGGATCAATGGGATGAGGCCAATTGTATGTGCCTAGTAGCTTCCTCATCAAAGAGGACTAAATGTGAATCTCTTTTTAAATGCTGGCTTGTCTTGCCCACTCCCTGCCCCCTCCTCTACCCCCCAAAAAAATGCATCCAGACAAAACTTCCAGATATACAAAAGTATGTTTTTTCAACCTGACAGGATTTGGTTTGCTGCGCCAAATTTTGATATCATCTTTTATTTTAAATGCTCTTCCAATAACATTTTTCAACAATTTTTGATGTATTGATTTAAGGATAAAAAATAAATGTGGATGGAGAAATGTAGTGGTTAATTAAGTTAGGTATAATAGTAGGAAAATGCATAGTTCGTTATGCATTTTGTTTGAACTTTAATCTACTAACTAAAACCATTTTAAATAACCACTAAAATGAAACAAAAGTTTGCTGCCATAATTATACATTTTTTATCTCATCCTTTACCCCATGTTTCCACTCTTTGTCAATTTGTGTTGCAAGCTTTCGTGGGCTAGGTACTTTGCAAGGTTTTTCCAGTGCCTAGTATTATCAGTCTTCATTCTGACTTGCTGCTTGGACATCATTTTAGTACACAGGATTAATAATGTTTAGTTATAAGAGAACTGCCTCCTGAACAAATTTCGCTATGTTTAGATTTATTATCATTCTGTTTTATGTTTAGGTACTTATATATGCCTTGCATTATTCATAACTTAACACTAATAAAGGGATGAATTCCACTTTCATGTTCTTTGTTGACCTGATAACATGACTTTTTCAGGCATGAGAGTAAGATCATACAAACTGAGTCTCTTACAGCAAGCAGCTATACCACAGATAACCTCATCTTCCATTCATGTTAACATCATCTGTACTAGCAAAAGCATGGCAGGTACTTTCTGCTTCTGGTATTCCTTGTGGAAAGAAAGAAAGCATAAATTCCAATTTCATCTTCAGGGGAAAAACGTGCTTAACAAAAATCAAAGTAAAGCTGTTTGTGGTTGATGCTAAACATAGCTCTGCATAGTTGGCACGCTAAATGAATGCTCAGGGAGGGGTTCTGAATATTGCCTTTCATAAGATATATAACCTGTGGAAACCTCATTTGTTTACTCCTTACCATATAGAAAAAAGCCTCTCATAGCCATTCACTGTGACCACAGCCCCTTGACTTCGATTCAAGACAGAGGATGCTGTGTTTTTCCATCTTTAACTTCTAAAGAAGGAGAATTATGTCTTCTTTCCCCTTCCCTGTTTTCTCCTATCTAACTTCCAGACCTAATCACAGCTTGGACTACAGGGGCTGCCCAGAAGGACATTCAGGTCTACCATTCTGCAATATGGCAGAGCTCAGTGATCTTGTTCCCCCTGCCAGAGAATCCCATGAAATTTTCACTTCGGATATAATAAAAAGTTTTATAGTTTCACTTAGAAAAAGTAATATATAAATGTGAGGAGAAAGGCAGGAACAGACATTGCTTTGAGTACTTAAACCCTCAGTACTTCTTTTGCTTAGGAGATTAAAAACTGCTTACAGTTTCTTGCAAATTAAGAACAGCTGCTTATAAGCAAAAGGGCCTGTCCTGGTCTTAACTGCCCCTTCACAAATTATTTAAAAGGAAACAATGAATTTTTGCATAGTTTGATGACCATCGTTCTTATACATTGTGTTTCTATTATGGTACATACTCTTGTTTCCTTTGTGATTTGACCTTGCAAAGCATTTATACAGATGAGCACAAGTATGTCATTTATTATTAAAACTTTCTATGGTTAAAACTTAGGGCTTTGGGATATCTGTGCTTTTATGTCATAAAAAGGCAAAAGAGACAGCTTTAGTATTGCCTGAAAAATGCAACAAAATAACACTGGTTCTTTCATTGGGCTCCAAGGTATTCTTGCAAAAGTGCATCATTCTTTTGTTATAATCTCCTATATTTTTTCCTCTCTGAAATCATTGCCACATTTCACCACATGAATCTTTTATAACTTGTTTTTGTTCATTTTGGTTCTGGGAGCAAGGAGGGGAATCTCCCTGGTAGTACTGCGTCTGTGTGGTCTGGAGCATGTAGCCATACATCTTAGCTCTTTGTGAAGAACAAAAGGTCTGCAAGTAAATGGTGTTGATAGTATTGCAACATAGATCCGGTATGGCCATGCGTCTGCAAAATGAGATTTTTCCTGTGACCTGCTGGAAATTGCATTCAAACAGAACGCCAGATGACATGGTCATTTTTATAAACCAGAAGGTCTCCCATCTTGTGTAGGTGTATCTTGAGTGTTGACAGATGGGTTCTGCTATCTGCTTTTTATCTTTTGCACTGGAATTAATTTAACCTCAGCTGAAGAGACAGAAGGAGAGGGCTTGTTATTGTGTGTATTATACTACAGGCAACAGCCAAAATTGCTATCACCTGGGCTCCAATCTCCAGCACACACTACACATATCTAAGAAAAAAGTGGAAAGGAAGGAAAGAGAAAATCATACAGGTTATATTATTTTTCTTTGGATCGTTCTCTTACTGCACCCTCTGGTTGCATTTACTATTCTTCCCCCCAGGGTGCTGTATCATTCTTTACACAGTAGCCCCCATATGACTAATGTATTGTTCAGTCCTACTATATTTACATACCTTCCGCACTGATGTGCCAAAAATCACAGAATCACAGAATGGTTGGGATTGGAAGGGACCTCTGGAGATCATCTAGTCCAATCCACCTGCTAAAGCAGGTACACCTAGAGCACATTGCACAGGAGTGCGTCCAGGCAGGTCTTGAATGTCTCCAGAGAAGACTCCACAACCTCTCTGGGCAGCCTGTTTCAGTGTTCTGACACCCTCAAAGTAGAATCATCAAGTCACAGAATGTCCTGAGTTGGAAGGGATCCACATGGATCATTGACTCCAGCTCCTGTCCTTGCTTATGACAACCCCACAGTTCACACCATGTGTCTGAAGGCTTTGTCCAGTCTCTTCTTGAACACTGTCAGGCTTGGGGCCACTACTAGTTCCCTGGGGAGCCTGTTCCAGTGCTCCACCACCCTCTGGGGGAAGAACCTTTTCCTAATATCCAACATAAACATCCCCAGGCACATCTTCCTGCCATTCCCTCAGGTTCTGTCACTGGTCGCCAGGGAGAAGAGATCAGTGCCTACCCCTCCACCTCCCTTTGTGAGGAAGCTGTAGCTGCCATGAGGTCTCTCCTCAGTCTCCTCTTCTCCAGGCTGAACAAACCAAATGATTTTAGCCACTCCTCATACAGCTCCTCCTCAAAACCCCTCACTACCTTTGTAGCCCTCTTCTGGACACTCTCCAGTAGCTTAATATCTTTTTTATCCTGTGGTGCCCAGAACTGCACACAGTGCTCCAGGTGAGGCCGCACCAGTGCAGAGCAGAGCGGGACAATCACCTCCCTCGCTCGGCTGGCAATGCTGTGCTGGATGCACACAGGACATGGTTGGCCCTCTTGGCTGCCAGGGCACACTGTTGGCTCATGTTCAACTTGCTGTCGACCAGAACCTTCACATCCCTCTCCTCAGAGCTGCTTTCCAGCATCTTGTCCCCCAGTCTGAATGTACAGCCAGGGTTGCCATGTCCCAGGTGCAAAATCCTGCATTTGCTCTTGTTGAACTTCATGCAGTTGGTGATTGCCCAGTTCTCCAATTTATCCAGACCCCTCTGCAGGGCCTCTCTGACCTCGAGAGTGTCAACAGCTTCCCCCAATTTTGTGTCATCAGAAATCCCTCAAGTCCCAGGTTTAAGTCATTTATAAAGACATTGAAGAGTGCTGGCCCTGAGGTGGATCCCTGCAGAACCCTGCTAGTGACTGGTCACCAGCCCAACATAACCCCATTTACTTGAACCATTTGAGCCTGACCTGTCAGTCAACTGCTCACCCACTGTATTATGTGTTTATCCAGCTGTATGCTGGACATCTTGTCCAGGAGGATACTGTGAGAGACAGTATCAAAGACGTTACTGAAATCCAAAAAGATCACATCGACAGGCTTCCTTTGGTCAACTTGGTGGGTAACCTTGTTGTAGAATGAAATTAAGTTTGTCAAGCAAGATTTTTGCCTCATGAACCCATGCTGGCTGGGATCAATGACTGCATTGTCATTCAGATGTTTTTCAATAACTCCCAGAACAATCTTCTCCATGATTTCGCCAGGAGCAGAAGTGAAGCTAACAGGCCTGTAGTTGCCAGGTTAAAGAAGTTTATACAAGAAGTTTCTCTTCATATTCAGATGGAACCTTCTATGCTTCAGTCTGTACCCACTGTCCCTCACCCTGTTGTTGGGCACCACTGAAAGGAGTCTGGTCCCATCCTCTTGACATCCACCCTTCAGATATTTATAAGCACTGACGAGATCCCTTCTCAGCCTTCTCTTCTCCAGGCTGAACAGACCCAGCTCTCTCAGTCTCTCCTCATAAGAAAGATGCTCCAGACCCCTAATCATCTTTGTAGCCCACTGCTGGACTCCCTCCAGTAATTTCTTGTCTTTCTTAAACTGGAGAAACCAGAACTGAACACAGTACTCCAGATGTGGCCTCACCAGGGCAGAATAGAGGAGGAGGAGAACCTCCCTCAACCTTTTGCCAGTGCACCCCAGGATACTGTTGGCCTTCTTGGCTATGAGAGCACATTGTTGACTCATGGTTAACCTGTTGTCGACCAGAACTCTCAGATCCTTCTCTGCAATGCCGCTTCCCAGCAGGTCCGCCCCTAACCTGTATTGGTGCCTGGGGTTATTTCACCTCAGGTGCAGGACCCTGCACTTTTCTGATTCTAAAGTTGCCAAGAGAGAAGAGCAGAGAGAATATTAAACACCATTTAGAGTAGCTTGTAGGATAGGTACTAAAATGAAAAAATAATCAGTAATATATTAGCTTTCCAGTGGGGAAAAATTCATGTATTGGCATGCTCTAATAGGAGTATATTTTGTCTACAGAGCAATCACCTTCTGCTTTTTGGTTTAGTGGTTTGGGGTGGTGGTTAAGTGGAATGCTCAGCCAAACTGCACCATAAACAGCAAGGTGAATGACGCCCAGTCTATTGTATGATGACTTAACTAATGCTCATAATCTAACTGCATGTCTCACGCTTATATTTTACAACAAACAAAACTTTTTCCTTTTATGTCCAGACCTGAAGTGGGAGAACTGGATTACACTATCCTTACAAAGTCAAGGTTAATTCTGTGGGGAGGGAATACCCCATACTTCCCATCTTTCTAGTACTCCCTGAAAGAGCATTTTGTGCAACACGCAATAGGAAGCCTCTGCCTTCAAGCAGGAATACCTGGGTCCTGCTTCTTAAAGTTGTTGATCTGATGTGTTTCTAAAGGCTTCCAGTAGCCTCCCTTGCCCTGACAATCTAGTCCAGAGTATCTTTATCAGTAGAAAATTTGTCCTAATGACTGACATCAATTTATACTGCTGCTGCTTAAAACCATTTATTCCTTGTTGTCATTCACGAGGGAAATGCAAAATGCATTATCCTACTCCTTCGTCAGCAGCTGTGTATGTGTTTAAAAATGCATGTGTCCCTTCCAAACTGTAAACTGCACGTGTACATAGTAAATAGCAGAAACTGCATTTTTTCAGCCACTAAAGGTGCATAACTGTGGGAACTAGATTCCTCTTTACACCACTGAACAGTACACAAGCTAGCATCCTCTCCTCTTTGATGTGTTCACAGAAGCTTTAGTTCATAAATATATTCACTAACATTTACACACACTAACAGTCGGAGGACCAAGGACCTAAGGAACAAGAAACCAGCAAAAAATAAATTCTTTGAACCTCCTCCCCCTCCTCCACTTTCCACCTCACTTGGGTGTCACACAGATTTAAAAACTACTTTCTGATCCATAAGTCCATAAAGGATTTGCAAGAATAACTAATTCTTGTTTTTACCAAGTGGTGTTTGTTTCTTTCTTTTTCATTTGGAATTTTCAAAGTGTTGCAGAAACACTGATTAATCTAATTTAACTGTATTTACTGTGTAAAAGATACTGCAGTGTCATGCCAACTTCAGGAAACAGAAAATGAGACTAGACAGGTAAATGCAAGATTTGGGATGATTAAACTAGGCATCTTAACAAATGGTCCAGCTTTCAGAAAGTCTAAGTCCTTGTCAGTGGTAAAAGTTTTACAAGTATGTACTTATGCTACTAATAAAACCGGATTGGCCAAGTATGGAAAAGGAAACAGAATACTTACATAGTTTTTTTCTCATCTTTCAAAATTAATCTTTTTGTTTACTATATTTTTTACTACTTTTCATATACATTTTCAGAAGATACTGTAAGAAGAGATGCAGCAAGTCTATTTTCTGCAGCCTCAGTGGTCTTATTACCTTCTTTAATTCTTTTTACTTTGTTTAGATACAGGCATGCAGGAAAAACTCAGTCTGTATTAACCACTGGAATGAACATAAGTCTTAGGTGGTTGACCCCAATCTATCTTTGATGACAACTGAACAAAGAAATGCAAACTCACTTCCATATGTTGCTCACTATTTGCACTCAACCAGATATCTAAACATCCTGAGGATCTGGTCATTCAGTATCGCAGGTAAACTTCAGTAAGATTTTGGGGGAACAAGGGATGTGGGATGTAAGCCCCTAATGTGAAGTTTGCCAGACCAAAATTAGATGTATTAAGCATTTTTTATGGACCCTTGTAGCTATATTTCTTCTCAGATTGCAGTGGCATTCAACAAAATTAATCTCTATGCCTTACACCAGCTCGAAAAAAAAAAAACCAACAAACTTTAAGTCTTTAAAATATTAATTATTAGTTTTAGATCTAGTTGCAGCCTGGTTGCAAAAGCTTAGTTTCCCTATAATCAATCATTTTTAATCAGTCTTCTTACCCTTAGAATTTTAAGACAATAAAATAGTGTGTACAAAGTTAGATGGTAAAACTTTGAAAAAGTCCTGCTGTGTGAGAACACATAGTTACATTTTAAATTAAATGCTTAATAAACTAGGTAATTTTATTTGGAATTTTGATTTGGGAGCTACAGTTCTGACTTCGGATTTTTTTTAGTTCAGCATTTTAACTTGTTATTTTAGAGAAACTTTTCACGTTTATTGACTTTACCACAGGGGATTAAAAAATCAAATCCAAAAGACACTGTTTGTTTCTGCTGAAAAAAACCCATACTTTGAGATCCATGCCTAAGGTGTATATATTTAAATGTGGCTTTAAAAAAAAAAAAAAAGATTTTTGAGCATGGTGGGCTTTTATTTATTTATTTAGAATTTAGACATCATGGATAGCCTGCATAAGATAGAAAACTCATTCTTCACATAGCCTGATTGGCTATTCATATACTTTTAGCACGTGCAAAAAGCCTAAAGATTTTGCTATTTCACAGTGTCCAAGTACAGGAAATAATGACTTAACTTTTATCAAACGACAATTTGAATGTATCTTAGAAATGGCAATGGAATAGTTGGGAATAAAGTAACTAAAGGAATGCTTGCATTGCTGCTCTAGTAGTGCTCCAGGCTGCAGTGATGCAGATCTGTTCTGAAATTTCTGCAGGAGTAGGATTATGTAGGGAGGGGGCTGGAGGCCTTGTTTGTATGACTTTGAAGCATATCCCCATTTGTTTTCCTCATTTTTCTGCAAAACTTGTTTACTAACATTTTAGCTGCACTAGGCATTTATTGAAGTTGAAGCAGATACAAGAAATGGGCTGCTTTCAGCTCAGTGCATCCATCTTTAACCAAACCTGCTATAGTCTCTCTTGATGCCCTTATGTCAACTGACTTTGAGCTTTTGTGTGTGCAATGGAAGTTTCTGGGCCTTGCATTTTGTCCTCAAGAGACCTGTGAGAATTCAGGAGCATATGGATTATAGGAAAAGACAATACAACCACATTGGTTTGCACAAGTTGAAGAGACTTCGATGCAAAACTACAAAGATGAGAAAAGACAAGTGTGAAACTGGAGGGAACAGAAGTTTTATGCCTTGAGCTAGCACACATGCACTCAATCAAAGATTAGTTTGTTAGCACAGGTAAAGTGTTGTGTAGCTCAGGGCTTCAGAACCAGCTAACTGAGGTAATGAGCGTGCACCCTTTGGTGGGATTCACTTGAAGACAGCGAAGTGTGGAGAGGACAAGGTTCCTGTGGCTGTCACTTTTGAGAAGTGATTGGTTGCAAGAAAGCATAACACAGGCAAACTTACCGCTATACTCCAGCGTCACTAAAAGCAGAGGTATAGTGACTTTCAAAGGTTAAGGCAGCAGCCTTCACAGTTAATCAGATGCCATTGTTTGTGCATTTTCTGCTGTCCACTACAAGGTGCCTGCCTGGCAGCTTTGCAAAAGAGACACATGAATACACACACAAATTAAATTACCAGGACTGCTTGCACGGGAACCTACTGCAAGAGCAGTATTACACACACATGTGACTACTTGTAGTTTGGGGCCTGCAGTACAATGCCTATACTTTATCCATTAAAAGATACTCTTGTTTTACTTTGAAATCTCACTTCTCTCTCTTTCCTCCTCTTGTGTATTTATTCTCATACGTTTGCAAGACTTAATTAGCAGCACTGCTCTGGACCTGCATACCTGATCACCTGTTCATTAACCCATGGGAGACCATAAAAGCTAAATACCTTTGAGTAGAACCAAGTATTTTTCCTTAAAAAATAACAGGATAAACATATTAAACACAGCTTTTCTTTTTTTCCTTTGGTGTAAGCAAGCAAATGTCTCTGGAAAGGGTGTTTTTGATAATACACTTACAAGAAAGGGTGTTTCGATGACATGTTTAGGAGCGGGGAGACAGCTTTCCAAGGGGTAAGTTTATTGGATACGTGGATGGACCAGCTTGTATAAATTCCCCAGCTCTGCAGAGCTGCTCTTTGCACTTTATTTTTTTAATTTCTTTTCTGAAGGTAGCCTGCAGACCTGAATTTGGCTGTGAGTATCAGAAGCCTGGCAGAGAGCAAACCCAAGTCACCTGCCTGCTCCTGGAATGCCAAAAGCACCACAAGGCTGGGGCAGGGGGGCCAGGGAACAGTTCAAAAGCTCAGGCACTGGGCAAATGAAAACATAACTGCAGCTGAGGACCATTTCCTGATATTTCCCTGCTGTTTTTCAGCAAGTGGGGCTGGGAGGGGGAAGGGTCTGGAAAATATTAAATTGGTCCCAGAGAGCATTTAAAAAAAATCTGGAATTCTGCAGACATTAACTGTCTGTTGCATGGCTGTGTGTTTTTCTTGTAAATCCAGCAGAGTTATGTAACATGTTTGATTTTTTTAAACTTTCCTTTCTTTTCAAGGTACCACCAGAGCTTTTGGCTAATGTTTCCATCTTTATAACAAAGGACGTTTTAAGTATGTGTTTTTACTTTGCATGAATAACTAAGTTGATTTAAGAACAAACACAAAACCTGAGCAATTCTCATTCAGATCTGCATTCGTGCAGAGGTTTGCCTTTCTCTTTATGTTGTGTGAGTCCTACTGTAAAATGGCTTTTGACAAAAGATGATACTCTTTACTTATTTACTTTCAGGGTGAGGCTTTATTTGGGGTGGGAGAGTTAAAGGCACAACTATACAGGGAGCAGTTTAAATGGCTTAGCATAACCCTCTTTTCTTTCTAATCTTTCTCGGCACATATAGTGGGATTATAAAACACATGTCTTTTCATTATGTTTCCCAGACATAGTGAAGTTGTTAAGTCTGCCACATTTGTCTGTCCTTTCTCAACCTCCCGCATTTTTGGCTTGGGGTGAAAGAGCAGTGTTTTCCCCCATAATCGGCTGGCAGAGCAGGAAAGGCAGTGTCCCTGCATCTGAATAGCAGAACATGATAAATGACATCTTTTCTGAAGCCTTTTAACATTGGCCCCTTTGGGGGGAAAATTCTCTTGGTTAGGTTTTATTTTTGGAGTATCAAAAGGAGAGGTTAACGGAGGTAGTGGATAGAGATAACAGAATGGCCAAAGTGTTTCTTTTTGACATGAGAAGTTTGTTCATTTTTTTTCTCTAGAACAATCCACAGGAATTAGTTTATTTGTGTATGCTGGTCTCAGGATGTGACCCAGGGTACCTACAGGTCTTGGATAAGTGGATCATGGTGATTCAGTTCTTGGTTCTTGATGGGAATGATGTTCATACTTTTTTTTTTCTTAGCAAAGCTCAGAACAGTTTTTAAAAGTATCTCAGTAATAATGTTACTTACTAGAGGAATTTTGACAATGTAAAAAGGCCATGCTTGTCTTGGAGAATTTTCCATTTCTGGCTCTAATGTACAGTTCACCCATAAGTATGTCAATATCAGATTCAGGCTTATTTTATTCTACCTCCCCCATACTCACATGCTGTATTCAGATTTGTAACCAGATTAAGATAGCCAGGGTATCACTGACCATGGCAGAGCTCATTACTGCTACTGGCACAAAAATGTTGCTGGTACCAAAGACAACTAGTGTAACGCATACTAACTCTTGTTGAGATAAATCCATGGATCCTCATGGGAAGCATCCATGAGTGTTGACTGAGAAGGAAGATCTCATTGCAAGGCCACTCTCAATAATCTTTTCCCAGTTGTGGTGGCTAGGAGAAGTGCCTGAAGATTGGAGGAAAGAAAATGTCACTCCTATCTTCAAGACAGTTAAGAAGGAGCAGCCAGGGAACTACAAGCTGGTCAGCCTCATCTCGATCCCTGGAAAGGTGATGGAGCACCTCATCCTGAAAACCATTTTGAGGCACATGAAAGACAAGAAATGCCTCAAGAGTAGTCAGCATGGCTTCACCACGGGGAAGTCATGCTTGCCCGACCTGATAACCTTTCTACAATGAGCTGATGTGCCTGGCAGATTATGGGAAAGCAGTGGCTACTGCCTACTGGACCTTCAGTAAGGCCTCCCTCACTGTCTCCAATAAAAGCCTCACAGCCACTTAAGCTATTGCTGTAGGGGCTGGATGACCAGACAGTGAGGCGGACTGACCACTGACTGAATGGCTGGGCCCTAAGGATGGTGATGAGTGGCACAAAGTCTAGTTAGAGGCTGGTAAGTAGCAGTGTACCCCAGGAGTCAGTACTGGTCTAGTCTCTTAAATCATCTGTGTGACCCCTCACTGGACTCTCCGCAGTATGCCCATCTCTCTCTTGTACTGGGTAGCCCTAACTGGACACTACTTCAGGTGTGGCCTCACCACTTTGCCTAATGCAGCCCAGGATACTGGTAGTCTTCTCTGCTGCAAGGACACATTGCTGGCACATGTTCAACTTGGTGTCCACCAGGACTCCCAGATCCTTTTCTGCCAAGGTGCTTTTTGGCTGGGTGGCCCCCAGCATATACTGGTGCCTGGGGTTTTTCCTCACCAGCTATCGCACTTTGCACTTCTTGCTGAACTTCATGAGGTTCCTGACAGCCCATTTCTCCAGCCTGTCAAGCTCATGCTGGATGGCAGCACAATCTTCTGGTCCATCAGCCACTCCTACTAACTTTGTGTCATTTGCAAACTGGGACTGTTCAGCCTAGGGAAGACTCAGGGGGGTTTCACTCATGTCTATAAATATCTGAAAGGAGGGTATAAGGAAGACTAAGCCAGGCTCTCTTCAGTGGTGCCCAGTGACAGGACCAGAGGCAATGGGCACACAGGAAGTTGCCTCTGAACTTCAGGAAACACTTTTTTACTGTGAGGGTGACTGGGCAGTGGGACAGGTTGCCCAGAAAGGTGGTGGAGACTCCATGCTTGGAGATATTCAAAAGCTGTTTGAATGTGGTCCTGGGCAACTGGTGCGAGATGGCCATGGCTGATCAAGGAGGTTGGACCTGGTAACCTCCAGAAGTTCTTTCCAATCTCAACTACTCTGTGATTCTGTCATAAGTTAGTATTTAATGATTATTATACTGAGTCTGGAATTCACTCTGGAAAAATTAAATCTGATAAACCTGATTTTCCCTTAACTCCGCATGTTCATACTCCTTCTCAGGAAAAAACAGTGTTTTGGAAAAATTATTAAAAGCAGCGCTGCTCTTGCATAGTTATTAGACTCAGGGCTTATGACTGACTCCAGTGCATCACTCTGTCATTCCACTGGTGCCAAAGGGCCTAGGTACTGCTCTGCATAGCTGAGGTACCATCCTACCTCGTCCAGAAGAGAGCAGTTAGTTTCTTTAGTCTTTAAAACTAGATGCTACGTCTAAACTCCTTCCAAAAAGCAGTACTGTTTGTGCAGACTTTGAAAAATGTGAAATGTTATAGAAGAGCACATTCCTTCTTAGTTTTGCTTGATTCTTAGATTGTGCCATTTAAAGCAGTATGCAGTAACTGCAATGTATTAATCCTCTCATAAAATACTGTTGACTAAGGTCTATTCAAAACTGGCATAGATTGATCTATCCTATTTAACACTTTTTTTTCTTTTTGCCGGCCTAAGCACAATGAGCTTTTTTCTTCTAAAAAAATAAGTTTTGTTATGTCCAGATAATCTGAATAATAAGAAACAGTCTGTTAACACATACTGTTAAGGCAAATGGGAGTCTTTCAGCAATCGTATACTAGAACAACAAAATTGTTCAGTACAGAGGAAAGCTAAATATTTGAAGAATAGAAGGCTGAGAATTGCACAACCCTGACAACATGTGCAAAATTTAGGAGCTGCTCCTGTTCCCACTGCAACAATGCTAAAAATTCCCTGAGCTTTTGAAAGAATTTCAAATAACTTATGCAATCCATTTTTTTCTCTGTAGATGTTCCAACACAGAAGCAGGGTCATGAAACAAATATAAATTTTGTGCTGCTCAGTAAAAATAATAGCACCACAAGGAAAATGTTCATCTTGCCTGACTAATCTCTCTCCCACCAAATAACTGGCTATAATTTCATTAATGACTTCAGACTGGTGCATTTCCTGGAGAGTTAATGGCAGACTTGATGCTAATACACCTAGCTTTGCCTCAGGCTGTGGTCATTATTCTCTAGGAAGTGATCTATATCTTAGCCACAGTTAGTTAATTTGAAAACACTACACATCTGTGCATTTTTTCTTCTTTCCTTATACTCCTTGGTCCTCCCCAATCTCCCTCTGGTTTTGCTAGTGACAAGGCTGAAACACATCTTTTCGAACTGCTAACAATGGTGGAGGAAGCAGGAGGTGGACTGAATAGTTAAGGAAACTCTTTATTCTATTCCTATTTACTTAAATAATGATGGGTCATTAATGCTTGCCTGACCCTCCTATAAGTGAAACCACATTTACTACTTTCTTTAAAAAGACACCCTTGTCATTGCAGATACTGCACTGGATCAATTTTGTGGTAATGAGTTTCCTGAATTGCCAAATAATGTAAGTTGGGAGCATTTGAGTGGTCTAGGACAGGGTCACTACCTTGTGGAATCCACAGATAAAATTCCCTTCTAACTACGAACAAATAACCACTGAATTTTTTTGCATACAAGTGGCATAGTCAAGGACTAATCCAGAGGGGATGTTTGCATTTGAGTCCAAAAATGTTCTTGGTTACCTCTGTTAAAGGAAGTTGTAATAAAGTTCTGTGATCTCTTTGGCAAGGTTAGCTGACAAGTTGCCCAGCTGCATTTGAAGAATATTTATACAAAGGGAAGTGGTAGTACTAGTCAAGAAAGTGATAACCTTAGTTACCTAACAGCAGCGTGACTCTCTGTCCCCTTCTAATTCTCGATTCTACTTTGCTTTTGAGAAAACAGATACTATTTTTTTTAAACGTAGCAGAACGAGCTGCAGAGCCATACGAAACATTGGCTGGATTAGTTAAGCTTTGTAAACACTTTCAAACACACCAAGTCGTATTTAGAAGATGATAGTAATTAAAAGTAGGGTCAAAGCACTAAAGCAATGGAAGTGATCATTCCAGTAAGGTAGAACAGTGAAAAGTCTTCCAGAAGGGGCTGACATTTCCACATTCATACCATTTCATTTCTGTAGAGGGATTTCAAACCTGTCAATAGCCATTCCTATACTGTCAAAGTAACAATACTGATTTAAGTTCTTTCTTCTTCCTGTTTTTTCTTTGTGGATCAGTCAATAAGGACCAGATGAACTCCCTTGGAGTGGATAAGCCAGTACAACTGCCAGTTGGAGAGGTTGCCTTTGACTAGCTCATAAAAGTCACCTTCATATACACGTTCCCACATTATGGCTCCAGTCAGTTTGGGATATTTCAAATACAACTCATTAGTCATGATCTGTGACTTCTCAAGGAAAAGTTTACATGACATTATCAGACCTTCAGGTTATCTGAGAATAGCTCTTCCTGTACAATGACCCTTTCTCCTTAAATATATTCCTCATCCCACAGAAATAATTCATTTGTCCATTCAGACTATTTGAACACACAGTTCAGGTGGAGGGAAAATCACGGGAAGATTTATGCAGTGAAAATAACCCGACAGCCCAGAAACAACCCCATATAGGCTACTCAGTGTATACCTGAACTCGTCCATGAACAAGATCAACTCATTTTATAAAGTAAAATTGCTCAAGTCACTTGAAGTTGAGTGCCTGGCATAATGGGGGCCAAGCACTCAATTAGAACGTTCAAATAGTACAAATAAATAATAATAATGTTAAAAAAACTAAAATAATTTTCCTTTTTAGCTGTATAAAAGACATATTGTTTTGACCTAAATCATAACATGCCAGACGTTATCACATAAATGTTCAGAAATGATTTCTCATATTTTCTGTTCTTTGAGGAAAAACAAATCTGATTAAGCCACTTCCTCTAAATATATTTTAAGGTGCCTCTGCTAGAACACCAAATTTCAAATGTTTGGAAATAGGTAATGAACTGTTCAGTAACAGACAGACATCTTTTACAACA
This sequence comes from Patagioenas fasciata, assembly GCF_037038585.1. Taxonomy (NCBI): domain Eukaryota; kingdom Metazoa; phylum Chordata; class Aves; order Columbiformes; family Columbidae; genus Patagioenas; species Patagioenas fasciata. The sequence goes on from NC_092521.1 coordinate 106,612,540, forward strand.
TGACTGTCGAATGTGTCTTGAACGTCTCAGGACATGTCAGAGGCAGGGAAGCACTGATTTATACTTTGTTTTTTACAGAGGAGAAAACTTGGAAACCCAAAGAGAAGACAGCTGAAAGTTTTGTATTTGATCCCTTAATTATAGTAGTAAGAGTTATCCAGTGTTACGGCATTGGGTCCTGGTGGGAACTACAGACCCTCAGCACTGTGAGTAAGGCAGCTGTGCCTTTCCTGAAGCTGGAGATCTAAGAATTAAAGCATGTAAAATTACAGCACATTTCTGCAAACTTACACTGTATGGGATTGCAAACGCCTTTGGCAAAGAGGGAAACTGAGCCCCAATCTTTACGTTTACAGTGCCGTGCTTCCACCACATGGTTGTCCTTCCTGCCCCTCAGCAGTACGCATCCTTTTGCAGGCAGGGAAAATAAGTTATGTTAAAAACTAAAGAGAAAGAATTAATGTACACAGGCAGGCAGATTACACAAAGAAGCAGGAAATTCCTTTAGGTTCTCCCCTTCTTAAATTGTTTTCAAAGTAATTCTTGGTGTCAGCTTTAAATACCCATTACTACCTCTAAAGTTACTTGGGTACTATTAGCTCGCTTTACTGACAGATTACTGGAAGCCTCGCTTTGCTACTGCACAAAAGCAACGCGCCCTCCGAAGCACACTCTTTTGCGAGTTATTAGTTTCGTTGTTATTGTATCCATACTACTCGGTGATCCAAAAACCCTCCCACCAGCATAGGGAAGGCTAAGTTTCCCCAGCTGGAGACAAGAGCTTTCGGCACTGGCTCTCTGATTTGTCGTCCTGGCTCCGGAGGGGGCACGGTGTGGTCAGCTCAGGAGCCCGGTAACAAAAGGGGAAGCAGAGAGGGAACGAGCTCGGAAAGCGGCCGCGAACTAGCAGAGCTCAGGCCGGCTGGGGAAGCCCCGCATCAGCCGCGCAGAGACTGAGGGCTCATGGCTGCCGGCTGCGGGTGAGGAGGGGGCAGAGCCCCGGGGCTGCGCTGGAGGCGAGGAGCGGCCGAGAGTACCCGATGGGCGGCCGGGCGAGCCTGGCGTGCCACGGGAGGGAGCTGCATCTCCTGCCCCGTCGCCGCTCGGCGCCAGAAGAGCCCGAAACGATGATTCAGGTATGCGGGATATGCTCCCCAGTCCTGGCGCGGAAGGGGCGGCGAGGAGTCTGGCGGCACTGCCGGACCCGCGGCCACCCCCGTCGGGCTCGGCCTGTGGCCGCCGAAGGGCGGGCCGCGAGGACGCGCCTGCGCCCGGTGCGGAGAGTACCGCTGTGCTTTGCTCCGCTGGGCCCGGCCGCGGGGCGCGGTCTGCAGCTCCGCTCCGCGCCGCCCGGAGCGGCGTGCGGTGTGCGTGGCAGCGGCGGCGCCCGCCTTTCTCCGCGGCGGTGAGGAAAGCAAAGGCGCGGGTGTGTGGGGCGGCCTCTCGGTACCCTCCGTAACTCCTGCCGGGGTTGCCCGACGCATTGTCCGAGTCCGGTGCGCGTACGCAGCAGCTCGCCTTCCCCGCCGCGCCGGTGTCGTTCCGGGCGCCGAGGCCGCGGGACTTGGTCAGCGGTGCTGCTGCCCTGTGGCACTGGGTCCGCTGCCACATGCCAGAGTATGCGTTCGCCTTCCTCTTCGTGTAAATATTACCCGTTAGCTTTGAATATGCACCTAAAACGCTTTTTGGGGCAATTAGGGAAATGTCCAAAAATGAGGGTGAGTTGATGATCCTGAAGTGCCAACTTTAATGGTTATGGAAGTTTGATAAACTTTAAATAATTATGGTTTTAAACCTCTTTGATCTCAGCGATGGGTTCTCTTCGAATTCATGACTGTGGACAAAAACAGAAACTGCCAAAATAGCAGCCTCTCGGCACAACTGCAAATCGGAAGTACCAGAAACCTCTCTAGAGCATTAGCTGAGAGTCTCAGAGCCGTGCAACTCATTCCAGAGACTCATTCAAGCATCTCTATTTCTGGTTTGCTAAGCGAACCTCTGGACCTTTGAAGTTTCATGCTTTTCTTTCTGGGTTACCTCTGAAAGCTTGATTCAACAACGGATTTAAATTAATTTTAAGCACATGTTTAAATGTTTTTGCTGACTAGGGTTCGGCATGCTGTAGCAGTCTCCCTCTCCCCTTGCATGCTTAAGTGAGCATACTCTTTCATTTCAAATTCCTTCTGAAAACATACAATTTCTGTTGAAACATTTTAGGATTAGTTTCCCAGAAATTAATGAATAATATACCACACAAGTGGTACACTGGATATATGCACTGAACAATCAAGCTCTCTTTGACCATCTCATGTGCACTCTGTGAAACGGTCTCCATCACTCTTGTCTAACATTTCAAGCCAAGCAGTTTCAAATAACCATTTTATTATAAAAAGCTGCCAAGGAAATATGTGAGTATGTTTTCCTGCCAGAATTGCATTCCTCTATGGTGTAACATGGCCAGTGTTCAGTTGAAGAGAAGTTACTCATTTAAAGGGCTGAAGTTTCTGCATTCTCTCAGAATTAGGAGAAGGAGCTTTATTTCATTTGAAAGCATATATGATTATCTCCAATGATCTCTTGCCAAAGAAACATTGGCCTGTGACCTTAGGCATAATATTAAACTTAAAAATCATAATGTTAAAATGGAAAGAAAAAATACGGTAACGCACCTTTTTTCAGGGATTTGATAAATAGAAATTTTCTAATAATTCTTAGTTCCAGCACTATGAGTCCAATTTTAGAATCTTAACGGAGTATGCTTTGTTAAAGGGAAGTTGACTAATTGATCATTGCACAGTGACTTAGCTGGCACCAGGACCTCAATTTTGCGGGGTTCTCTAGAAACACAGTACGAAAATATTCCCCACTTTGGAAGCAAAGTCATGCCTTGTTCTTTTTCATACTGGCGCTTACATTGTTAGGACTTAGGAATAGGTAACCCTATTACTGAAACACTGGGACACTGCTGTGATACCTTTTCACAATGACAGTTATGCCCCACCACACTTTGATTCCTTTATTTCTTTATGGCTGCCTGGGGCTGCTAATTGTGAATCTGCTGCTCAGAGAGCTTTCCAGCTTATTAATGATATTAATATTGTTTAGGAGTAACTCCTTTTAAGCTAGATTTTACTTCCAAGTTTGTCCTTGATTCTTCCTTTCTTCCTTGTTATCATGAAGGGTCAACCTGAGCATTGAACCCAGGAGCAAAAGACCAAGCTACACGATGTTAAATTCCTCTTCTTGTGGCACTTAAAAAGGCAGCGAGAGGGTGACACCAAGCAAGAAAATAGAGAAGTCTGTTCGTTTCCTTAGCACCAGTCCATAGGGATATGGCAGGGACTGCTGGGGCTAAGCAGAGCTTTACCACCCTCAGACTAATTTCCATGAAATGGATGGTCTGCATTCTTCTCTTATTATATATTAGTATAAATCAAAAATTTCTTCTCTGAAACCAATTGCATTTCATCAGTTTTAAATTAGTACGAGTGATAGGGGAAGCTGGGCCAGTAATTCTCAAAATATTGGTTATAAAATGACTTCAAATGATGGAGTAATCATTTCAAAATCAAAGCTGGCATAGGTTCCAATTTATGCTGCTATTATGGAACAGAAAATATGGGCAGGATGTATAAACATCTGCGGCATTATTTTACATCGGGAACATGAAAAAGGAGGCAACAAGCAACGGGGTAAAATATGAGCTTTCTGTTTAATTAAATTTCTATTAATCTTTCTGTTTAATTAAATTTCTATTAATCTTTCTCTTCCAGCAGGAAGATGTAGAATTATACAATAGTCCATCTGAATTTCTGTCACTAGGTGGTTGAAATAGTTAGACATTCTACCTCAGAATATGCCAAAAGGTTTTAACACCAAGTTGAGGGGGAAATGGCATAAATTTGACTCTAGGAAGGTGTTTTAAAGAGTGAGGGGGTTTGTTTTGTATTTTCAAGGCAAAGGGTAGATTTTTCTAGTATCATTACGCTAGACAAGTATTTTTCTCTTTGAATCAATGAAATTAAGCTAACTTAAAATTGGCACTAATGCCATAGGTTTGCAGTTACGTTTTTTGTTTAGGCCTTGTCTTTGAGTGGTTTATCAGCTTTCTGTGGGGAGCTGGCTCAGTTTCTGTAGGCAATCATTTCTGCACAAATCCCAGTGTTACCTGAAAAGTCATTGCCTTAATGTTAACTTTTTAACCATGTCTTTAAATTTCTTTTTCTTTGTGTATAATATTGTAAGGGAGGTCAGACTCCCTGAACAGTCTTTAGTGATGTCAGACTCAAAGTAAAAAGTAAAGCAAATCAAGTAACTTTTTCAGAGTTTCTGAGTAAATACATAAAACACTTCAGGCTTCCTGATCCTCAGTATAATGCTTTTCCACTGAAGCATATTACTTTTTTAAGCCATGAGTTGTCATTGTGCAATGCAAGGAAAAAGAACTGTGCAAATGGATCTTCATACTGTCTTCTCTATATACCAGACTTCCATATTGTATCTCTGACTCTGGTGAAAGTGTGCAAATGTGAGGATGCTACTTTACATCAGAGAATAGTCACCAATATTACACAGTCCATAATCTCCCTGCAGGAATGTTCTGGCTTCTGATGATGATGACTTATTTGTACAGATGAAAAGAACAGGAAGAAAAGCAGTTCTTCCAGGAAGATTTTAAAGGGGTTTTGGATTGCATACTAAGCAAATAGCAGCATTGGCCCAAAATGCCCAAAAGCTCAGAAGTTTTTAGCATAATTTCCTTGTATCATGTTATGCGACAGAAAAGCCAGAAGAAAGCAATGAGAATCCTTCAGAATAATTTTGGTTTTGTGAGTGCTAAGTCCTCTGTGCAGATTGCAGGCCAAGATGATGACCACTATAGAAGACCCAGCCAGTGGGGGCCTTATTAGTCAAATCCTAATCAAGAAGCTGATGAATCCTGTGGGCCAATAACCCTTTATTAATAAATATGTTATTTTATCTAATGAATACATTCTGGAGGGAAGTGGCATCGTTTTTATTATCATACATAGGTGGAAAATCCCTTAGACCAGGAGTGTAAAACTCCTTTTCACTGGGGCCACATCAGCCTCCCAGTTGCCTTCAAAGGGCCGAATGTAATTTTAGGACTGTATAAATGTAACTACTCCTACAAAAGTAGGACTGTATAAATGTAACTACTCCTACAAATGTAACTAATCCTACATTTATACAGTCCTAAAAATACATTCGACCCTTTGAAGGCAACTCAGAGGCTGATGTGGCCCACAGTGAAAAGGAGTTTGACAGCCCTGCCTTAGGCTTATGCATCTCGTTTCCACTCCATTGTTATTATTTAAGCAGTCAGGTTAATTCATGTAATGATGTTCCTGTTGCTAACATTTTGTACCACATGAGATTTTGGGGGAAAGTGGAAGCTATCCTGATACAAACTGTGTAACAGTATGCAACTGGAGTTTTCAAGGTCTTCAGCACATTGTCTTGTTCCTTAAGTGCAAGTTGTTTATCATATTTTTAATGACTAAGGAAAAGGAAAAGCTTTTCAAAAACCTCAAGCACTTTTAGCTGCTATATCAGTTGGGTTTCCAAGTGGTATCAGGTGAAGTACACTGAAACATTATGGTCGTCACTGGAAGGAATTACACCTTCACTTCACTATCCTGCCTTCTGTCTGACAGCTGTGATATGTCCTGTGGAAAATGGGCTGGATAGTTTTCAGTCATTTTTCAGTTTTATAATGGTTTTCAGCAAGAGGGAAGTTAGTTAATTATCTATCTATCTATTTATAAAAATGATGCTTCAAAACTTAACAAAAATAAATTCTTAGAGGAACTGATAAGCAAAGAAGGATTTAAAACACTTTCTCCTTCTAGAAGAACATCAAGTGAATAGTAGCAAAGAGAAGGCTCTCCAAATAGTTCATTTACTGCCCTCAAGTGACATCCTGGAAGATGAACAACTTTTCATGAAACTTAAAATAGAAATACTTCTTTTTAGTGTTTATGGATTACTTTGACAATTGCTGTTGCTTTATAATTTCAGAATTGTTTCTTCCCACAGACTATGAATGTTAAATTGTATTATTCTAAAAGAAAAATATTTAAAAAAATCTAAATAGAGAAGTTTCCTGGATTTTGGACAGTCTTTGGTTGTCTAGAAAACTGGTAGAATAAAAGGGTCAGAGAATAGTGAGGAAGAAATAAATGTGTTGAATACAGGTAGGTACAATCTGCTTCGAATCTATTGGGTTAAAAGCAAGGAGGTTAAATAGTTTCAGTCACTCCACCACTTCATAAAGCTGTTTCTTTGCACAGACAGCTCACATCACAATTCCATCACTGATACATTGTTTAATTATCCAAAACAATGATTAAATTATTATAATTGTTATACAAAACATGTGAGTTTCTTTATGATAGTGGAATGAGAGTCATGATCCTTTTCCCACTTCTCCTTCACTGCAGCTGGTCCTTCCTCCTGACCTTGGAGGTGGTGCAGATCCCATGGCCGTCCAACAGCAGAGAGGGCTCCTGCTGATTTTAATAAATGCTTGAGTAGCACTGGTGCCTTAGTAGTCCTGGCCTCTCTCAAGAAAAAGTAAAATGTTAGCAGCATTTCCCTTCCTCCTCCACCCTGCTCTACTCATGTAAGAGGTTGGGGAATCATGAGTCTGCCGTGGTTGTATGTGTACTTATCTCCAGCAGCAGGGTTCTTCGTTCAACAAAGCACCTGACCATTAAGCAATTTCTGAAGCCTGTTCCTATACAATAAAATATGTAGAGGCTCATGTGATCTTGACATCTCTAGAAATTTAATTTTAAAGATGACTGAAGATATTTTACTGAATTAAAATTTAGGAATGTTTAATCTCTTAGTGACCCATGTATGGTGCAGGTCATGATAAATTTCCTTCTTCTTCCCAAACATAACAACACTTATCATTATGTCCTCTTATATTTTATTCCAAAGAGATTACTTCTTGTGTCCTGTTAGATATTCTTACAAAACCAGCTTTCTTGCCCACTGCCTTCCTTTTTCCCCTAATGTGGGTACATATATCACACGATGCTTGGGTGTGAAACTGATGTATCCTGGTATAGATTTTCACTTATTTAACCCTGGTATTTCATACGTTAACATCCTTATTTATGTGTAATATAGGCCCTGGTTTAAATATCTGCAGTTGCTGAATTGGGGTCTGATTAATGGCTTTTACAGCAACAAAGCTTTTGGTGCTGAATTTAAGTCATTGTTGATCTCTTACAGCATTGTATAATAACAGACTACTGGTGCAACATAAAACATATAAATAAGGTTTAAGAATCCTGATTCAGTCTCGTACAGAGCTGATAATGACTGCTCAAAAACTCATAGCAAGTGAAGTTACCTCTTACCCAGGAAATAATAAATACAGGATATAGTGCCCTGGCAGTTATAATACAAATATCCTGCAGAAAATTAAACTTAGATTTCAGGGGGCTTTTTCATCTTTAGCATGGATGGTAGTTAACAATATTCTTCATATTAACTTTCATTTGCATGGGCTGGCTTGGGGAGGCATACATGGGAGGGACCAAGGGAGAAAGGGAGATTCAAGTTAGAAGCCAGCTAACAGCTTCTTGCAAGAAAGTCTGTCAGGTCATATGCTGTACTTCTGCTTTATTAGTGTGAATTCCCACTATCTAGGTTTAACCATTAGAAAAGAGGCTATGGTACATAGTACATGACAAGGCCAAGTCCCAGTGACTGTATGTTCCAGCTACCTTCATGTTGTGAATTCATTTTAATGTGACCTGCCACTTTCTGTAATCACTTCTGGGAAAAACCTTCCCCTTTCACATGGCCAAAAAACCCAAATGTGAAGTGGTCTCCTATTAAAAACAGATGAAGACAGCAGTGCATTAACTTTTTGTTTCTCTTCTCCTTCCAGCCTGCTCTGTTTTAACACAAGAAGAGCCAAAATAAGCGGGATTAGATTTTTCTGGCTAGACACAATTTTCCATGCTAACTAAAGTAAATACAGTGGGAATGTAAAAAGTAAACATGAGCCCAGTGCTGAGTATATGCTAGGTGTTTCTCAGAGTGTGTGTGAGGGGTTGAGATTATTTTTGTCTTAGTTTGTGCCCTCTGTAGTTCCTTGCAAGATGGTGGAGAGAGGAGTTTGACTCTGCTTTGTGACAACTGAAGGCATTACAAAGTGCTATTTGACTTGAATGTTTTTGTTCTTAGAAAACAGCATTAAAATACTCCAGCATTTCTTACCTTTGTTGTCTAGCACGCTATGCAGTCTCTACCTTACTATTTAACCAGTTTCTGAGTCAAAAATTATTATTCTGCTTAACTAGTAGCTCATTTTTCTTGGAGAATTAATGTGGGGTGTGTTTATGAAACCCCTGCTTTCTTGTTCAATGACCTACCATTTGTAAGGTCAAATGGGAAAGGAAGTTTGACCTGGGAGGCACAGTACAAATTTTATCACCATAGAAGGACAACAGGAGTAAGTATGACAGTCACCTGAAATGTATATGTATATCTTCATGCTTCATGTCTGAAATCATTACTTTAATTAAAAGTTCTGTTTGAAATATGTTCATATGATCATTGAGAATACTTCTACCTTCAAAATTAGTAGCATATCCAAAATCAAACTTGTAGGTAAAGTCCTAGAGGTTCTTTTTCAAGTGAAACAAATGGCAACTTCAGATGTCACTTGAAAGGAATATGGGAATTTTTAAGTCATCATTTTCATTCCAGTTTTGCAGATTTTCCATTGTCTCTGTCACAATGACAGTACTTTTTTGTCTTGGCTGTAATGAAATAAGTAGTATGGTAAAAAGACACAACCAAAAAAACTGGGTAGGACAGTCTGTAGCAGATCTTATTTCAGTTTTTCTGTGCTTTATCAGTCAATACTGCTTTCTGCAGTTGTGGGTTCCTGGCTATTATTTGTTTTATTCTTACAAGGTCTTTGCAATTAAAGCCAAATACCACTGCCTTTTAGATCTTCCCTTTTGGATTAAAGGCATAAATAGCTGTTTCAGCTATCACAAATAACGTAGACATGAAATGTTTTGAAGTGTCACTGCCACTATTGTTTATCAGAGCTGTTCCCGGTCTGGGGAGAAGAATTGAACGAAGCCAGAGCTAACTGAAATGAATAGGTGCTCTCATTAATTCCTGGCCATTTTTGTTTTATAACGTGCATAAAACTGAAGGAAAAAGTCTTTAGGGTGATAGGGTATAGTGAAGTTCATCTCAAAGTCTTTGAGATACTTATTATTATCAGCCACCCAGTACATTTTCTTGTAAGGCCTCTTATCAAACCTCAAGAGCTCATTATGGCAAGGATAAACACTTCAAATCATGATGTTCAGGAGGTGGTTCAGTCTGGTATTTTTTAACTGCATTTGAAAACAGAGTTAATTCCCAAATCCCATGTGATGACCAACTTTGAGCATGACTTGCTCCCTGACAATGCTGCTGTTAATCCACAGATTTGTTGTGCTGCTGTACTTGGTTTGTAGATCTTCCCGCTGGCCTTGGTCCAGCTGGTCATGGAAGTTACCTCCTCTCTGGGAAGGGCCAACCCCTATTCCATCCCAGTCTTTTCTGGCTTCCAACCTCAGCCAGCTGATAATATAAGAGTTACCTTGAGATGAGTTACTGTTTTCTAAAACCCTTTTGGACTCTGTGGACTTTAGGAGAAGTTACTTATGTCCCAGATCCCCTTTGAAGTCACCAAAGCTAGGACTTCTCTGTCACTTCTTTGACGGTTGAGTTATAGTCTTAACTCCCTGGGTACGAATAGGAGCAGTTTCTGTAGCAAGAGTTTAGTTTTAAAATAAATTACATATATTTTTACAAAACACAGCACATAATCTGCATGTGTACATTTGTGAATGTATTCACATGCCCACACATGGCTAAACTGGCGATGTATTAATTTTAAGTAATGCAACTTAAAGCAGTAAGTCTTGGTCGTGATGGATCTAGGGCACACCACAGAGCAGTTCCTTTCCTTAGGTCATTATTTTTAACAGTTGAATTATGTCTTTATATATGCTGCTTTAAGTCAGCCAGTTTTTCAGGAACTGTGATACATGAAGAAATTAGTATCTTTTGGATTCCCATATAGATTTCAAGATTGAGGGACCAGGTTGGTTATGTTTTGACTATGAGATTTGCAAGAGCTCTATTAAACTTCTGGTTTTGTTCTCACAGTTAGCTGGCCTTGGCCCTTTTGTACCCTCTGCCCTGAGAAGTCTGTCATCCACAAACCTTCCTAGCTCTGACCTACCCTGAATGCATCTGACACTTTGGAGGCATTAGCCCTCTGTTACATGTCTGCAGGAATGTGGAGCATAGGTGATGGAAAATGGGGTGTTGCTTTTGGCTCTCCACTGTTACCAATACTTGCCTTAATGTTTGGCTGTGCCACTGGGACACCAGGCAGATGGCTATGTGTGACATTCAGGGAGAAAACAAGTGGAGAGAATCGGTGCGATGTGTGGAAGTACTACATATTCTTTCAGTTCTGTTAATTGATGGAGAGCTGCCAGTGATGAATCAGAGCTTGATGTCACAAGCCACTTCTTATTTATCAAAAACAGTTGTAAAAGGGACAGAGAGCAAATGTGCTGTTCAGCATCTTGTTTCTGTTGCTCCCTGTTCTCTGTCATCCAGCTACAGAACACTAACAAAGGGCCTTCTCCTAATGCTTTTTTGTCAGTTGTCCAAGCAATCAGAGCCAACAAATGCTTTTTTTAAAGTAATAGATTCTCAGAAACTAATGCAAGTTTGGGACTTGAAAGAGCAAAAGGTTTTCATTATGTTTTTAAAACAAATGTCAAACATAAACTCTTTCATGTCCGCATAAGCCCAACGGGCATGGAATGCCTGCTTCGTTCCAAATCTGGTATTAACTCTGGCTATCACTTAGGGGGAAATTAAAACCATTTGGGTCTTTGTCCTGGAAGGCTCCCCATACAATTTATGAAGGCTCTCTGTAGATCTATTGCAAAATCGGTTCATGGGTTTTCAGTGTGTGTATTCAGTGTGGTGCTTCAGTGATGGGCTGATCATGTTGTGGTCTTGAATGCAGTGGTCCAAGGGCTTCATTTAAGCATATGCACCATGGCACCAGGACCTACATGTGGGTGAGTGTATGCACACATGCATGTGTGAGAGAGAAAGAAAAATGATACAGAAGATGAGTGGGTTCAACCTGGGGATTTTGACCTGGATTTCACACAGCTGTGGTTTTCGTGGTGGTTAAAGAAAGGATTGTATTTTTAGCCTGTGTTTAAGTTATTTAGGAAAGTTTGTTGTTGTTTTTTTTTCTTGCCTTTGTACTTGAGCTGAGGAAAGTGCTACTTTGTGCATGAGTGTTTTTGGTGGGCACCATAAGAAGAACTATATTCACATGAAAGTAATGATTGCGAGTATGGCACTTTGCTCAGCTCCTCCAGAGCCATGGCACTAGTGGCAGAGATAGCTTGAGGGGGGCTGAAGTCATGCAGAGGGAAGTCTGATGGCCAATCTGTTGCCCCAGATCCTGTGGTTGTAACTTGCCTAAGCAGGAGGAAGCTGAGGTTCGCAGTTACTCTGACACAAAGGCATGTCTTCTGTTAACTGCTTATGAGACATTTGACTCATAACTTTTCCCTGAGTCAGTCCTAACATTTCCCATTGACTTCTGGGTAGTTTTAGTTGCATCAAGTGTGTCCCCACCTGGGAAAACAAGAGAATCTGTTGGTTCAAACTGAACAAAACTTGCAGAATTTGGGGGTTTGTGGGTTGTGGTGTTTTAAAACCAGTGACCTGAAGGCAAAAGCTGTAGTCTTCTTTACTGTAGAGCCATGTCAGAACAGTATGGGGCTGGCTTTTCTTTCCTCAGCCCTCATTTGGAAAAAATCCAATTTAGGAATGCATTTAGGCACGTAGCAAGAAGACTCTTCAAGCAGTGAGGGTCTAGACAAAAGGATCACTGACAGAACCCTCAAAAAGAGTGATGCGGTAGCCTCTGTGTCACCAAACCGTGACACTTTGTTATTTTCCCCACAGAAAAAGGAGCGTGTTTTTGATGTATCAGCTGGGATCAATGACTGCACTTAACATCCATAAAAGGAGAAATGGAAGCTGTTTTGAAAGCAAGAAGTTGCTTTCCTTATTCATCTTATTTCTGCCTTGCAATCCATCTTGTAAGGCTATTGATGCTAAATGTTCATTAAAATGTAGAACTGATTGGCCAGTGCTTGGTTTCATTGTGGATGGCCTCTGTCACTTCTAGAAGGGGAGAAATTGAGCCTTCAGCAGCTTGGACTGAGATTCCAGCTATGCTTGCTGCTTCTTGGGTTTTGCAGCTCTATTGGAGTTGTCAGTGTAACAGCATTGGAATGTCATTCAAAAACTTAGCAAACCTGAACTGGTTTCTGCAATGTCAGAGGGCATTAGGTGGAAAATTAATTATGTTAAACTAACCAGAGAACACTATTTTCAGTTTAAGTTGTTCTAAACTCCTTTTAATTCCAACTCAGAAGAATTTAGCTGCAAAGGACTGGCTCACAAGGCTTAAAAATATAATCTTAATTTTTTGCTGAAATGTGATGAGAATGAGAAAACAGGATGAGAATGATTAACATTGCTACAGGATTGTGCACAAAATACTTTCAAGTGGTAGCTGTTATGAAATATACTGCAGATTTAATAATTTCCATATAAATATTGATATTCTCTCTGTTGCTTCCACATACTGTAGAAACTTTCATTAAGAAATTTATTATACTTTGTCACAAAAATAAAGCAAATAATAAATAAATAGCAAAAATTCTTGTTAATACTAGCCCAGTTGGATTTCAGTGCTATCTTCAATGTTTTGATAAATTATCACCATAAAGTTTTAAAGTTAAATATCTACTTAATTAAAGTTGTGCCTTCAACACTTTTTTATCTCGGATTTGACTGCAAAGTAAACTGTGACTTATACCTGTCAAACACTGACAGGGCAAATATGAAAAGTTCATTTTCAGTCTATGTTTACTGAGAAGAAAGATTTGAGTTGGGAGTTTGTGGTATGAAGCTGGGATCCCGACTTGAACAAGCATCAGTTCACAAGGATTTGACACAGACGAATGGACTGCTGGCTGCTGGATTCTTGAAAATTCTTTGAACTGCCGCTTTTGGCTAACAGTGGGAGAAGAATCACATCTTGCCCTTCCTGTAGTAAGTCCTTCCTCCTCTCAAATTCTGTTGGCAGTATGGGCCATTATACAGAAACAGGGAGCCAGGATTAGAGACGAAAGCTTGCCAAGAAATCCTAAAAATATCTGAAAAATATTTCTGGTGGTACACTTCTAATTACTTTCATATTGTGGCCTTAAACTTTATGAAAATGAGAGTGCATTGAAAACATTATTCTCAAAGTATTTGCGGATTAAAAAAAAAAAAGAACAAAAAACAACACAACCCAAAAAGCAAAAAAACCCACCCCAAAACGCAAGCTGTGGATCATATTCTCCTACATGCTAAGAAATCTGACTGCCCTCAGTATGTCAGGTAAAATTTAGAAATCATAGAACCACAGGTGGTTTCCCACCTCCACTCCACCCCTTATAATGTTTTTTGGGGGATAACTGGATTCTGTAATGCAGAGGAATCTATTGTTAAATCTCTTTTGATCCAAATATTAATACTGTTTTCTTATTTGAAGAGGGATAATTTAGCTATAAGCTACACTGTAAGGAGAAAACAAAAAATCACACTGAAAAAATATTAAGTGTATTATAACACTTTTTAAAGGTTGTGCATTTTCATGTTCCACATGACTTTGTGTTCTCCTGTAAGCTATTTTTCATGTATGCTTCTTGTAGACTAATAGAGTGTAGGAGCTGCAGAAATGTTCAGGGTGTTCAGCAAGACACATAGTAACTACTTATTTTGTCATGCTTCCATTGAAGATAAGTTCATATCGGATATAAAAACCAAATTACTTTGGATGGTCCAGTGAAGTGTTACTGCTTTGTAATAAGGCAGGTTATTGGCTTTTTTTCTGAACTGTTGTTTTGGGGTTTTGTTTGTTTGTTTGTTTGATTGTTTGTTTTAGTGAAAACATGATTATTTCATGTTTCAGTCTAGAGAAGAACAATTGAAGAATAACAGAGTCCTCCTAGCAACCTGGTTTAGGATCATACTGTGTCCTTTGTCTGTGCTCAGTCCTTTGAATGAAAAAAGGCAGAGGATGACTAATACAGCAGTAGTGATTGCAGTTTTTGGTAGTAACAAGAAAGGGATGTCTTAGTAGTAAAGGAAGATCTTTGCACTGAGCTCATGCCTCCTTGCATGTGTCCCTGATTGAACCTAGCTATTTGTTTTGCAAAGTATATCCCAAACACTGCTGTATAGTGTCTGTACTGAATCTCAGAGTTATAAATTGGAAACCTCAGCATCAGGATGTTCAATTTTATATCTTATTCTTAAATGAAACTGCAGGAGAACCCTGTTCTGACTGGCTCAGGCTGTATATGTTTGTGTTGGGAATGCAATGGATTAGAAATCCATTTTACATTAGAAAACCTTTTACATGGTGGGTTGTTGTTGCTATTGTTCTTACTCCTTTTGTTGATGATAACAATAATTCTGAAACCTATCTATCCATCTTCTAGTCCCACTAGGTAAGAAAAACTTTCCATATTTGTGTGACCTGCAGATTAAAATGATACTTGCAGCATCAGTTAATACGTCATGTGTCCGCCTGGCTTGCCTGTTCTTTTGGAGAGACTTTTCAACTAATTTTCAAACCTTGGGTATTTAACTGAAGGAGCTGGCATGCCAGCATCCAAAACCATGTTTCCAAGAAGTCCTGCTAAAAGGCTGTCTTGTTGCTGGAGAGGGCTGGACTCACTGAGTGCTTCCTTCTTGGTTTTTGCAGTATGTCCAGTTTTAGCAGTGGCTAGATCAAATGGATCTGGTAGTGTCTGAATCACTAGTGGAATGACTCAGGGGTACAGTCTTTGCTTACATGGCTTAGAAATTCTTACAGGACCTTTTTGCTAAGAGCAAGCTTCCTTCCTTTAGCTGAAGTCATGCTGTACATTCCTCAGAGGCACAGAGAGATTGGGAAACTGAGGAAAAACACTGTATCCAGTGTGGCTGTGTGTCCTGGCCATGATATTAGGGTGGCTGGAAGAGCATCTCAAAGTATTTATTATAATATAGCATCATGTGTTGCTGAATTATGTATATTGTGAGGCATACTTATTCTGACTTCCACTGACTGACCTCTTTTTATTGGCTGGAAAGATGTAATGCAAAAACCTACACAAGAGAAACAAATTACATTAGAACAAGGTAGCAATCTTCATAAACGTTTTCAGATGTGATTTAACAGAAAAACAAAACAGGTTACAATGTCTTAACTGGGACATAACATCATGAGCTGTGGAATACTTGTGAGCATAGTTCTCACAGTTGAATACCAAGCAGAGTGTGGGAAAACTGAAAACTACTGTAGAGAGAGGCTTCTTCAGAGCCAAATGAATGACATCTGAGACCTCAGATTAAAGTGCAGAAGAAGGAAAGAGTTTGTAATAACAGCATCAGATACATACAACTTTTAGGATGTACCAGAAATCATAGGTTGCAGATATAACTGGCAGAGTGCGCCCAGAAGTTCATAGGGATGTATTTTCAGTCTGTACAGACAGCGTGAGGCTAACTGGGTTAAGCCACAGTGCCAACCAGGAGGAGAGTTCAGGCTTTTGAGACAATATGGTGCTGTCAGTTGCAAAAAAGTGCAAAAAGCAACATAATGCCTTGCTTTCTGACAGACTTTAGAAATTTGGTGCAGCAGTTTGGTCTTGTTTACTGCATTTATTGTATGTTCTTGAAACACTTTCCTTGGGATCTGTGTAATCAATGTCAGCAAAGAAGTGCTCTGGATCTTACCCTCTGGCTTTTTCTGCCTCAGTGCACATTGCACACAGTCTCCTAGTGTTATGACCATCTCAAAGGACAGATGTTTATAAAGGTGCAAAAATAATATTCAAAAACAATTATTTTATTTTTTATCTTCTGTCAAAACTATTTAGAGGGAAAGTACCAAGATCAAAGGAGGGAAATTCTGACTCCCTCAGAGTAGCAAATCTCTGCTTAGGTTTCTAGAGCCAGAAAATCAACCCCAGAACTTTCATTAGGAAAGGCCTCTCTATGTATAAGGTCCTTGCCCTTCTGATTCTTACCACTGGTAGTTATTTGGACATCTCTGCGTAGCTGTGGTATGTATTTGCAACATGCATTGCTGGTGGTGAAAGTTTTCCAGTGCTGGGAAGGAGGTGTGGGTTGAGAATGTTGCACTTTCCTTCTGAAACCAGGGTCAGTGCTTCTGAGCAACACTAGGACAGAGTGAAAGCCCTGAAACCAAACACGGCCACATGGGGCCATTTGGAATTGCCATGCATACCTGCACCTAGGACACTCTCATGTATGCTGTGGCCTCTCGCTACATAATACAGAAATTATATTTTTTTATTTGTTTGTTCCCTGTCCCCCTTCAAATTCGAGATAGATGTAGCATGGGGGGATAGGTATTGAGAGCCAGTTCAATGCCATCCATCTGGTTGTACTAGAAACCGCCAGGTAAAAGCAGAGCAAATGAAGCCTGTGAAAGACTGGCTCCTGGAGAAGTGAAGGCAAATGAATCCTAAGAAGAGTTTTTCAGTAAGTTTTCCAACACTTCTGCTCATGATTAATCTATCACAATTAAGGCTAATTACCAAAAGAAGAAAAGGAAACATCAGACTTAAACTGGTATAGGGCCAGCGAAGACTGTATTACCCTGTTTTCCCCAAAATAAGACCTACTCCGAAAATAAGCCCTAGCATGATTTTTCAGAATGCTTGAAAAATAAGCCGTACTCCACAAATAAACCCTAGTTACAGTTCCTAAAAAAAAAGTCAATATAAATAGTGTCCAAGCAGCTATACATGTAAAAAAAAGTAATACATTTTGGAACAAGAATTAATATAAGACCCTGTCTTATTTTTGGGGAAACAGGTCAGTTCCCCAGCATTTGTATGCGATGTGGTCTGCTCTAACCAAACCCTATGGCAGTGGTAGGTGAAGGGAAAAAGCCATGGAAACACATATGAAGGTCTTCTATGTGCTTTAATTAGGTCTAATACCAGCCATGACAGTTGTGTCACAGAAAACCGAAGGAAAACGAGTCCCATTGCCACCTTCTTCCTCCTCTTCTGCCTTTCTCTTCCCCCCCTTGCAATGCACACACTGTTTGCGATGGGATTGCTGCTTGTGATGTAGAAATGAGTTGCTATGGAAAGTTAGAAGATATCCCTTTGAAATGGATTCTGGAGGTCCTGAGAAAAGTTTTGCTGCAACTGTGACCATTTACCCAAAGGTTGGCTGTTCCTGTTCTAAGAGTTTAATTTGTTTTGAAGGAAGGAAAAAAAAAAAGTGGTCTGTGTTTTTTTTTTTTTTTTTTTTAATAAAGGACCCTGAACTACAATATATTCATTAAAAGAATTAACAAATTCTGTTTAATTTCTAACTAGTTTTTATTATCACTTCATAACTTCATTCTTTTTTCTTTAAAAGCACATCCCACTCCAGCAGACTTGAATTTTAGGTGGGGGAAAAAAATAATTTCCTTCCTTTTCAGCTGTTATAACTGTACTCTGTGAGTTACTACAGGAAGAGTATCTTATTCCTGACTTCCTGATCTGCCTGCAAGCTGATATCTGGTGCCCTCCTGAAACACACGATTTTGATTGCGGGTCCACCCAGCCATGCCAGATTTATGTAAACAAGGCTTATACATCTAAAGATGCCAGAGCAACAGATGTTTTATGTTTACTAGGGGTCTTTTGGCATCAGAACTTAGAGAACAAACTTAACACATCCGAAGCCACCTGTGCTCTTTTATTGCACCTATATTAGATTTGGTGAAAGATCACCATTTTGTCAAGCAAGAGATTTTACTGATTAAATTACTGATTGGTAGCTGTGCAAGTCCTGAGTCTCTCTTTGCTCTTAATAGAAGGAGAAACTGATACTACTGTTTTCTCTGCTTTCTTCCTACCCCATCTGTGTAACAAAGCTGCTGCTTGGTAACTCTCTTGACCTTAAACCTTTGGTGACTGGGATAGAAGAATAAAGAGAAGGGATAGAGTAGAGGAGACTCTGAAGTAGGAGGCAGGGAGTGAATGATTTGTATGTGGAGATTCAAAAAGGAAGAGAGAGACCAAAGCAGATCCTGAAGAGAAAGAACCAGAAGTTAGATATGAAAGCAAGAACTGCAAAGAAAAGTGCATGAGAAGTGAAACAAAAATAGCAGAGGAAAATAGAGATGAGATGGGGAAGAGGCAGGTAGAGGGAGCAATAGATGAAAAACCAAGAAGAGAGAACTTAGTACAAGCTACATAAATTTCTGTAGTATGTATGTATTGGCTTACATTAATATTTATCTAAAAGTTATGCATCTAGGCCATTAAGAATCTAGGCTTCCTACTTAAGTATCCCAGAAGATGATTTATGCAACCCATGTTAAGACTGGCCCCTGCTGTTTGCTGGTTACAGAGGGAGTTCAGACAGTTTAAACTTGAAGGCCAGCTTTTAGCTGGCTAAAATTTGGTAAGATGATTCTACTTACTGTATTAGAGTTGGATATTTTTGTTTTAAAAACTGTAAAAGATGTGGCTTTCTTAGAAGACATCTTATAATTCTTGTAGGATCAGAATGGAACTGTAGGTCAGCATCCTTACTGGTGGAAAAGGAAAAGCTGTTTAAGTCAAAATAGTCTAGCTTGATGGTTATACATTTTTCACCTGTGTGTGTGAATATAACAGTGTTTGGTTTGTGTACTTTGTATATCACTAAAGAATCAACTGTAATAGCTTTTTAAAGATCTTGCCAAACTGTGAGGTTGTATAGAAAAGATCTTTGAGCACAGCATCTTAGAAAAGAGATTTAAAAAACAAAAAATTGTGATTACATAAGAAAGTTAAAAGAAACTTAATTCTGTTATTAAGCTGTCCACATTTCTGCACTTGCAGTGATGATCTCCCAAAACTTCAGTTCCCATGACTGAGAATATAAACCTTAGTTATTGTTGTTCAGTGTGAACTGAGGGATCTTAGTATGTTTCTTCGTCATCTTCTGCTTACTTATCTAGCAGTATTGCAAGCTATGGGTTTGTCTTCCAGTTTAGAAGGGAGAAGCATTGCTGTGAATTCAGATGTGTTAATCTGGGATGTTTATGAAAAAAAAAAAAAATTGCTAATTGCTTTTGAGGGGAGAAATTTAGATTTTTTTAATTTTTTTTTTTTTTCCAATATACATTCACGCACTTCTGCCATGTTTAAAAGAGTGTCTATAAATGAAGGTGTTTCCTAGTCCCTGTTGTTTCAAAGTAAAGTATTAGGAACTTTAATTTTGGCTTCCCTGAAAAATCTTGAGCCTCTGAGTAGGAACCCACTAGAAAATGTCTGAATATAAATAATTTTGCTAAAATGCTGGAAGTAGTCTTGGGCAATTAGGACCATCACACGGTTTAGATTCAACTGACTCTGTGTACCTGCTTACTTGGAAATCCAGAAGTATATGGTGATGTTTGCCTTGCCTGTGCAAATACAAAAAGCAGTGTGTTTACTGTGCGTATGTGAAAGATTAAAACATGAAAAAAGTAGAAGGATATAGAATATTTCCATGGCAAATTGAAAGGATTTAGTAAACAAACAAAATTTTACATAGGAAAGAATAATACTTACTGGAATATATGGTCTCAGGATTAAATGGTTCTGATTCCTCTCTACATCTCTGAAGACTGAACTGCACAAATGAAATTAGCACAATATAGCCTAGCAGACATCCTGACACAGATTAGCCAAAAGCCTTTTCTATGCTTCCTGTATGTTTCCAGGCCTGCATTTTGCAAATTTTATTAAAAAATCTGTAAAAAGTCAAATCTGTGCATGTGTGATGGATCCTCCACATGGAAGCTTTGTGTAACCATTGCTCTGGACACTCCTGCAGCACGCTCTTATCCTGCCTGTCTTATCTGCACAGCAAACATCCTCATGCTGGCTGAAGCTGTGGCAGTGTTTTTTTTTTTTTGCTCAGAACAGCATTGCCTTGTTGTATGGGCATGTGGCAGGTACCAACGGTCTGACTTGACCTTGGAGGGAGTAAAAATCGACCAATTATTACTTATTATTAATTATTAGTTATTAGCAACTCAGACCGACGTGCACGTTTAGAAGAGAGCAGCTATTTTTTGCAGGCTTAGCGTTATCAGCTGTCACCTGCCGTGGTGGCGGGGTGGCAGGAGCAGAGGGAGGCCCTGCCAAGCCCCGGCCGAGCAGCCGCCCCTGCCGGACGGTCCGCGGGGGGGCGCTGCAGCCCCGGCCTCCGCGGGCCTCCGGGCGGACGTGGTGTGGCGTTTCAGCAGGAAGCGTTTTTATTATTATTATTGTTGTTGTTGTTGTTGTTGTTGTTGTTGCAAAAAGCTAGTTCCTCCTCATTCTAGGACTGATTAACCCGGCTCCCTTTTTAGTTGTGTTTCAGTATTTACATGTTTACATGGTTTCGCAGTGGTTACCGTGAATGGCTTGTGACTTGATTTCCTGTCACTGTTACTCCGTCCTTTTCACTTTCCCTAATTAACCATCCCTGCCCCTTATTTCTCTGTATATGTTTTTATATTCCTTTTTATACTTATTTTTTCAGGGTGACTGCGTATTGTTTTATTTATTGTAACGAAAACAAAAGAATAAAACCAGAACAGAATCCTATACAAATCACCTATATTTAAGATGATGGTTATGTAAATCGGGAAATAGCAATATTAAGGATGCTTATGCAAAGAAACCAAAGAAAACCAAAACCAAAACCCACACTCACAACCAAGAACAAATGCAAGCATCTTTTTCTTAGGCCAATAAATAGCTCTTCTGTGACCTGTAGTTATCCTAAATAAATTTGTAACCTGAAAAGTGTATATTTATTTAACTTGATAATTTCTCTGCTGGAAATGGAAGTGCTTAAAAGAGAAAGTCTGGGATCTATCAGACCGCAACCTGAATATATATTTTATAAAAATATTTCCAGAACCATTTGTTGTAATTATACCTCTTGTAATATACCCTGCTTTTGGTTATACCAAGTGTTCTTTTTGTTACGTTGTGAAGGAAGCTGGCTGCATGGGAGAGATGTCTCTCTGGGTCAGGTGCCTCACATCCTAAGGCCCAACTTTCATTTTTGCCAAACTCAAAGCCATTTCAAGCTGCACTGCAGCACTGCTGAAAGATGGGGGAAGTATCTCTGAATGACTTGCAAGCACAGAGATATTCAACATTATATGCCTGCTTTGTTGCTCCTTCCTGCTTGCTTTCCTGCTGATTTTTAACTTTTAAGAAAGCTATCTTCATAAAATAAGCTGTCAGCTGTCAAGCTGACTCTGTTATACAGTAAATGTGACATTTTCCAAGCCTTTATTCTGCAGTCTGAAGGAGCTGTTACACACTGCCATTAATCCCAGAGCCCCTTCCATCCCCTCCCTTGGGCTACCACAGCCATCACTTGACCCTAAACAAGTTAGTCTCCATCTGCTGGTTTCTGTACATCTCTGCTGTGGTTCTTTTTGTAGCTCTGTGAGTTTCGCTGGTCCTTCATTCCCCTGGCACTAGAAAAGGAGCAGCAAAACATTAGAGATGGCACATTCATCACTGACAGAGAGAATCTTGTCTCATATGTTGTAATATTTTTGTAGTCCAGAGGAAATGAATAAGAGAGACAAAAGCTTTTATTCCCTCAGGTATGATTGTAATTTGATGGGGGTCTTGGTCAACACATCACACAAACATGGGTGGTGAAGATTTCCTTCAAAGGTTGCTGTTTAATAGTAACTTCTGCTTAGAACATGAAGAAAAAGAGAATAGGAGAATTATCACTAGCACAGAGTTCAACCAGAGCACTTTAGCTGTCTTGAAGATCCTGTCCTAGGTTTTCACCCAGTTTACTGTCATGCCCTCAGAGGGAGAGGTAGTGAGGGGGAAGGAGCCCTTGTTGGCCAGGAATGGGGTGATTAATTGAGCCTTGCCCTGGTACAGGGCAACTGGCAGGGGGGAGACAGAGGCCAAATTTTTGGCAGATTTGTGGAAGGCAGAACTGTTCTGTTGACATGTGTCTCTCTTATCACTTAAGGACAATGTTAAGTTTGAATTCAACTTTGGCAAACACTGTTTTTGGGTTTTTTTGTGCTTTAGATGCTGAAACTTGTGTTTCCTCACTGTGGTTTGGGCAGTTACTGTGGAGAGGCAATTAAGTGACTGTCCTTTGGTTTGGGAGAGGGGGAAAAAGAAGTAGTAAGTGCATTTCAAACAAAGATTTCTAAAAGCAGCAAAGATAAATAAATCTGTTTTCCTGTGCTTTAGCGTCTTGCAAACAGTATTCTGAGTGGACTCTGAACAAGAATGTGATCTCATGATGGTATTCTATTGATAGAGACACTAGTATAGTTTACATCCTCCAGCTAACTCCTGTTTTCAGGAAATGCGAAGAACTATCTAGGATTGAATTTGCTGAGTTTAAAACTGCTAGAGAAGAGAGAGATCTAAAGCAAGCTGATTTTTGTACTCACAAGTAATAGTTACGAAACCAAGCTAAAACAAAAGAAAAAAAGACAAATGCATTACGCAAAGCCACCATGGCTTGCTTTCTTGCAGTTAGATGTCTAGGATTTTCTGCCTCTCACACTACAGCTTGCTATGATCTTTCAGCTTGTCACAAGTATTAAACAAGCAAATGTTTTATAGTAAGCTGGGAAGCTTCTGGGAGTAAATTAAAAACTCAAGCCAAAGCTGATACAGAAAAATCTGGCGAACTTGTATGAGGATGCTCGGTAATAGGCATGTTTAAAACCTCAGGCAGTTCTGATGCCACTGAGAGGTATTTTTTTAAGAGAAGTATATATAAATTAAAAACACATCCTCTTTCATGATAATTGAACTTTTTATTACTGTTAAACATTTTTGACAAAGGATATCCAGGTTAGAGGCAAAAATGGTACTGGAATCTTCATCTCACTATAAAACTTTAAGTAATTTTACTCTGATTTTAACTGCTCTAGCTGATTATTAGAGACAGGAAAAGATTCAGCTTTTGAGCATGTGGCATTTGACCTGTCACTCAAGGTGAAGAAAGCTGTTGGCTGGCAAGCTTGAGACAGGAGTTGAAAAGTATTGCATCAAAATGCACATTAGCACCTCAGAAATTAGGATGATTTGGTTAAACATCTGAGTGGCCTTACTGGAAGAGAAGGGCCAGAATCACTGTCATTAATATTTTCAAGGAGATTATTTTCTCAAGTGTAAGCCATAATTATCTGCATTTCCACTGTACTAAGAAAGTGAACACTTTGATACAATACACTTTTGATTGTGTCCTTCATATTACAGTCACTGCTATATTGCCAATGGTTTCCCATGTAATCAGCTGAGACACACATAGTCAGGCTCACAGTGTATTCCAGATGTCAGGGACTAAATCCATTTTGCAAGTATGGGGTTTTTTTTAATAACTAGTTGGTACTCCTTTATTTTGTTATTTATATCTCCAAGTTTTCTTGGTGAGAAAGATATTTGTATAAATAGAATAGGAAAAGTGATCAATATTTTATCTTTCAGTGTAATTTTAAATTATTTTCCTTCCTGTCAGTGTTTATTCACAGTGATTTTGTTGTCCTATAGCACAGTGAAGCAGTAGGCACATTTGTCTTGAAAATGTCTTTCCCTGGTGATTGAATTGAAAGGGATCATGGTCTATGTGAGGCTATAGCATAAGCTGGTAGGTGGTTTAAGATATGCAGTGGTGTATCTTAGGATACACAAGTTGCATACTTTTAATAGCTGCCTGTGGAGCTGCAGAAGGTGTCACAAAGTATCTGTGGGACACCCAGACGCTGCTGGCAGTTTTATAGTTGTGCCTGCAGCGGTGTGGATGCTGCAGTCCAAAGAGAGGTGGCATGAATACTTCAAGACCAAAATCTCATCAAAATGTGTGCAAATTGTTTAAACTGTTGTAAAGACTTGTACTGAAGAAAGATGTTAGTGTTCAGGGAAGTTTCTAATCTGTTAGTTAGTTTGTTACTTTTGCTAGATTCTTCTAAACACTGGCAAAAAGTTTTTGTAAGGTATTTATCTACAAAAAAAGGCAGGCTAAACAGGAGTTAACCTTATTGCTAAAATCAAAGTTAATTGACATTAAATATGAATTTAAATAAATCCAAATTAAATCATCTGCATATAGTGTTAAAAATGGGATGATGAGAAGAAAATTACAAACTTAGCAAAGAGGGGTGATTTAAAATGACAGTGCAGATAGAGGCATTTATGTATAGAGGCTTAAGCTAAGTAAAAGGGCAGATGTAAAACCACAATAAATAGATAGAAACTAATTTAATTCTGCTGTATGTGCTACCTAAGGGTAAAAACTCCTATGTCCAAAATTTTTGGAAGTATTTTAATCCTAAAATGAATACATAGAGATGTTCCTCCTTGTATGGAGAAGGTAGTGGCTGACATGATGGGACTTACAAGAACTGGGCATGGGTTAAAATTGATGACTAATTGTTAGAAGTGATGGCAGTGTTATTTACTCTAACAAGGAATATACTGAAGATGAGTGACAGGATATCTGTAACAAGGAGTAGAAGGTCAAAAGGATTTAAACAATGGACATATACCCGTGAATGTCAGCATCCTTATCTAAACTAACTTGGGTAAGCCAGCAAAGTTTCACTAATTGATGTTCTGAAAGTGAACTAGCTAATTACAGTATGAAAACCACACCTCTGCTCTGGAAGTTGCCCACCACCCAAAGAAGACCTCTGCCCACTCAACATGCACAATGAATTTTTAAGGCACTGTAAATGAAGGTGAGAACATGTAGGTAGGGATGCATATGTATTAGAAAGGAGGGCTTCCATACAAACCAATGTATAAATAACCGAAATCTTGGTAACTGGGGATTTACCACCTATCATCCATCTCTGCACAGATATGAAATAAACAAATATCTCAACTCTATGTGTTATTCAGCTTTTTGCACACTGGGTAAAAGAACTCAGATTTTTGGGACAACAATATTATGCTAAGAAGCATTGTTGCATGTAGTTGTAAAGTCAGTCTACTTCACTGTATGTCAGTTTCAGTGATAACTCCCTGAAAAATGGCAAGATACTTTGGATATCAGAATAAAGACATGGATTTAATTCTACCTCAAGTTACTGGTATTGGGATAAGCTGTTCCCACTCTCCTTGCTAATGCAGCTAGGGATACACTGTAAGCATATGCTGTCATCTGATCAGTACTGTTTTGTGATCTATGCAAAATAAGCTGTGACATTAATACAGCTCTTACTGAACAAGTGGCTGGTTTGTATGATTATTGAAACTCCAAACTGAAATGGTGCTTATTTAACATTTTTGGCATTTCAGCTATTTCATCAAAATGCTGAACTTTCATCAAAATGACCAAATGAGTCTGGATGGGCTGAGTCTCTGATAGTAGAAGTAACCTCTGTATTCAGTAACTTCTGCTGTTGGAAGTAACTTGGCAGAACAGTAGCAGATTACTTGTACTTGCACTGCTGATTAAACCTGGCCCTGGGATCTAAACCAAGGAAAAGAAAGTAGCTTTCCTTTGGATAAGGCCATTCCCTTTCTTTGAGTTTAGTTTCAGATATATCATTACCAAATGTTGAACATGAAATCTCCCTTCCACTCCTATATCTATAAATTACAGAGCAGTAGTTAGAAGAATTCCTCAGGGCACAAGAGTTAAGGCTGCATGGTGTGCACACTTGAGGTTTCTGTGGCCACATCTGCAAACAACAAATGTTGTGTTTTTTATCTTGTTTCCCTCGGGGAACATTTTTTGTGTAATCTGGTTAAATGGTACAAGGATTTTAAGTATGTGTCTGTATAAATATATACCTAGAATTTATCCCCAGGCTGACATATGAATAAATTGTTAAAGGTCAACAGTTGCCTTGTTGCTGAGCCAGTAGGAAGAGGCTCTCTTCTGATGAGCCAAAGAGTTATGCTTTCTTAGTTATTTTCACTCAGATGAGTTATGTGAATGTGACTGAAAAGTGCTCTTGAAATTCGTTAAGGTGCTACCTAACATACCTCAAGACGTTTGATGCTCATATTGTAACTTACACCTAGCATGCATCATGACGACCTGATAACTGGTCTTCAGATGTTCTGTGAGGTTACAACACTGTGATCTCAAAACACAGTGTTTGGTGTGTTTCAACTTGAGTGATGTAGCTTTTTATGGTGGTTTTTAAAAACAGAACCTTAGAAGCCCACCAGGTTTCCTTTTCTAGACCCTCTCTGCTCCACTAAACACATTAAGCATTGCTGTGGTGAGTGTTAAAGAAGGGGAAAAGCCTCGGAAAGAACAGTCACAAAAATCTGAGTCATGCAGTTAGGCTTACCACTGTATGTTTGTCTGCTGTTGCAGTAGGCATAGGAATGATCCAAAAGAGCCATAAGCTGGATCGAGCTTGAAAGAATGTGAGATAATGTCCCTTATTTTAGGCTTAGTTCTGTTCTCTGTACTGAAGAGAGGAAAGTACCGTACCCAGCTCATTTCAGTGGTGCTGCTTTTGGAGTAATGTGAAATCAGGAAGATCTGGCAGTCTGTAAATTAGACATACATCAACTATTCTCTATGAATTTTGCTGACGCAGGCAAACAAGAAGGTATCTCTTGCCCATAGCAACTTTCTGTAGTTCTAAGCAACATCTTGTTCTGCCTGTAGCTTTGAGAAAGTGGATGTGCTTAGCTATATTGTTCATTTTATCATGAGTCTTGTAACAGTTCCACGTTTTTACAAAGTGTACTGAAGGCAAGTAAATAATAAATTAATCTCAGTTTTGTTTATAATGAAGAAAGTTCCTGGTTCTGGATAAAAGCTTGAAAATGCAAACTCTCCAGGCTTACAAAGCAGATGGCAAAGAAAAGGAACTAAAATGAAGTTTATTATGGATGAAGTGGAAGTTAGCCTCAGAATTTTGTCTTGCTCTACATTATGAAGTTGTAAAGTTGGAATGGCACAGCTATGTCAGCTGGGAGTCCTTTTAGGGGAAAAAGAAACCAAAATTTTTCTAAACTGATCAAGCACTGCTGGCAAAGCCTCAGTGGAGATCGAGGCCTCCTGGCAGAAGGATAATTCTTTTTGTGTGTGGCTCATATTGTTTGTATAGGTGAGCAGAAGAGACCCTTCAGGCCAGCACAAACTAAGTCTGAGCTAGGAAGCTGTATCAGCATAAGTGGGCCAAAAATATGGGTTCCCAAGCTCTGCCCAAGAAGGTAAGGTGTTTCCCAGGTGCCCATGCTTCCTGCCACTTACTATAAATAACATCTCCGTCTCCACTTGTGTAAGAGTGGCATAATCTAACAGGTAGGCAGAACTCTCCGAATTCATTGGGCAATGTAAGCCCATGCCGGACCTGAATTTGGTGTCTCCTCTCACCTCATATGATTCAAAGTGGGGAGGAAAGGACTATTTTGATTTATAAACTGTGGAGTATGGAGGAGAAAGGATACAGGAGTTTGACACGGGATTTGGTGCCTGGACCTTGGAGGCAGACATCTGTCAACTCACAGGCAGCTATTGTATAAACAATTTGGTCTTATTGCATCTCCCTTTCATAATGTACATTTAGAGGTCAGGTTCTGCTCTTTGGGACCTCTTCTTTGAATCATGCCATTGTGAATTAGAAATAAGACATCATATTCCCTGAGGAGAGTAACTAGCCCTACGGTCTAGGTGAACCATAGATGAGCTGTTCAAATCCTTAATGCTTTCCTACAGTTGACACTATAATGAAAGCTGAGGAGACTTCCTTAAATTGGAGGTGGTATTAGGGCTGCAAAAAGTAATCAGGTGATAGTGGAGTCACTGGACAAAGATTTAGGCTCTTTGGGGCACAGCCATTGGTTTTATATATTGCAGAGACAGAGCATGCTCTGGTTAAGAATGCGTAATTTTAAGAAAACTCTTGGTTAAATAAATTTCCTGTTTATAGTATTCAAATAGTGTGTCTCTATTTACCCTTATTGAAAGAGTCAAATTTTCAAATGAATGCCTGAAAACCCAATTCTCTGGCTCCATATTCTGGAAAGCAGTGGTGGCTAACCTGCAGTCCATGAAAGGTCTAAATGGACATGTAAACTCATGGTTACTCATACACAAGGTATTGTATGGTTTCATGGATAATTAGTAACTGATACTACTGGACCATAAATGAGAGGTAGGATGCTATGCACAGGCTTTGAGAACGCTTGCTTTCTGGTTTGGTTTAAGGACATCCACCCATTTCCACTAATAATTAGTGTATATACATAGTCATGTTGTTCATAGGCACAAACCAGCAGATTCTGTCTCAGAGCTGTTATCTCAAAACAAAATTCCTCTACACATTGTTCTGAGTTGAGCCCTGTTTCACTGTGTGAAGAAGAAAGGTGGAGGAGGAGGAATATATAATTTTGAAGCTCCTGTGCCACCAAAAAAAAAGACAATCACCAGTGCTTAGAGTACACAAGAAGTGATGCACTGGGGTTTGATAAGGCATGTTACAACATCATGGTCTTGGTTCTTTGTTTTCTTGAACTTTGTGTAGCCAGTTGCAGGAATTTTTATATGCGCTGCACTAACCTTCCAGTCACGTTGCACCGAGTATATGATACAGGGCATTTGATTCATCGTTGCCTTCCATCACAAGAGCTGAAGAATTGTGCAACTGGTCCCTGTGTGTGGAAGTTCTGTCTGAGTCCTATGAGAGGAACTGATTGAGTTCTGAGAAAAGTATAAAGCAGCAATGGTTTTGCTTTTCATTTAGTTCTCTTTCCTATCAGTTTCTCTGTATCAAGTAACACTTGACTTCCTTCACTCAGTACCATCAGATTTGTGTTGAAAGCTGCTTCTGGAACTGGAGAACTATAGTAGTGCTAGTATATGTTATACAAAGAACCAGTTATACAATGCATTAGAGGCTTTTTATTAGCCTTCACAATTTCACTTTTACACTTGCCAATTGCAGTATTTCTCACTAGTTTCTTCTTAATGCTTTTTTGTTCTTTCAAGGAAAACAAAAAGGAGGAACAGTTCTAGCAAACTGGAGCACAGCAAAATGTTTATCGGATAATGTTAAGCACCAGGCATTTTTTGTTATATCACAGAGCATTAAGTATTGGATGATATGAATAATTACACATGCAGTGTTCATTGTATCATAACATAAATGAGCCTACCTTAAAACTGTGTAGTCCTACTTTTTATGGTTATTTTCAGCATGCCTGTACTATCCTGTAGTGGGCGATGTAGACATGCCCTTCTGCCTTGCATGCTAATAACCTAATGCAGTAATTTAGCGGGAAAATGTGGTAAATGAGTACAAGGAGAAAATGGTGTAAATACTGTGCAAGATTCTTGTCCATTCTTCATAAAGAATCAGAGTACCAAATGGGAATCAGATTAATGGTACATTTTTCTGCAGCATACTGTAGGCATGGACTGAAGTTATTCACACAGTTTAGAGAGATTTTGTGTTTCTGTCATGGCTTTGTACCAACTGAATGTTTCAGAAGGTTAATGTAGATTGATGTTTCATTGCCGTGCCTGTAACACAACCACTGGTGTGTTTGATCAGTAAGTGGATTTAATGTGAGCTTTTTGACCACCACAGATATCATGTTCTGTACCAGTAAGTCTATGACGGAAAATAGGTCATGTGAGTTGATTCTTAGAACATAGAACGTGGGGTTAAATATGGTTAATCGGTGTGGTAGCTTGGGCACTAAGCTTGAATTAGATTGAACAGTACTTGAATTAGATGATTTTTACTTGTACAGCACTGCAGCTATTAGGATTTGTTTTACTGAAAATGAAAGAAAGCAATAAAACCTAGTTACCAGATAACTTTTTTTTTTCTTTTTGCAAATAAAAATGTAAGCACTGATAATTTTTTTTCCACTGTCTTCTTGTGAAAATAATGTTAAGCTCTGAAGTTCAAGCTAAGTTTGAAGTTGTTTCTTACTGTCTTTTGTTAAGATTAAGCTATCATCTGAGTAAGATAGTTTCCTAGCAGTCTTCTCCAAAACAGAGCAGTAGGTTCTGGGAATTGCCTGACTTGCAGATGTGTAGAAAAGTGCTCCTGAAAGAAAACTTGGTAAACTGCTCATATGGGAAACTAATGCACATTTTGGCAGTACACTGAGGTACTGATTATAATTTATTTTTGTATTAGCAGAGTAATCCATGAATGGCTTTCTCTTCTCCTGAGGAAACCAATTGTTTTGCCTTAGATCTGATACAAGAAAATTAGGGCCAATAAGTTGAATATTCTCTTATAATAACCATCGAGGGTGTTTTTATATTGTTGTTTCTATAAAGTACTTTACTTATTTTACCACTCTTTCATTATAAAATACTCTAGCAGCAAAGTAAAACTGTATTGCCTGTCTTTGTTATCTTAGGAAGAGACCTTACAAATGAAAAGTAAAATTGTATTGCAGCAAAATGAGTGTTGCAGGAAGAACAGCGAGACTAGTATAGACTGGGATTTAGTGGTGGTTGTTCATGCCAGAATACAGAGCTGCTGGGGAGGCATTTATGAAACACTGTAAATTCTCATGCTACTGTTTATGGTACATAGCTTTAAGTAGCTCCAAACAAACTATTATTTTGTGATCTCTGACACTGAAGCCAGATTACAAATTTGTATTAAAAGTCTACCAAGTTTTAAGAGCCTTTAAAACCATTTTTCTGTGCCCTGATTTCAGCATAACTCACTCTCCAAGTTCTTGGTTGCTGACAAGTGTGGATTGTCAGTTTCAGCTCAGTGATGATCAAATAACAAGTCCCTCTTCTTTCCCATTTAAAAGCTTTATTTGTTTACGTGATACATTACTCAAATTTGGGTGCCTCTGTAGAAGCCAGTAAGAATAAAC
Source organism: Patagioenas fasciata (assembly GCF_037038585.1). NCBI lineage: Eukaryota > Metazoa > Chordata > Aves > Columbiformes > Columbidae > Patagioenas > Patagioenas fasciata. The sequence continues at coordinate 106,643,571 of NC_092521.1, forward strand.
TACCATGCAAAATCAGGGGCAAGTAACCACCAGTGTGTAAAAGGTATGAGCCACTATCATCACTCCTCTTAACTCCATTCTTTGGAATTTTTAAAAGTGTTTGTGGTGTCATTAAAGTAGAATGCAAGACTATTTTGATTAGCAGGTTAGCTTAGCAACTCCCTTCACAAAGCAGATTGCTTGATTCAGCAGGTGTGTATCCCAGATGAATGTTTAACTTGATCATTGACTACACCTCTAGGCAGGTTCCAATACATTTAAAGCTCTTTAAAACACACATATTTACTCTCTGTCTACCCATTCCTAGGAAGAGTGTGGAGAGGAGGAATTCAGAATATAGAGGTGATAATTAGGGGCATAAACATATAACAAGATATTGTTTGTCAGAGCCATGTGTTATAAAATGTAAACAACATGCAGTTGCACTAAGCTAACACTGTGGCAGTAACCCTACGTACTGAATTGCCTGAGAGTCGGTCTTTATATTGTATTGCAGGTGGAATGCAAAAATAAATACTTTTTTAATTTGGCTAGTGTCATTTATGTGTAAAAATACATGCATCTGCAAGCTGGTATCTGCATATACATGAAGTATTGCCAAAGTGCAAGCATTTCAAAATCCTGTCAGATCACATGATAGTTTAGATTTTTAAAAATATAATATTTTCTGCCTTCTTTCCTTGGGGTTCAAGTTTTGAAACTTCTTCTTGCAAGACAGAAGCTGATTGTAATTATTTTTTTGTTTTGTTGGTGAAGTTTTCAGGTAATCATATAATCCATGTGATGGGGCTTTAAGAAAAACAGCAAATGTTGTGAGGCTTTGAATGGGCTGATTGTGTGCACCTGTGCATTGCTGATTAAGAGAGTGATCCAATTCCTAGAATCTCTTGGCTTGATTTAGGGACACGTCAGGTATTATTTAAATATGAGCCATACAGTGGGGTCATGCAGATGGCATTGATCCAGCAGGAAGTTTAAGACAAACTGTGTCTCACAGAACAGTGAGATGCACATGTCTAAAAGGTTTGTAACACATGTTCTCTTTCTCTGCTTGGCACAAAGAGGGTGAAGAGATTTAAGATGTGACGATGAATAAAGGATTTTTATTATGTCTGGCTTCTAAATATGCTGGAGCTTTCCTAGCATTACAATATAGTTTTGTCCAAGTGAGACACTAAGCATGTCTGGGACCTAGTTTGTCTTCTGTTTGTTCGGAATTCATTATATTGGTATCTCTCAGTAAGTAATGGATCTGTATTTGAATGTCATTGCCTTCCATGTGGTCACCTGTCTGCCTATTTCCATATTGTGAAGCATTGCAAAGAACAGTCTTAGATTTGAACTTTGAAGTCCAGCTCTAGATCTCTAGAGACCTTTGTTTCTTGGGGTCCTTTCTTCCTCAATGCAAAGGATTTGCAAATATTAACCACTGCATTGCCTAAATCAGCCAGGGGAAAATGCCTAGGGCTGGCTGTAAATTCTGCCTCTAAGAGTAAAGGAGCTAAGTGTCTATTCCTGCTTACGACTCACTTCCATGACCTTGTTTTTGGATCAAGCTATGGTTCATGTCAGTATGGATATGCCATTTACATGAGGTCCTAGTCATAAGAGGGACATTCAAATCCTTTCATTTGTCTCTAGTGATGTGTGTCCACCTCTCATGTGAGGCGCCAGCTATCAGCTGATAGCGTGATCTGGGTTAGGCATCTCAATCCTATTAATTAAATTTTAAATTCCACTTTGCTTCAGTGCTGGTTTTTTTTTTTTTTTAAATGGAAGGAATGAGCCTCAGGTCCTGCCTGTTTCATCGAAGTTTTTGGATTACTTTGGGGATGAAATTCTTCACTGTAGGAAGGACATGAACTCTAATTTCTTGCATCTAGATTGAGACTTACACATCCTGAAATGCTGAGCACAAGGACAGTCGTACCTCTATCTTCTCCCTGCACTGCTCTCTGGCTGTTCTTCACGTCATGTAAGTTACCCTATTCGGCAAGCAGCAGCAGCAATCCAGCAGGTACAGAGGACAGTGCCTGTTTTGCAGATCCTGCAGGAACTCCAGCCGCGGAGCTGCCCTTTCTTGAGCTACCTCGAGGGAGAAGTAATTCTTGGTATGTAAACAGCACAAATGTCAGCACAGTAAAGAACTGTACTGGCACGAACACGTGTACACAGGCAATCTATGGCAGTGGCTGAGCTGTGGTTTTGGGGATTAGCCTGGCACCTCAGATGCTGCACTGAGGAATGTAGGCTGGTGCGGGCACCTCAGCACCCAACTGTTTTTGGCTTTGCTGCTGTGGCTGCTTTTCACGTGGCTGCCCAGGCTGCTCGGCTCCCTGCGCTGCTGCAGCCATGGCGGGTCGGCCGGGAGTGCTCGCGTCCCAGGAGCTGCGGCTCCCCGCTGCAAGAGAGCTGGGGCACAGGGTGGAAAAGCGCAGACTTGCAGGGCCCTACGGAGTGGCGGCGCTCCCCTCAGCCCGGAGACCCCAAGCGACGAGCCCCTCAGGCGGGAGATCAGGCCTGTCCCGGGGCCGCGGGGGAATCGCGCCAGGTAGCAGGGCGGGGGCGGTGTCGCCGCCGCAAAGCAAGCGCAGCGGGGAACGGCCCGGCGGGGCTGCCCCGCACTTCTTCCCCGCCTCCTTCTCAGTCTCGATCGAGGCGCTGGAGATTTCTACCCGGCGGGAGGGACTGTAGGAGATACAAACAAGTGTGCGCGGCGCTGGGGGAGGGGGAATCGCTGCTCCCGCTCTTCAGCCGGGCTGCCCTGCGTTGCCGCCGAGTCGGGAAGCGAGGTAAACTTGGGGCGGCCATCGTGAACTGCGGGAGTGGGAATGCGCCCGGCCGGGGCGGCGACGCGGGGCTTTGTTGCTGGTGGGGCAGAGAAGGTCCGGCGGGGGGAGGGAGGACCCTTGGCGGGCCGCCGTACCTCTGGGGCAGGGGTTGAGGAGAGGCGGTGGACGTGGGGCCAGCCGTCGCCGGGATGGGGGGGCCCGCGGTCTCCCTCCCGGGGAGCGTTAGGGTAGGGAGGGGCGTTGTTCCCGGCAGTGGGCCGGAGCCCCCCCGCCCGGGGCCTGCCTGCCTGCCTCCCCTGGCGGTGTGGGGCAGGGGAAGGGATCAGGAACGCTGTCCGCTGGGAGCGCGTTCAAGGGTTGGTGTTAAGGGGAGGGCAAAGGTGGGGGAGCGCCGCCGCGGGAGGGCAGGATGGCGGCGGCGGGCCAGGAGCCGCGCCGTCCGCAAGCAGAGTCTGGCCGAGGGGCCAGGAAGGCGCTCCCGTGACTCTCAGTGCCGGGCAGCTTAGCGGCAAGGCACGCGGTTCTCTCGTGGAAACTTACTTAAACCTGCGGGCTCGTCAGGCGGGGGAAGCTCCTGGTGCGTGGCCGAGGTGCGTCCGGCAGCGCGGAGCCGCCCCACTCTCGGCTTTTGGGGTCGCCGTCCGCTGCCGGCCCCTGGTGAAGCTACCCTGATACCCTGAGCCGCTGCAGCTTATCTGTTCGGTGTCCGTGATAAATGGGTTGCCTTTGGTACCCACTCAGATCTCTCTGGATGCGCACCTTTTAACTGTTGGCAGTGGCTTGCCATCACTAGCTAAAACTGCTAGCTGTCTTACAGAAACGTCAGAATCTCTGGTTGGTTACCGATGTTTTTCTTCAATAAATGAGCCTTAGGAAGGATTGAGGTTCAGGATCTTTGTGTGTGTTCTGACATTTGGATTAGGTGATAATTACAGTATTTTATATAATTTGAAATGCTCTTATTTTCTTGTGTTGAGGAGTGCCTGGTGGTAGTCATTGCATTTGTAATATTAATATTAGTGTTTACATTTTACTAGGTATGAAATGAAATAGTGGTAAGAGCCACAAGGGCTGTAGCTGTACGAAGGAGATTTTGGGTCTGTTTTATGTGATGTTTGATAGGAAACTTCTGGATACTGTTCAACACCGTGATTGATTACAGATGTCCTAAGCTGGCTAATTTTTAAAAGAAACTACTGCAGTTAGTTAAGCTTATTGTATAGAAGGCCAAGAGAGGCTTTTGATGAAACTAATGAGATTCTTGATGACTTTGACGCTGTGAAATAGAGCCTTGGAAATATTGGAAGTAGCATTTTTTTCATCCTATATGGCCAAAAGGGGTTTTTTGTATGTAGTAATTAAATTGATTATTTCTAATAACTAATGTTTATTGAAAGGCTTAATTAGTCATTTAGTTTGTTGGAAGTACAGGTGCTTATGGATCAGTGCTATATTGCCAAGAGTTTTAGGTGAGTTAAATTAAAACAATCCATTTGACTTGAGCATAGATGTGTATGTGCCACAGAAAATTATTATTTAGAGAAGATAGTGACCACAAGTGGTTTAATCGTGTTCTTTGCAATCTCTGACTTAATCCAAAGTACCGTTCTGCAGTTCACACTTTGTTTTACTGAACAACTGTGATATTTTGGGATATCATTACTGTTGGCATTACCTTCTTTGGTCTGCTCTTGTTTCCTCGTCATACAGAAAATATTTATAGCTGAAACATAGACAAAAGATCCCTGTCTGGGTTCTTTCTCTGACTGTGCTGCTTGCAGAGTGGCACGTGAGTCCATCCTTCAGGCTTCTCTCTCTCTCTTTGACCGTGAGCTCTGTGACTGACAGAAGATGTGGTATCATTGAGATAGTGATATAATAGTGCAGAAGATTGGAAGAATACAGCTATTCCTTTTGTGTCTGACAAAGTTGATGGAGAGTTTCTTCATCTCTTTGATATCTGACTTTCCTTCTGTGGACATGACCAAAATGACAGAGAATGACGTGGTATTTTGGAGCGACTGGTGAGGCTTATTTGAGCTAAATGTTATTAGTATAATTACTTGTGTGTCTCCTAAACATTCTCTTAAACAAAATAAAAACAGAGGTGGTAACCAAAATAGCAAGCAGTGCTAAAATTGCAAAACAGGTGTAATGAAGGAAAACCAAATGTGGTCAGACATTTGCAGTACGAGGAAATTAGAAGTCTCTGCAAGAGGCGTAATGGTTGGTTAGGCCTTTTATTTTAAGGCTTAGAGTTCTGTTTTATTCCTATTAAGAATTTCTAGTGGTGTTTTTTTGGCTGCCAGTTGAAGAATCAAATTATTAATTCATTCACACACTGAAAGAATCTCCTGATCCTTGCAGAGTACCTCTTGAGATCGTATGATTTCTGCCATTGTAATGAGTGCTCAATGTGCCTTAGCCACCAGCTTCACAAAATGGGTCAGAAATGTACAGCTCTGTTTTTTTGGTGGAGGAAAAAAAAAGTTCTAAAACAGTGTGCACATTGATGTTCTTCACTGTGTTCTTGAGGTATGAAAAATGCTATCTACTGCTGTAAGTACAGCTTTGACACGCTTTCGGCCTCTAAGTACAATCTAAAATCTGTCATGGGTAGTCTGATTCCTGATACTGACACTGAGTCACTGAGTAAAGTTGGCAAGATCACAGTGGAAGTGCTTATCCAGATGTTAAGTAAGGTACTCATTTACCTTATGTTGATGGTTTAAAAATTAAAATTAATTGCTTGAGTGAAATAGGACTGTGGAGTGATTCCCGTTGTTTGCCATTCAGAAATGCCAGACCTTTTTAGCACTACAGTGGATCAATAGGCTAAGACTGACCAACAATAAGTAAGTGAAGCCTAGAAAAGAAGAATCTTTGCAGGTCAACTTCAGATGTGAAGCAGCAAATTATTTTAGTGAGGGTAGAGAATAAGGTGGGGGGAAGCAAGCATCTTGGAAATGTTGAAGCTGTTAAAGTTTGGGCAGGCTAATGTTCCCAAAGTGAGGCCTGCCTGCCACTTGATGGTGAATGAAAACTGAGTTTCAGAAAAACAGCTTGGGAGATGATATTTTGCACCTGGGGATAGAGCAGTGTGCTACCCTACTCCTTGCAACACCCCAGCACTCTGACAGGAGTGTACTTCATTGTGGTTTCTGAAATTAATCCTTTAGTCCAGTGCTTGGAGTGACGGAATAAACATAATAAGCTATGTCTGGTAAGTGAGGGACCGAGGAGGTTTTCTTACATTTAAAGTACCTTTATGGAAGTGTGGGAGAGTCTACAATGATAATGGTAACGCACTTTGTACGCGTACGTGCCCCCTCTATGCCCCCCCATACCTTTTTTGCCCACTTGATTTGGTAGTCTCTTGTATTGATATATTTCACTGTGCTTTAAATTTGCTTTTTTTTTTCTTCATAATTTAAGAATATAACTGGACTTGCATGCTCAGGACTTAAGTTCAGGAAAGGTCTATAGCTGTTCTGTGCTTGATGTATTAAGGCAGAATTTCCATAGCCTGCAGGGTCTGTTGTAGTGATCTGCCAGTGATAGGAAATTAGCAGTGCCTTGCCTCACAGGGACTAGGTGTTCACCTTTCTTTTTTCTTTCTTCTACCCATGCTACTGTCTAATTACCCTGCGGGTGCAGACCTGTGTGATAACAGAATTGAGATAATGAATTGCTTGAGGCATAAGGTGACAGATTGATTTGCGGTAATCTCACAGACAGGTGTGTTGGTGCAGCCTGCTTCCAGTGCACCTCCACTGGAAAAGATCTGAGGAAGGGAAAAGGCTGTTATGTCTTTGTAGTTCTTTAAGCTACGCAGATGCTCTCTAAGCTTTGGGGATGGCAGAAAGAGGATGTTAATCCATTTAGGAATGTATTTATCTGTGATTTTGAGGAATGAGAAAGAATTGTGTTTCAAGAGCAATCTGTTAGGTTTACATATTCAGGAGACAATGCTAGAGCTTAGCTTTTTAATGTAATCTATCAGTCCTGCATTGATTTACTGAAAGACAGAGATGGTGATATCTTTTAAGCCTTAACCACAGAAACAAGAAAAAAAAGTAGGGTTGAGGTAATCTTTTTTTCATCCGAGTTTGTTGACAGCTGTGTGGTTGTGGACAGAGTGAAAAAGTGAGTGACCATGACTTTAACCTGTATTTGCTTTCAGTTAAAATGATGTGTTTGTTATTTTATTTTCCTAATTTTAGTTGGGTAAAGCGTGGAATCCTGCAACATAACTGAATTTTTAGTTCTTCCTTTTGTTGAAAAACATCATTAGACCATATATAAAACTTACAGTGTACCATGCTGCCCTCTTGTCCCTTGCCTGCCATTTCTCAGATTATATGCTTTGTGTAAGCGCATCCTCACTGATCAATAGAAGTACTGTGTTTACAGCTGTCTTTTTAGTTGAAGTAAAATGGGTTGCCTTCCTTCTTCCGTAGGTCCTTTCTATAATTGTCCTGTTTCTACAGCTAGTACTACTGAAATTCTTTTGAGAAGGTGAAAAAAGAAACCACTAGTGTGTCATTTGATGAGGGATATTTGCATTTGCATAATATTGTATTGTGTTATACAAGGGTCTCTGCAGTAATATTTTTCTCTAGCAGTGTTTATTGGCATCAGTAAAAAAGTGCATGTTGCACCTTTTGTCTTTCAGCATGAAAATGTCTCAGATAAAATCTTCAGGTTTTTGCAAGGCTTCTTGATTGACCGATTAGGGTGCTTTTGTGCCCTAATCACCCATATTCATCCCAATTAATACATTTTGATGCTTTTTCTGCCCTCAGGTTTCTGTATCTCTGGTTCAGTGATTCAGCAGGTGACTGCAGTTGAAAGTGGCCCAGGGGACACTTCTCTCTGGTTTGCCACCTTTTCTGTGGAGGGGGTGAGGAGGGCCCAGACAGTTGCGTGCTAAGTTCTGCATCTCCTTCTAGCATGCTGGTCAGTGTCAGGTTGCTGCTGTTGGTTCTTGTCCACCCAGAAGTGGCTGCCTCCTCTTCCTTCTGTCCTCTGGCAGCTGCAGTGTCAGTAGCTCAGTCAGTCCCCTGTGCTGTCTGACATAAGTCCTCCTGTTTCATGACAGCAGCTGGGTTTGTAGCAGCCAGGGGAGATGACTTGTTGCTTTCAGGCAGAAAAAGTGGTTGAAAGGGTGAGTGGAATTGGGGGCATCTCGCTGGGAGGGAGAAAAGTTGGTTTTGGGGTCTGAGGTTAGATGCTTGTAAACAAGCCAGTGTTGGTGGAGCCAGGAAGAGACAGCTACTGTAGCAGTGTGTTTGGGGTGCTCATCTGCAATGTATTAATAGAAGCCAAGGAGAGCAGGAGCTTGAACCTGGGCCTACCACATTATGGGAGGGCGTGCTGGCTTAGGAGTCCTATGGTCTTCTCTCTTTGTATGCCATGTATGCAGACTCTCCCATTTCCGCTTTGGTGCTTTAACACAAAGCGGAATTGCTGTACTGGGAGAGACTGAGAGGTACCCTGGCCAGGCATAACTCAGGCATTCCTGGCTGTTTGATACCAACCACAAGCTAATGCATTACTCCACTAGAGGTTTCTTCTGGAGGTGAGGTTTTGTGTAGTGTGTAACTTGTAACTCTACAAGTGTTGGGCTCGGTGCCACATTGTTGGCATCCTTGTTCTTTGCCCTTCCTGTGGCTAACATGATCTGTGTTCCACAGCCTTATATGAGTTTTCCCTAAATTGTAAAGAAATTAGTCAGGGAAACACAACTTGTGTGCTTCCAAGCTTTTGTTTTGTATAGTGTTAATGATTAATAGGTGACAGCGACTTGTTATAGGATATTTCAGTGTCCTGAAAATAGTAACTATGAGAGCGAAAGATATCTTTGTGTGTATTGTGTGCTTGTACATCTGGGAACATGTGATTTCCTGAACATGTGTTAGGTTTTGTTTACCTGGTGTATGAGCCTTTCTGTAGGGTTTGCAATCCAAATGTAATTTTTTTATGACCTTGTCATTTACTCTTTTTTTATTACATATATATGAAGAAACTTCAGCTGCCTGGATTTTGTTAACAAATGGTTCCATTCAGGTTTAATGAAGCAGTTGTTATCTGATTTTAGTTGATAAACAAACAACCCGTTGCTATGGTCAAGAAGTGAGAGCCTGGAACCTGACTAGGTCTGTGGTTAAATTCATTGCTGTTGGTTTTAGTATGTAATTAATTTGTGTTTGAAAAAACTTCTGAAAACACTTCCTTATGAACACAAGGTATCTAGCTGATTAAAAGTAAGCCTTTCCTGATGTGTGCTACCTTTTTTTTGTAGTCATTCACTTACTCTTGCAGCTATCAGCAACTCTCACCATCAGAATTACTTTTATTTTCAGTTGAGTTGGATTTGGTTTGGAAGATAAAAAGTCAAGTACAATTTATGACTTACTACAGCAGCTCCTGGGAAACCTGGCATTTCCAGTGAAAGTTTCAGTAGATTAGGGTGATCAAACTCTAGGAGAGGGTGTATGTTTTCAGTAGTAGGCTGAATTTTCAGTAATACATTTTTAAATCAGGACATTTCAGTCAAAACACAAAGATTGTTATTGATTTTTTTTTTTTTTTTTAATTACTCTGCTTTTTCCTGTGTAGTCCAAATACTGGGTATTTTTGAACTGTAAGGCTGTAAGCATCTAAAATACTGCTATTGTATCTTGGCTGCTCTTGCTCTTTGATTATGGTTTGTTGAAAGCAAAATTGTATTTTTCAAATATCAGCAATACACCTGTTTTAGAAGTGCATCTTCAGTCCATAAGTAAAATATGCCAAGTAAATATTGAAAGTCTCATATGCTTTCTATATGACTCTGTGAAGAGATGACTGACAAATATTCAAAAAAAGAGTTCCATGTTTTGTGCTTTTAGTAACCTTGCAGGTGTTCCCTTTCAGCAAATACTCAGCAGTGGCCTTGCTGCAGCCTGAATCCAGTTGTTCAGCATTATTTGGAGAGCTTTTCGTGTTCTGCAGTATTTTTATGGATGCCAGTATTCCTTTACATGTCTGATTTCTTTTTGTCTTATATACTGTGGTTACTTGAAATTAATTAACTATCCTGCCACTCCTTTGTTTTTCTGCTGTACAAAAGCGTATTAAAGTGGGTGGGCTTCAATCTTAGGTTAAGATTCATCTGTCTGTATTAAATTACATGTGCTTCAAGATGCTTAAAGATGAGGCACAGGAAGAAATAAGTTTAATTCTGGCTGGAAATTTAATTTTCTTCCACAGAGTTCTTGAATTTTGAGGCTTAATTTTGTAATTTCAGTCTAATATTTTGCTTTTACTTCTGTGCTGCTTCGTGCGATATGCTTCATTTGTGATTCATTTATTTATTTATTTTTGGCAAGTACTCAACTTTTCTCCAAGTAACGGCTTTCCTGAAGCACAATAGTTTTATCATTAGAGTTGAAGTGCATAATGAGATTTGTAGTTCTCTCTAAAGAAACTAATCTTTAACAGAATTATACCAGAAGCCAGCTAGAACTCCATCCCCCAGGAAGCACAAGAGTAGTGGGCCAAAGTCTTTTGGCTTTTGCTATGAGTATTCTTTGGTCGAACACGTGGTTCCTCTGCTGTGCGAAGGTACTTTGAAGAAAACAGTAGTTTTTAAAAATGCAGTTTTGACTCTTTATTTCTGTGTAACTAAAACACTTTATTTCCTGTATACAATGCTGTTACTCTCAGTTTTGTTTTGAAATGCAGATACTCATTCTGTCCTGAAGAGATTATAGCTGTTCTTTTTGTGTCTTAAAAGCATAAAGTGTGTCAACAAGCTCACCTTTTCTGGAAGCAGAGAGTAGGTTGTGAGGCACTCTAGCTTTGATTATGACCTGCAGGAGATAGTATGCTACTCCCCAAGACAGGAATTTTTGGAGCTAATTGGGAAAGAGTGACTGTGTCCAGCTGTGACACAGGGGATCTGCAATTACAGAACAGTACTTCTGGGAAAAGCCAGGATTGAAATGTTGATTGATAGTCTAGTTTAAGATAATAGTATCAAAATAGTCAGCAATCTTATGGTTAAAGAAACGTGTTGTCAGAAGGCACTGATAAATAAGCTTGAAGCATCTTTGGGAATTGTTTTTTAATGGCTTGTGCTCATTTGAGAAGGGGAAAGCACCTTGTCATCCCTAGTTTAATGAATTAACACTTAATATACGTGCCCAAATGAGCTGGTTAATACCTTATCTGTGTGCTTTTATGTGAAACTGTGTACCTTGCAGGTGTGAGATTGTATGAAAACAATTTTTCTGCTTAACAGAAATCATGGTTAGGCTGAGCTGATCTGAAATGTGAGTAATGGCTTTTCTACATTTTAATAGTGTTGTTTTTTTGTTTGTTTTTTAAGAATGTAGTGACTAATGTTTGGAGCACAGGACTGAAATTCAAGCAAAGCAGACTTTAAGTGTTCTCTGTGTCACTGACTCATGCTGATATTGTCACCAGTAACATAGCTTGAAGCATAAAATGATACACAGTGAGAGAGTTTGACACTCAGCTTCACTGGGATCCATTTTCTGTCTTTTTGGAGGTGATAATCGTTCTGCCTCTTGCAGAGCAACTTTAGGTTCTCAGGTGTCATCTGCATGGTGACGCCTGTTGTTGCTTAACAGGATGGAATTGTGCATCCTGTGCTGAGGGCAGGGCGGCGGGTGCTGCTGCTGTGGGAGAGGAGGACGGGAAGGGCTCTGCCTGCTGGGCAGCCCAGTGCTGTGTGCTGCCTTCTGCTGGTGCGGTGGGCAAGCTCTTGGTGGGCAGAAACCCTCGTGGTTCTTTCAGAGTTTGGAGTTTAGGAAGAACTGGGAGCTGGAGGATCTTGTCACTCTGAAGAATCAGACCCTGATTTCTCTTTCGTGATGACACTTCTGAGCTTTGAGTTGTGCTTCTCAGCTTTCAGCTTGCATTCTGAGTATTGTGAATGTCGTTCCTTTCCTGGGCATCTTGGAACAATTTCCTTCTCCTTCACGTCTTTCAAGGAAATGGACTTGTCTTTTACAGTTTGCTCATAGAGGGAGCATTGCCTGTATTAGCATTTTTGGGTTGTTCGGTTTACTTCATTTGACTTATCCTTGTGGGTGCTGTTTGTAGTTGTTCCCTAATGAATAAGTGCTCTGAAGACCTGTAAAACTGAGAAGGGAAAAACACTTCAAAACAGAGTTCGGAATGCTCAAGCAGGCACAATTTTTTGCTTTGTTGTACTCGAAGTGGTGAGGGAACTGAACATGTGTGCAGAGCAGATTGAGGTTTTCCGATGAGTCATTAGCAATTTTTGACAGCTCTCAGAGAAGTTTGCCCTCAGAAGAAGCTTGCTCCATTCATTTGTTCATGACACCAAATTGGGCACTGGTTTTGTTTGTTTACCATGGCCATGAAATTTGCTGTACATGCTATTTGGTGAGTTTCAGTTCAAGTGACTCTGACTTACTTTATTCAGAACTCAAGTTCTGCATTTTCTGAAAGAGAAGTGTTATATGAATATTGAGTGCAACTTCAGTGCAATATGACTGATACAGTGAAGTGTTTCAGGTGTAGCTGGATCTGTTAGTTAATGAAGAAATTTCTTTATTGGAAAAAGCTTGAGTTCACCTGAATTTACAAGAATACAAACTGAGGATATCACAGATTGAGGCATATTGCCTAGAGGCACAGACAAGTTCCTAGGTATCATAATTATTGCTGAGCAGTATTCAGCAGGAGAAGTACTCAAGAGTGAGGCAGTCAGTGGGAAAGCAATGGAAAAAAGAAAATACTCCTATTTAAAAGTGGTGTGAAAAGGTCTAGGGAAGACAGGAGGGAACATTTCTGGGGTGATATTTTCAGCCTGCATAGGTCTTTGAATATAGGGTTTCTGGGAAGTGCAACAGTTGAGATGACTTTGAGGCCACACAGTCTATGTATGCTGTTATGCCTTTGTGTTGATGGAGATAAAGAATTGGAAGGTCTGAGTTACATGTCATTTCAACCAGACTGTTCTGCACTTCAGGAGTAAAAACTGTGTTCCTTGGTTGTGTTTTGTCTCTTTTAGTTATTTGTCTCATGGTAGCATTCAAGATTTAATTTTTAAGGTTGTCTATTTATAATTAATAAATTAGGAGGAAGAGGCAATGACAGATGAATTTTACACATGCAGACTTCAGCAAGGTACACTGAAGAATAATAGATTATTTGGCTGTAAGGTCTATACCAGGTGGTATTTAAAGATGCCCTTTTGTTTTCTTTATTTGTAGTTGAATAATTTTAAGGTGTGCTAATTCTATTAGTTACCCATGCTGTAGCAAAAAGATGATTGATTAATCATGAATAGTTGTATACGCATTTGTTTCCTAACCAAATAATCAAAACTTTCTGAAGGGGAAAGAGATACACGCTGGCTCACTGAAGAAAAAACTAAAACCTTTTCTTCTGTTAATTCTTGTGTTTGTATACACAGCACTGCTTCCGAAAATGTGATGTAATTTCAGAAACCAGTCCTCTGAGTACCTCCTTTATTGATAGCTTTCTTTTGTAAGTGTAGTGAAACTGAGTTACTGCTGATGTTTCAAGTATGTTCATGCACAAATATATTAACCTTTCTTCTTTTCAAAGTTACTTAGGTGCATGTCATCCCAGTCAAAAAAACTCTGTTATCTCAATTTTAGAGATGGCTCACAGATGCGTGGAAAAAGGAAACCATTTGTTCATGTTTTCCCAGAAGTCTGTGGTGGAGCAGGGAGCTTTTGACATTTCCAAGATCCAGATGACAGAGTGGTAGCTGAAATGGTTTGTGTCGTAGCTCCCTTTTATCTAATTTTCTGTATAGTCTCTCTGCAATGGTTGCAGTGGAAAACTTGTGAGCCGTACTGGAATGAGAGACCTTCGAAGCCCAAGGATGGATTTAGCATGTGGAATTTGAAAGTAAAGCCCCTGCTCCCAGTCCATCACTTCCTTCCCATTAATGGTCCCTGGCACAGCTCATGTTGTTTCATGTATTGTTGGAGCACCTGATATTGCTTGTCAGTGAACCATATCATTCTGTATCTGACAATTTCACAAATTATACATTCTTCAATATAGTGGAGCTGATGGATGTAATGTGGGTCATAGCAGGATAGATTTGCTTTCAAGATCCCAGTAGCTTTGCATCCTTAATCTGCCCAGTGTTCTGATGTGGTAACAACTGGCTGTATTAATGTTGCCCTTGTAGCTTACCAACCCTATCGGCTACTAGGTTTCCTTTTTCTAAACTTTTTGAAAAAAACGGGAATTTTGACACTTGGGTAGGAATGAAACTGGACCATTTGTGTGAACACTGGATTTCTTCAGGCTGTTTTGGGAAGAGTGTAGCTTTTTTTTTTGGTCTGTGCTTTAGCAGAACAAGAATCTCTTTTCAGACTGTCTCCAAATCATAATAGTTTTCAGCTTGCCGAAGAGGAAGGTATGCAATAGTTTAACATCACAGATGCCCTTTTAAGATTTAACTAAGGTATTATGTAAAATACAGTTGAGCAGTGACAGCTCAATTGTGAATAATGTCCTGGAAATACTAGAAAAACTATCTCTCATCATGTGTATATTTGCTTTTCCTAACGTCTTTAGCTTCTCACATGCACTTTTTCATACTTATAAAGCAAATATACTTCAAATAATCTGTTTTACAGATGATAGATATTAGTTTAGCTGTATTAACATTTGGAAAGGACTGACATATCTCTGTGTGATGCTGCTACCATTTCCAACCTCAACCTGCCATGCGTCTTTTTGATGAAGCATGGTATCATGTTTGATAGGCAATGGGGATAAAATTGTCTCTCAGCTATCTGCATGTACATGTCTGGGGATGGAGGGGGAAGGGAAGAGAACATAGTCTTTCAAAGACAAAAGGAGGGTGTGTGTATTCTGGGGAGGATCATATTAATCTAAAAGAGCTAGATGCCTGCTTTGAGCTTGACTTTTTGCTCTGGGAGGGACTGGAGGGATGTAGTGTGTGTGTGTGTGTATGTGTGTGTATGTGTGTGTATGGAGGGGGAGGTGGTGAACATTCCTGGAGGGGATTAATTTTGAGGTGACTAAAACAGACACTTTGATCCTTTCCATCTGCAGGTTGGCTTGTTTTAGCTTGTTAATATATGGATGGCAAATTCCCTCCTTCCTTTTATGTTTGGAAAATTGCTTATAGCCCACACATGGCTCTGTAATTGGGGAGAGATTTGTTCATTCTTGCCTGCAGGAAGACATTTCTCTGCCGAATTGGAGTTCCATACTAGATAGAGGGAATGCAAGAATAATGTAGATGGGAAGCCGGGCTACGCAACTCTTATTTCAGCTATGATACATGAAGAAATGGCCACTAATCCATCTGTGTTTGCATCTAGAACATGATGTATTCTGTGGGATCGGGGAAGTAAAATTGCTCAGTAGAGCTCTCAACCTCTCCTGTGTCTCAGTGTATAACAGTGTGGCTGCTGGCAGGATGTGGATTCTGCCCCTCTGCTCTCGTGAGACCCCACCTAGAGCACTGCATCCAGCTCTGGAGCACTCAGTACAGGAAAGCCATGGACCTGGTGGAGACAGTCCAGAGCAGGCCACCAAGATGATCAGAGGGCTGGAACACCTCTCTTATGAGGACCGGCTGAGAGACTTGGGGTTGTTCAGCCTGGAGAAGGTTCTAGGGAGACCTTATTGTGGCCTTTCAGTACTTCAGAGGAGCCTATAAGAAAGATGAAGACAGACTTTTTAACTGGGCCTGTTTACATTAGGACAAGTGGTAATGGTTTTAATCTAGAAGAGGGTAGATTCAGGCTAGACGTGAGGAAGAAATTTTTTGCAGTGACTGTGGTAGAATAGTGGCACAGGTTGCTCGGAGAGGTGGTAGATGCCCCATCCCTGGAAACAGTTAAGGCCAGGCTGAATGGGGCTCTGAGATACCTGATCTGGTTGAAGGTGTCCCTGCTCATTGCAGGGGATTGAACTAGATAAGCTTTGAAGGTCCCTTTGAACCCAAACTATTCTGTGAGTCTATGGATACTGTATAGAAGCCTGAGGTTAGGGACGTTTTCTTCATCAGTAATCTGCAGTAGTTAAACACCTTCACAAACATCCTCAGTTTTCTTGTTTATTTCAACTTCAGATATCTTAAATCCAAGTAGAAATGTTTACATATATATATTTAAGTGACCTGAAAGTAGATAAGCCTTTGACATCAAATATGCTCTGTTTCTCAACCAAACTTATTAAAACTTGTTAAACTTGTGTTCTTTTGAATTTGTATGCCCTACCTCCCCTCAACTTGCTCTTTTAAGTCAAGATTTTCCAGAACTATTGATGTTTTCTTCACACTGGATTTTTTCAGAATTCTGCCTGGGTGTTTATCTTTTAGGTAAGATAGCACTGGTCAGTTTGAGAGATTTGATCTCCTACCTCTTCCCCACCCTAGAAGGTGCTTTGGAAAGGTTTCTGTGTGTGCATGTGTTGTCTGGAACTTGTTGTCTCTGTGAGGGTATATTATGCCACAAGTGAAGATTTTACTTCTTGTTCAAGATAGAAAATAGCAGCACATAACAGCAATAAGTTTATAGTATTTATTTAGTGGAATTTTTCCCTGTGTTGCTTATACATCTGCATTTAAAGATTTTTAAGGACTTGCTTTGGCTTGTGGTGTTGCCTTTCTCTCTTTGTTATTTGAAGGTCTCACGGAATTTTGTTCTTAAATGTGATTGGCCAAGAGCTCTGGCCACATTAAAGATGAATAATTTCAGTCTGTCCTCAATTTTGATTAGATGCAACACTAATCCCTCATCTCTCTGCTTTTGTAGTGGGTGGCCCACAGTGGCTGCTTTGGGATCGTAAGGAAAGGGTACAAGGACTCTTCTCACCCGCCTCACAGAGGCCTTTTTAAAAGAAACTGTGGGGGTGGTTTAATCCCGCTGAACTCAAGATGACTTTTTGTCACCCACTGGTGGCTGGGCCTCTGCTAGCAGGAGTTTGTGTATTTGAGGTTGAATTTGAGTAAACCAAGTGAAGCGTATTTTTTTCTGTCTGAAAGGTCTTGCATTTGACCTTCATAGGTGATATGGTAGTGAGTTGCATGAAACAAATCTTAATCTCATTTCAGGAAGCCATGCGTTTGGGGAATACGTCGTGCAAACCAAGAAGCCCATAAAGAGTCCTCTCCTTTCATGGAGAATGCTTCCATGGCCACATTCAGTCACTGAGAGACAGTTAAACACAGCCATCCTCCGAAGAGGCAAAGCAATAAAAAATCTTAGATTTTCTGCGAAATATCAGTATGATAAGATGTTTTATTTAGTCCGAAGGCATCTGTCTACATGTAGGACATGCAAGCAGCAAAAACAAAAAGGGCATCTGTATGTTGTTGTACAGGTATTATACAATTAATATCTTGTGTATATGTGCATGTTTTGCATGGAAAATATTTATTTGTCATGCCTGAGTGTATGGAGTACAGTAGTTCAGGTTACTAAATCCCAGGGTTTGGTTTGGCTTAACTCTAAAAGATTTTATGGCTTATTCTAAGAAGAAAATACTAAGCTCCGCCTTTCATTTGCTTGCAGAATAAGATTTCTTTGTTTAAAAAGATCTGCACTGGTGTTGATGTCTCACTACCTGTTCTGTCAACAGTGAATTTTGATTTTGATTTCTGCAGTTCAAGTTGCCATAATGTGTAAGCACAACATACTGGTGGCTGTGTGGGGGACTGCATGGGGACAAGTTCGAGTCGCATGGACATGTGGTGAACTGTGGCCTGTTAGGTTGCTTGGGGTGATGAAAGAACTGAACTGTTTCTAGAAAGTGAAAAGGTGGAAAATTAATCGTAGCTAGGGGAAGGTGACAACTACAGTCAGTATAGTAATAAACTTTGAATTGAACTTAACTTGAACTGAAGGCTGGTTTGAATGGTTGTTTGGCATTTTGCTTTCCTTTATGTATCATTCTTGTCCCTCTCCCACCTTTTCCCCCCTCCCCCCATTAAACTCAATGCAGAGCTAGACTGGAATAACTTCAGTCCCTGTGGGATCTGAAGCAGGACTGAAATGAAATGTTGAAATCTTGCCTTGATCCTCTGGTAATAATATTGAGAAGCTTTTTCAGATGCTTAGGGAGACATTTTTATTGCTTACTTAACTGTTGTTTGGAGTACAGAGAAGAAATGGATATACATAGAGCACACCCATGTGGCTGTGTAAGGGTTAAATGCTATTTAAAAATTGTTTTAATGGAGGGAAAGAGGTTTCTAATTGTAGTGAAGTATTTTTGGAATTTGCCCTGTCAGTTAGTAATATTTCACTTATTAAAGCAACCCTTTGTTTAAACCAGGCTGACAACAGTTAGTCTGGAGATTTGGCTGGTGGACAAACCAAGGTATGTTCATTCCTCAGCAATTCAACCCATTTTATATGCTGATGTTTCTGAAGTAATGCTTTTAACTTGGAAGAAGGTAATCACATCTGTGAATTCTTTGTGGTTTCTCTGCTGCTAATGGTTGCAGCCTGTAAACAATTTTATTGCCTTAAAGCCTTCTGTATAATGAAAATGAAGAAATAAAACAAGCATACAAGCCCTGGGCTCTTTATAGCTGGAGGCATCAGGTTTGTTTGACAAAATTAAGGGGTTATAAATTTTTGCTCACAGAATGTTAGCAAGAGGTGGTTCTCCTCTCTTGTTCCCTTTCTCTTGTGTATGCTCTTTCTTAGGAAAACAGTATATGTTCTGACTGTGGCTTGGTCAATAAGGCTTTATGTGTTTGTGGAAAAGTGGTCTCATTTGGAAATGGTACATTTGCTGTAAATGGGAGGGAAAGAACTACATTGATATGTAGTGTCAGGTTGAACAACAAAAACAGACTGAAAATTTTACAGCTTTTCCTGCTCTGAACTGCATTATATGAAGAAAATCACTTAATACTAAAAAGCCAACACAAATCTTGAATAGCTGACTGTACTGGTTGTGTACTGGTATTTCTGATTGCTCTTAGTTGCTTGGTTTTGTCAAATGGCTTGGTGCTTGTAAAGAAGCCTACTGTGGCAGATCAAAGATCCTGAAAGAGTAAAACTTCTGACTGTCCTGGCATTTTGAGTGAAATTCACTGAGTGATGAATACCTGCTGACTAATACTGTTGTCTAGACTGAGATTTGGTAGCTTTCTTCTGAAAGCCTACCTCTTCTTCATTAGTAGACATTCAGAAATACACCTCAAGTCGTGAGAAAACAGTATTTGCATTTTCTCTTCACTACATTTATAAAAATACCAGTCTGCAGATCTGGCTTGTCAACAGATCTGGAAACAAACATGTCCAGGCAGTGAAGATACTTCAGAAGTTTTATTTCAGTAGCAATACTGATATACTACATGATGTGCTCTGTAATGATGAAGAACATACTGCAACAACTCAATGTCAGAACCAGGATGAGCCTTTAAAATGAGCATGCTCTCGTCCCACTTTTATTTTGTTGTAAATTCCCATGAAAGTATTTCAGGTATTGGTAAGTGTACCATGGGACTGTTACTCTTGTAAATTACTGTGATCTGGAAATTTGCTTTATTTGAATTATCTGTTCTAGGATTTTTTTTTTTTTCCCTGTGAGGCAGAGGGAATGGTAACTATTCTCATAATGAATTAAGTCCTGTAAGACTGCAAGAAAAGAAATCTAAGCTACAATAAAGTAAAAAGGAAACTGTCATTGTTCTGAGAGAAGGGAGAGAGAACAGAGTACTTTTCCAGTGTACTAATCTGAAAGTACCCATGGTACAGCAGAACAAGAGAATGGAAACTGAAGAACCTTGATGAAGTGACGCTGATGAGATTCAAGAGTATTTGATAAGAAGAGTAAGGGTTTCTGGAACTTCCTGGTCATTAGGAAGAAGAATTTAGGGTTTCAAGTGGATTCTTTGAGCCTTTAAAAAAAGGATTTTGAAAGTCAAAAGTCAAGTTCAATGTATGTTTTAGTGAGTTTGTGTTTACTTTCTGTGCTAAGAGATTTTAGTGCCAGGGAAATAACTAAGATAGTTATTTGGAAATTTAAAGTGAATAGTTATTTTGAGCTACAAGGAAAGGAGCAGGTCAGTTCAGTTCAGTAACAGTTGTGTTTTCTGTAATTGTTTTTCTCAACGTAATAGTTTAACTATTTGTCCTTGGGTGAGTGAGCAGGTTAATCAGCTACAGAGCATGCATTGTATAATAACTTTATAAATGCCTATTGTGTTTGATTTCCATTTCCACAAGAGCTTTAGATCTTGTAGCTGAATATGATCCTTGTGCTTAAGCCCTTTCACATTATCCTGGTTCATTCATATGGCAGAAAGGAATTGAAGTTCCAAGCCTCAGGCCAGTAGCAACAAATATTTTCCTGGCTGGGTAGGAGGAGCACACAGGGCTCACGATTAGTAGCAGCCTGTGCTAGTCAGTGGCTGGAATTGATGTAGTTTGTCAAGATGGCTATTTTCTTCTATTCCTACTAGAGGTTAATGTTTGAATGGGAATAGCTAATCCGAAGGGTGGAAACCATTCAGACAAGCAGGCAAGGGTATTATCCTATCTCTAGGCTCTAATTGAAGTGACTTTGAAAATGGTTACAATAATAAGGATGTAGATAAGGGTCACTTAATTCAGATTTTTGTAGGTATAAGAGTATACAGTTCAGGAGAAATGGGTATAATTATGATGATTAACTTGCTCCAGACAGATTCTTTTACCATAACATGGTATGCTTTGCTGCAGACCCAACATCAGAATGTACATGTGAACTGTATATTATATAATTTTATGCATTTGCTGTGAGTCCCTCTCCCAAATAAAGGCAAAGCTTGAATCTTGACATGTCAAGTGCTTTCTCTTTCTGTATTACAAAGTGTGGCTGCATCCTGTGCTAGCCATGTCTGACAGAACCTGAACAGCCTATTTTTGGTAGTACTGATTCAGGTAGCAGAGTGGGAAGGACGGTTAGAGCTGGAAACAGTGTGAGGATCAGATGAGGAACACTATTTTGCTGTTTGCTGCACTGAGTGATGTATCTGTTGCCATCAGGTTAACTTTGATTCCTCCTCAGCGTTTTTTAAATAGTTGTGCATCAGGAAAATATTGTAGTATGAATGATAGTTTCAACCAGAAAGTTTTGACACTATTGCTTCGTGTTTACTAGTTTGTTTTTGTTTTGTGTGGAGCTCATGTTTTTCAGTAAAAATACAAACCTAACTAGTACTAGCCTTTGCTCTCTGAGTTTCCTCTGATTTGCCTGTTAGAGCTTAACGTGAGTGTGAACTCTACAATATCATCTGTGGTTAGTAGCAATAAGGGAATATTATTGAGACTTTCTGATTTAGCATACTGTTATCACCTGATAAACACTTTAAGAGATGTGTTCAGAGTGGTCAGTACAACTAATCTTGTAATATCAGAGGAAAATCAATAGAAGGTATACAGAATCTATGGTTGCAAGTAGATGTTTCCATCAACTTGTGTTCCCATAGACTCCTCTTACAAGACCACACAGGAATACCAGGAAAAATACAAAATAAATGGCTAACCACAAATTGTCTGCTGTCCGATGAGAGTAAGGAAATTACATCCTGGAGCAGGATTGTTGAGTGAACATTTCTGATTTTTGGAATAGCACTTAGATTATCCTATAAAAAAGTTCATGTGTAAGTCTTCTGTATTATTAATTTGGTTCTGTTTCTTGAAAATGGTTGATTTAACTTGATGGAAAAACATGGCAAAGTCTCAGTAAAATAGCAGCAAAAAAGTGAAACGCGATCTTATGAAAGAAGCAAAGTTCTACCCAAAAGTGCACAGTGAAGATTTCTATGTCCACACTGGATTCTCACCCACTTCTTAAATTACTGTATACAAAATTTTGTAAGCTGAAAATTTTGGATCCTGAGGATTAATGGAATGCAGAAAATGGGCCCATTTTAAGTTTTTATATGAAAGATATTGTTTTACTTATCTTTGTAAAATGCGAAAACAGTTAAGGATGTAATTCCAGTCATACACACACACACAGAGTGATTTTTTTTTCCTGTATGAGTTACTGTTGATGCTACAAATGGTAACCTGTATGGAATTGCATGTTTAAATAGAGCTCTTTATATACTGAACCAGGAGTGGAATAAATTAAAGTATGTGCTTTTGGGTAAGAAGTATAGGTGTTGAGTGAAGATGTTCTGACCACAGATGTTGGTCTTTTCTCTGTTCCCTGCTTAGTGTAACTGGCCTTTCAAAGTACAGTGGCCAGACTTCACACAGTCATTAATACTGTCTGTGTTCGTAGATCCCAAGAGCCGCACTGTTGAAGTAGTCAAATAAGGATGTGTGTGGGGAGAGGAGGAAACTGAACTGATGGTGCTATTTTTCTGCCTTACTGAATCACCTTTAATGAGATTTTCCTGCACAGTTGGGAAGCATGTTGTTTTCTACTTGAAGATGCGAGATAGTGATGTTACGGAAGGCAGATGACGACTGATGACTGATACTTTCCTGATATGTGCAGTTCCAGTGTGCATGCTTCCTTAGTGCTGCAACTGCGAAATGAACATGTATGTAAAGTGTACAACTATCAGCTTAGAATCATAGAATCATTTTGGTTGGAAGAGACCCTCAAGATCATAGAGTCCAACCACAACCTAACTCTAGCCCTAAACCATGTCCCTAAAAACCTCATCTACACGTCTTTTAAACACCTCCAGGGATGGTGATGCCACTACTTCCCTGGGCAGCCTGTTCCAATGCCTGACAACTCTTTACTTAAATAAATTTTTCCTCATATCCAATCTGAACCTGCTCTGGTGCAACGTGAGGCCATTTCCTCTTGTCCTATCATTTGCTGCTTGGGAGAAGAATCCAATACCTTCCATGCTACAACCTCCTTTCAGGTAGTTGTAGAAAGTGTTAAGGTCTCCCCTAAGCTTGCTTACCTCTGTATTTCTAGCCTGGATACTGACTTTCTCTGGAGGATTGGGGGGAAAAGAAGATATGTCTGAAAGGTAGCAGTGTTGACAACAGAGTGCCTGCATGAACTTGAAGTGCTAAATTGAGTATGTATTGGTGTAGCATACCTACCTCAAGCAGGATTGTAAGGGTAAGAGGGAAGGCTCAAGCTGTGTAGCAAAATTAGCCTATATGAAATTGCTAAAGTTGTTCACTGCATTAGTATTAATAATATTTCTTCCATTTTTCAGCAAGTGATTTACTGATGTGCATCTTTCATCCCTTTCAGCTGTTTGTCCTGGTCAGTCTTCTGGCACACAGCTGCTGCCATCCGTCCTTGTTCTAGCCTGACTCTGACCTCTTATTTTGCTTCTGCTCTCCCTTTCTCCACTTGTTTTGAAGATCTTGATGACTGTCCTGTGTGGTGTGTTTTTGTTTTGTTTTTAAATAGCTTGTTCTTTCTTATTACACCAGAAATTATTTATTATGAGACATACAGCTCTTGGTAGCTCTTTGGTATGTGGCCTTGTAACTAACTGCATCATGTTGCAGGAGCGTTAGATTGTGCATGGCTGCAGTCCTTCTTGGATTTGCTGCTTTTGTAAACAGGTTCATTAGGGACTACTGAGACAGAGAGAGTAAATACATGTAGGAGCATATGCTTTGCTTGTCGTTTTTTGTGTACCTGCAAGAATTCGTGTGCTGTGAGAAGGAATTTGATTAGAGATTCTAGGTAAATATGATTTAAAAAAAAAAGCATTTCAAGGGTAGACACCTGATGTCTCTGAATTTTTACTTTTGTAATACCCTTCAACATTTTTTTTCCTGTGACCTAAAGATAAACCAGGTATATTCAGAAGCAGCTCTTTTCTCTGTTATTAAAAGATGTGAATTCTAGTCTTCAGATGTCTAGCTCTCAATATGTGGGAGTTTCAGTCTTCTTATAATAAAAGCAGTGTTGTAACCTCAGAGATGTCAAGGCCAGTTCATTTAACAAAAAAAGAAAAAAGCCATTGACAAACACTGAGCTTTCATGATGCACATAGTCCTTTGCTGCTTTCAGACGTTTCCTTTGTACAGTATTTTCCCACACAGAACAAAGTGTTGGTTTGCCAATGAGATGAGGATGAAAAAGACAAGTTTTCCAGTGTCTGAAGTAGCAATTGTCTTAATGGACTTTCCATCTGTCTCCTAATTGCTTTTCTACCAATACAGATTCATGTGCAGTGGAGAAATGAAGGTGTTGAAACAAAAATGCAAAGAACCGATGAAATAGAAAAATGTGAGAGCTGCTGCTGTTTTACATTACAAGTGAGGAGTGACCACAGGCCCCCTGTTTTTTCCTGCTAAGAGGAGAGGGGGTGAACCACCGCTCTCTACAGGTGACTGATTTTTGGGGATAATTGGATGAAGGGGAGTAGAGAGGATTTGGTTGGAGAAGGGCAGCCGCCTTACCTCTCTCCAACAGGTGTGCTGCTCTGCCTGCATCCTCCTGGAAGAGGTCTTGGGGCTGCTCATGGGCATACTTTCAGACCCCCTTGGGTCCTCTAGGTGGACCTGGACCTATTGTTTTATTGGCTGAAGTCTCGGCCAGATCACAAGTGGAAAGACTTGAAACTGTCTGGCGAAATAGCAAATACAGAAAGGTTCCTAAATGTTCTTTAAAGTTTGATGTTGCTAACCCCGAACTTTAAAGTGGGGAGAGAGATTTATCTGATGATCAGTCTATTCCAAACACTTTACTCTCTTACATTACCTTGGTATCCTGTGGAAATCATCTTTCAAAGAAAGCTGATACTGTTTTGTCTCAAGAATTTAAACCTTCTAGAAGAGCACATGCAGTTGATGATCTAGATGAAGGACCTCCTCAGGTGAACTGTTTACAGATGACAGATATAACTATATGTAAGCATGAAAGAATGGTACATGAGGCATAGGTCCTGTCTCTTGTTAGAGAACAGCTAAGTTGCCATTATGTTCAGCCATGGCTCCCTCCAGGTGGGTCACTTGGTAGGGCAGCTGAGGCTGCAGACCTCCTGTTCCAGGACCTTGTGGAAGACTAGGTAGTGCTGCTGTTTCCTTATTGCATCTTGCACTACCTTGTATCCCTCTGGCTTTTAACTTTTTAGTTCAGAGCTGTGAGATAGCTGAGATGAAAAACTTTGTGTGTGAGAACCAGTACAACTTTCCTATTCTGTAACACTTTCAGCTCATGACCAATGTGTTTTTTTCTGGCAGCTGGAATTATGTACAGCTGTACCTGACAATCTAGATCTAGGGACCCAAGTGCTAGGCTGTGTGAGTTAAATAGGATGTGGAGCAAATGTTCCCAGCATGTATAAAAGCATGTGGTAAGGAGAGCATGTCCAGAAAGAGATGACCAAAATGGCCAAGCAGATGGAACAGCTGCTTTTTGGGAAGAGAGTGAAAACACCGGGACTCTTTGTTTTGGAAAATGAAAAGTTTGGGGGGAATATGATCAAGGTTTTACAGAAACATAAAGATGATGGGTAGATTGAACTAGGCAGAACTAGTCATGCAGTTCCACAGCACAGAAACTAAGAAGTGTCAGATGTTTTAAAATGAACAAATGAAGTTACTTTAAATAAGGGGCACTGTGACCTTTTGGAACTTGCTGCTGCAGAAGATTGTGGGGCAGACAGTACCAGCACCCACTTTTAAAAAGGGTAGAAAGGAGGACCCTGGAAACTACTAACCTGTCAGCCTCACATCTGTGCTTGGGAAGATGGTGGAACAGATTTTCCTAGAAGCTATGCTAAGGCACATGGAGGACAGGGAGGTGATTTGGGACAGCCAGTGTGGCTTCATCCAGGGCAAGTCCTGCTTGACCAACCTAGTGGACTTCTGTGACAGAGTGACTATACCAGTGGGCAGAGGAACAGCTACAGATGTCATCTGTCTGGACTTTGTATAGCCTTTGACATGGTCCCCCACAACATCCTTCCCTCTAAATTGGAGAGGTATGGATTTGATGGGTGGGCTGTTGGGTGGATGAGGAACTGGCTGGATGATCACACCCAGAGAGTAGTGGTCAATGGCACAATGTCTCAATGGACACCAGTAACAAGTGGTGTCTCTCAGGGGTCTGTACTAGGACCAGTACTGTTTAATATCTTCATCAATGACATAGACAGTGAGGTTGAGTGCACCCTCAGCAGGTTTGTGGATGACACCATGCTGAGTGGTGCAGTTGACAGGCCTGAGGGATGGGATGCAATCCAGAGATGGCACATGAGTTGAGGCAACCCCCAGTATCAATACAGGTTGGGGGATGAAGGAATTGGGAGCAACCCTGTGGAGAAGGACTTGGATACTGGTGGATGAGAGACCGGACATGAGCCAGCAACGTGCACTTACCACCCAAGATATGATTTGCCCTCTGGGTTGCATCAGAAGGAGCGTGGCTAGCAGGTGGAGGGAGGTGATTCTGCCTCTCTGTTCTGGTTGTGCACCACCTGGAGCACTGCATCCAGCTCTGGACCCCTCAGTACAGGAAAGCCATGGACCTGGTGGAGACAGTCCAGAGGAGGCCACCAGAGGGCTGGAACACCTCTCCTGTGAGGACAGGCTGAGAGAGTTGGGGTTGTTCAACCTGGAGAAGTGAAGGTTCTAGGGAGACCTTATTGTGGCCTTTCAGTACTTCAGAGGAGCCTATAAGAAAGATGAAGACAGACTTTTTAGCTGGGCCTGTTTACATTAGGACGAGTGGTAATGGCTTTAATCTAGAAGAGGGTAGATTCAGGCTAGACGTGAGGAAGAAATTTTTTGCAGTGACTGTGGTAAAATAGTGGCACAGGTTGCCCAGAGAGGTGGTAGATGCCCTGTCCCTGGAGACATTCAAGGCCAGGCCGGATGGGGCTCTGAGAAACCTGATCTGGTTGAAGATGTCCCTGCTCATTGCAGGGAATTGGACTAGATGATCTTTGAAGGTCCCTTCCAACCCAAACTGTTCTATGGTTGTATGATTCTACGTTCAAAGCAGAGTTTGACAAAACTAGTGGAAAAGAGGTCCATTAGTAAATACTAAGAGGATGTGTCAGGGGTGGAACTTCCAGCATCCCTGGTACAGCAGGAGTGCAGAAGGGGCAGGGCTGGCTTGTTCTGTTTGAATAGTATCTCTCTTTGACACAGCTATGAAGTGCTTGGGTGGGCGAAATGAATGTTGTGCTGAACCATTAAGGGATACCTTATGTTTTGACATGCATTTTCACAATTGGCTTTTGATGCGCTGAGTAAACCTTGAGCGTACATGCTTTGCACATCTCTGACCTTTTTCTTTAAATCTATTTAAGTCCTGTAAGGTTATTTGGACAGAAACTTCCTTTTTAGTTTTGTTCTGGAAAAGTGTATACTTTTCAGACTCTGGTACCTAGGCAGAGTTTCTTAGTAAAAAAAAATGAAGACTTCAGATTTCTTTTGTCTGAGAGACTGCAAAGACATTTGCTGCTTAAAATTATAGCACCAAATATTTTAAATAAGGGAAAAAATACTCTTTTTCTGCTATTTTCTGTTGTTCTTTTGCCCCTTATGCTTATGCGGTAAGGCCAAATCATAGGTTGTTTTTCCTCTCGACATGAAGTTTACTCAGCTGGTTTAATGAGACATTTTTTTCCTCACCAGCATCTCCATGTGCCCTTACTTGAGTCACAGGTTAGGAGCGGACTCCACTGGGAAGGGTATTATCAGCTGTACCTAATTCCTAATTCAAGTCTCTCTTCTCTAGCTTGGGTTGTTTGTCTCTCTTTCTGTGAAATGCATTGAATGAGTGGGGAGTAAATGGGGTGTTTAACAAATACTCTCTTGTCTTTGTAATCCATATGAAGTTATTTGGTAACAGTACCTGGTAGTGACAGTAGTATTAGTAGCTGTTTGTGTATGTTTTACTGTGTGTGTGTGTGTAAACATATATATGTGCTGTGTCTGTGACTGTAGATATAAACTCTGAATGTGAGTGAAACATCCAGAAATGCCTTATTGCAGTCTGTAAAAATATTCCTCCCCCCCCATCTTGTATTCTTGTCATGTAGCACGGGCTCTGTAAAATTAATGCATTCACTGATGGTAGTTGTATATGCACTTAAATGTATGTGATATGTTCAGTTACTGCCATTTTGATAGAATACTGAGCTGTTTTTGAAGCAATAGTATGTTTTCCAAGAAATTATTCTCACAGAGAATCTCATGTGTTATGGTGTTTGCTGTTTCTGTAAAATTCTTCATTGTATATTCATAGAATCATGGAATAGTTTGGGTTCAAAGGACCTTCAAAGGTCATCTAGTCCAACCCTCGTGCAATGGGCAGGGTACATCTTCAACCAAATCAGGTTTCTCAGAGCCCTATCCAGCCTGGCAGTGAATATCTCCAGGCATGGGGCATCTACCACCTCTCCGGGCAACCTGTGCCAGTATTTTACTATCTTTTCCTTGTGTGAAACTTCTGATATAATAATTTTTCATTGTCACAAAAAGGTTCTCATCAGCCCTGTTCTAAAAGCCATTTTGGAGGCTAGATGGATAATATCCAGTTATTTGACCTGTATGGCATCGTAGGCACTCTTAAATATTTTTTTTTGAAAGTGAAACCTGCACCAAACATGGAAGCCTGCTTTAGGAGTAGGAGAGTTAAAAGTGTTGTTTACTACAGGGAGGGAAGAGAAAAGCTCTCAACTATTTTGTATTTTCAGTAATACTAACTGTTGTATCCTGGGTGTTCCTGTCTCATCAGTATTCACTTCAGGCACGTTAGTTACAGGGAGTTGCAGATAACCTGATGGGTTTTAATGTTTGATTTCTTTAAGTAACTGTGGAGAAATCATGAGACTTTTGCTGTGCAGGCTTCTCATAAGAGATGGGAGAAGAGGAAGTAGAAAGGGGTGGAAATAGTGATGAGCAAGCTTAACAGGAAGCATAAAAGGGGGTGAGTTTTCTGGCATTCCCCTCAGCTAGCTGTGCTTTTTTTCCTTAGTCATATGATTAATTTTTGTAGCAATCTTACAGAAGTAGGTATAGGGCTTCGTTTTGCAAAGCTTTTTTTAACTGGGGTTCAGCTTTTTCATGAAGAGTGCTTTCAGTCATCCCATACTTCAACTTTCTTTGGACATCCCCATGGGCATTTCCCTAGCCCATAAAAGGTGGTGAAATACCCATTCTGCTAATATGTTGCTATCCCTTCCCTCCTGTGTATTTAAAATAATAGTCGTAAGTGTAATATATGCTAGTGAATTTAAAGCTATCTTAGAGAGTAAAAGAATGTTACAAAGAGAGTCCCAGGAAATAACTGTATTGATTGGTACGTTATTTAGAGAGAGGATGGGGAAAGGGATTATACTTGCATGACCATGGATGCGAAGTGAACAAAACTTATCTTTGCTTTAGATTATTTTGCTGCTGTCCTAAGAGAGTTTTTATGAGCCACGTAAAATTCATCAGGAGTAGAGTCTGACACTGGGAGAGTTTATGGGGCTTTAAACATACATTTATAATTTGCTCTTAGCTGGAATATATGACATGGTTTATTACGAGTTTTGGAGACACAGAAATAACATGCAGGTTTTGGCTTTTTTTTTTTTTCCTTTTCTCCACATAGAGTAGCATCTGGACTAAATGGTTTAATTTTAAAAGTCTAATTATTTTTGTTCAGACTTGTCTAAGTATAATTTATAGTTTACTCACTGCTCAGATCACTTTGGAGGAAATCAGCTCTGTAGAAGTAATAAATAGTTAAGTTTTTATTTTTATTTCAGTTGAGCATGTATGTGTGTGAATATAGTTATACACTTTTCTTGCTAATTAGTTACACAGGTTTATTTTCACAATATTTGCTTGATTCTTTGATAGAAGATCTAAGCCCTGTGACTATCTTTTTAAAGAATGAACCAATATATTGCTACGTAATGAAAATGGTCAGCCTTGAGGGTTTTAAAATAATGATAGCTGAACGGGTCCATGTAGGTCTTTGCGTAGTCTGCTCAGTCTGCTGTGTTACATTGATGCAAGTCTGGGATAAACTTTCAGCTTCATTAGATTTCTGTGTGCCATAGGAACCAGAGCATAGCCAAAATATTTCCTTGTGTGGTAAGTAAAAGAGAGTTTCATAATGGTAGCAGTTGAGACCAGACATAATCATAGCCTCTTCCTCCAGCAAAAACTCACTGTTTTCTTCCGATTTTTACTCCTAACAATTACATGCAGTTTAGATTCTGTAGCACTGCTTGCTGCCAGCCATGGTTGCTTTCCTTTTTTTTTTTTTCCTTTCTCTCGCTCTCTCTTTTTTTTTTTTTTTCCTTTCCCTTTGGCATCTTCGTTAGTGGAGAACCACAAAAGCTGTATCAGGTGACAACAAAGAAACCTTGGTCTAGGCTTCTCTAGATTTCACAGTAGATTGTGCAGAGTTCTTTTATAAATGGCTATGAGTACTGAATCTCCTAAATGAACTGTTTAACTGAATTGCTTGGAGAGTCCATGGGAACATACTAAAAATCAGCAACAGGGAGCAAAAAATACACTTTAAAAAAAAATTCAGGTGCAAAGACTGCATTGCAAAATATTTTCAAAATGCCACAGAGGAAAATTATTTGATGTTTAGATTGCAAATGAAATGGACAGATTGACTAGTTGATCAATTAATGTCAAGAACTACTAACACTAAACTCCAGGATTTAAACAGTGAGTTCTTGGGACAGTTGCCTTGCTTTGGAACAGTGCAAGCATCAAAGCTTGTGAGGAAGTGTTTGGGAGGCAGGAAATATGGAGAAGCAGGCCTAGATACAGAATAAACTTTCTGTGATGTTTATCCATTAATTTCTTCAGAACTACAAGCTCTGCAAAACTGTCCTTTTCCCAGGAAGTTGTATCCATGTCCTGTAAACTTCACCTGCAGAGAAAGAGTGGGTAAAATCTAAAATGGGAAATCTGTTTGTTTTTATTTTGTTTGTTTGTTTGTTTTAGTCTATATATCTACAGCGTGGAGGAATCAGATTAGTGAAGTTACCTGGATGTAATAACACTTTTCCTTTTTCCTTGACCTCTGTCTCTTCAAAAGCATCTCCCATATTTTCAAATGCATAAAAAAGCAGTGATGACAGAGACTTTTCAGAAATAGTAAATTCTATCTGTTTGCCATCAAGCATGTTCCTACATAAAACTGGATTTCAACTCTTCTTTTCCTGTATGGTTTACTTTTAATATAAATCATGATTCTGACAACATCTTTTGATATAACCTGGAATAACATGATGCAAATGTCAGCAGAGGGGAATATAGGGTAGTGTGTGACTTCAGCTCCTACAGTGGTTGATCGAAGTGTCTAACAAAGCATTGTCATTACAATTCAAATTAATTTCTCAAGTATTTCATTCCCTGCTTCACCCTTTTGAGGATGTGGACTATTCTACTATTTCTCTTCACTAACTTCTACTGATTAATACACTTTACTAGTGGAAAGATTTTCCTGAGAAGTCTAGCCTGAATTTTATTCCTTCAGCCTAAGTAATATCTACTGTGGTGTTTATGGAAGTGTGTTAATTATCTTGGCTTTACACTGTGGTTAAGACCAACGATGTTTTCTGAAGCTGTTCTTAAGACCAGGCTGACTGTACATCCCCACTGGTGACCCTGGCATCTGAGCACTCAGGCCTGTGCAGGGTAATCAGTTGCTGCCATTTGTGTTCCTTGGGGCTCCTTTGCAGTACTGAAGTTAAGGACAGTAGGGTGCAAATATGGAAGGAAAATGAGGAATGTGAAAACTCATTTGGGGATATTAAAGGTCTGGTTTTTGAATAGGTAACTGTTATTTCAAAAAAATCTGCCAGTGAAAGTGAAGGTTGTTGTACCCTTCCAGAGGAGGTACTGCCTCTGTCATAGGCTTTTGGTAGTCCCCTCTGTACTGTTACCTAAATGTTTCCAAAGTTAAAGAAGCCATATAATATCCATCATATATATGGTATTGACTTCTGTAGTTCTGTCCCCAATTAGAAAGGTCATTATTGCCTTATATTTTAACACGTTATTTCAGTTACTGTGACATACTGTGAGAATAACGTTACTTTAAACTAGGGTGCTTTTTGTACGCAGGAAAGAAGCAAAAGTGATTTTAAAGTTAGAAATCTGTGCCAAAGTCAGCTTGCATGTCTGCTTAGATATAAAGAAGAAAATCTTCATTGTGAGGGTGGTGAGGCACTGGAACAAGCTGCCCAGAGAAGCTATGCATGCCCCATCCCTGAAAGTGTTTGAGGTCAAGCTGGGTGGGACTTTGGGCAACCTGGTCTAGTGGTAATCCCTATGGCGGGGGATTGGAACTAGATGATCTTTAAGGTCCCTTCCAACCCAAACTATTCTATGAGGATTCTTTTCATTTATTAAATGAAAAGCCCAAGCTGTCCTCTGCACCAGATGAGTTAAATTTGCTACTGTGATAGAGCATTACTTGCATTAGTTTTAACTGGTTTAAGCTGAACCAATGCAAGTTTTTATTGTAGATAAGACCATAGGTCAGAAGACTGTTAATTCATATCCTGGAGATTATTCTGTATTTCCTCTTAAAAGATAGGTCCTAGAGTCAATTAGGAAGTTACGATATAAAATGTCTTGCTATGTCGTGTGTTCATATGCCGGAGGTTCCTTATACTCTGTTGCTTCCAACAGCGGAAAGGTCATGCTATTGAATAAGAGTGAGGATGAGAGAGCGCTTTGACATACTACTGACACACTACTGTTAAATTTAATTTAAAATTGTCTGTATGTGACTCAAAAGCTGAGGGAAGGTCTGATGTTATTGCCTTTGCTTCCAGCCTCAAGAAACAGCTTCAAGGTCTCACACGTTCAAAAACAAGTCTTTTAAGAAATCCAAAATTTGTGGAATCTGCAAACAAGTAATTGATAGCCAAGGCATTTCCTGCAGAGGTGAGTAACGTATGGCATGCTGTTTGCTTTCTTGCTGTGTAAAGGAAATTAATTTTATATTAGTGTTTAAGTTTCTAGGAATCCATGTTTCTGGAATTCCCCTTAGACTAAGTGTAAGTGTTACCTTGGTTTCTTTCTTTCCTTTGTACAATAATGTTCCCTGCTTTTGTGGGGGAGTGGGGTTTTGTAGGAGGTAATTGGACTTGTATAATGATGTACTTTTATTACTTAGCAATTCAAGCAGGTTCCAGAATGAGGCAATGCCTGTGGGGGCTCTCTGAGGAGTATGTGAGTGATGTGTGCACAGTGGGTGACAGATGCCTCTGGAATTCAGTCTCCAAATGAGGAAGGGTTTGACCCTCACTCACTGAGACATGAATGTTTTCTCTGCATTAATTTGCAAAAATTCACAAGAGCACCTTTAAATGTTTTTGCAGTTGTGTTATGCTCTGTCTAATCCCTAGTCCTTCAGTCTAATCACTCGCAGAAACGATAGAGATCATCCTCCTGGATGCAGACTGTAGAGGCTCAGCTGCCTCTGGCATCACTGCCTGCCTCCTTACTGCTGTTTTCCTTTACTCTTCTCCCTTGTGTAGAATTGAGCATACTTGCCTCTTCTCCTGTGGCGGCATTGAATCTTGGGAATGCTCAATAGGTCCTTTCTGCAAGTTGTCCAGGGAGAGAGAGGTTTCCATCTCCTGTACTGGTTAAGCCTGGTTAATGTTCAACTCCTGTTATTCCGTGTTAATAAAACAATCTCTTTAACTTGCTGCATACGTGTTAAGGTGACTGAATTAAGGTGCAGACTTTGCAGATGAACAGCTAAATGTAAAATTACCTCACTTGTTCAGCATTACAGTTATTGTCATAGGAGTGGTAGTTATGTGTGTATTTCTTGAACGTTTTTCTTCTGTCGTTCTGGAGGTTGGTTCCAAAGTTCTTAGGATTTAGTTGGTTTCAACTTAGCAGAAATAGTATTGTTGGAAGGAAGCCTGCTTAGTGAAGGAGCTGCCTGAAGACCTTCTTGATCAGGTTCAGTCTAAAAAGCACTGTACCAGAAGAGTACAGTCTAAAAAGCACTGTACCAGAAAAGCCTTGGGGGTGGATATAGGGGAAAAAAAAAAGTTTCCCAGTTTGCTCTGGATTTGAGTTCTCACAGCCCAGAGCTGGAAGTCTCAAATTCACGAAAGCTGTGTCAGTGTGCTTACACAGCAAGGGTGCCAAGAGCTTTATCATATGTCTTGTAAACAAGTCAGAGGTTAGGACAAGTTTGAGCAAGTTTTCCTTTTGCCCAAATGTGTGATAGCTTTGGTTTAAATACGGAAACTAACAGTACATGCCAGTGTAACTTAACATCTCTTTGGCTAGCATGGTTCAAAATATCAGGAGGAAGGCAAAATGCACATATATCCAAACCATCAAGGAAAAAAGCTTTCAGAAAAAAAAAAAAAACAAAAAACAAGAAAACCTGAGGAACTAAAATACTACAAGCTCTCCTGCTGGGATCCCTCCAGCACACTCCCCAAACCAGTACATCAATGGCTGTGATACATCCATGTCCATATCTAAGTCTGTCTGGGGTAATTTTCTCTAGGTTTCTGAGTGCAGTTTTCAGAAGGAGCCCCTTGATAGTATCACGTGGCCTCGTTTGTTCATGTGAGCACCAGGCAGACCCATAATGCTTCTTTGCTGCTGCTGGTACAGTCTGATTGTTAGCTGCTTGATACTTACCTGTGGGGTGGGAGCAACAGGAGTTGCACGAAGTGAAGTGATGATTTTAAGTAGTTTCCGTTTAATAAGAAACTGTTTGTAGTTTAACTTACAGCATGGGCTTTATAAAGCAGAGTTTTAGAAAAGATAGAACTAAAAGTTGTCTGTTCCCTTGCCAGCACTACAGTACTTGAAATGTACCCTAGTACTGTGAAACTCTATTACTGTGAAGAAAAATAAATCAGCTGTTTCAGAGCCAAATGCTGTTACTGCTGCTTCTAGTAAATACTCCCTGAATGAAAGCAATCAAGTTGGGATTGAGGGAAGGGGAGGGGGAAGACAAGCCTTTCGTTAGGAAGAAATAAAGTTCTTTTGTGTATTAATGAGAAAATTTTGCTTTTTAACAGTTTCACCTCAGAAAACAATAGGTCTTTGTGCAGACTGCAGGTTCTTTCCAAACTATGATATCTTATCATTTAAAAGAAAGTTACATGTCAAGAGAAATTGAAGGAGGGGAAAGGCTCTATAGATTGGTCACTACATAGCATTTGCTGTTTATTTAGCAATGAATCATCTACTCGTAAGAAAAAGAAAAGCCATTACTGGGTGTTGTGGTGTTTAGATAAGTTTTCATTTGTATGTGTCAGTCATTTTGGGGTTGTGTTGTTTAGCCATATCTTGCAAAACATGTATCTCGCTAGTAGCCAGGTCTAAATGCAGTGCTTAAAAGCTTGCTGTGAAAAATGAATGATTGACTGAAACGTATGCTTGAAGGATGATGTCCCTTTGTCCTTCAGTCCACCTCAATAAAGTATACTCAGTTACTGTAAATTTATTCTTAACAAACTCTACAAAAACAGTGGCAAAAAGGAAAGGCAGATTTGAAGAAGGCTCAGCTTCTGGCTGTTTCCCTGTGTGGTAAGCATATTTGTAGCTGGGCTGTGTCTTTGATGCACATTCTGCAGTAAACCGAGAACAACATGACTCCCCGTATCTCTGCAGCACTACCTCAAACAAGAATGCTTTTGAGCTCTGGTTTGGTCTTCTCTGCAGTACAGTTCAGTTTCATTCAGAGCCACGCAGATACACATCCTAATCATGCACATTTGCATAGTTAGGCCAACAGGCTGCAGTGTTAGAGAAGCCTTTTGATTTTATTTTTTTCAAGCTACTTATCTTAAATATTGAATATTCAGTATTTGACTTTATTTGTAAACAAGCTGTCATAGTGATATAATGTCTATGTATTTTCCATGTGAATTTATATTTTTTGTGTTTTTATATATGTCTATATAAATTTCTTATTTCTATTTTACTTTATTTTCCTTTGCTTTTTAAAATGATCATTTATCTTTGTGCTGGGATCAAATGCCTGGTAGTGTAGAACAGAGAACTTTTTTAGATGCTCTGAATCTTTCCTGTCTCTAGAAAGTACTTTTCTGCCAATTTGAAAACTGGAGACCAGATTCAGGAAATTTGAGTAGTTTTAAATAATGAAATATTATTTCCTGTCTCCTGACAGGATGAATTGGATGAAATAAGTATGAAGAATTGAAACACTTTACATGTTTCTGTTGATGAAACTCCCCTCCCTGCCAGCTGACGATGAAGTTAACATGTTTAGATGCTGCTAGTGATGCTTTACATACTTAAAATATAAAGCATTTCATGAACTAGATTTTGACTATAAAGCAGTTAATGGTAGTTTGAATAAACTGAGTTAATCTAACCTAACCATGAATGAGTTGGTTTTGGGAATATGTATTGGAGCGATCCCAGTAGGAGCACTTGTGGAATTTTATTTCCTCATTAAAAAAAAAAAAAAAAATTCTTTATGAAAACTGTTTTCCTTGATGGTTTGACCACATGTGCATTTTGCCTTCTTCCTGATATTTTGAACCATGTATAGATGCTAGCTAGAGATGTTAAATTACATTGGCATGTACTGTTTGGTATATTGTGAGCAGAGGAATGCTTACTATGGTATTGTGTGCAAGCCGAGTGTAATGAAGAATACACTTCAACTTCTTCATGTAAAATTAATCTGTATAACTTCTGTCTTCTAAGTCATGCTAACATACAGTCTCATACAGGTATTGATTGGCTTCAGTAAGTAAGCCCTGGACTGTTTCCTTGAGCATGTAGCATGTTGTGATATTCATAGAAAGTACATTTTCTCATCAGATTACAATATTTGTGTTTAATCAAGGGCTTCCAACTGCTTACGGATAATAGATCAGGATTTGAAGACAGTTGGAGCTGGTTTTCTTCTTACGGAGGCTTGATATTTTCATTTGAAGTTCACCTGCTTTTTGTGACTGTACTTGTGATCTGGGCTAACGATCCGCTTAAAATTTGTTTTGGGTTAGTTGGATTTAGCCAATAAAAAGTCGTCTCTGTGTTTAATCAAATGTCATTGCTTCTGGCAAGACAAGATACATTTTTATATTAGACTCATTTGAAGCCTACAAACTGTTCTTAAGGCTTGTTTGTGCATACTGTGTGTGTAAATATATGCATATTTAATCTTACATGATAGCAGGTGGTTTTGTATATTTTATCTTTCAGTAAGTGCTAAGTTCAGTAATAGCATATTACTATCTTAATAATGTGCAAAGCATGTCTGTGGTTACCGTTACGGCAGACAAACTAGAAGGCTAAAAATTCCAGACACGTTTGTATCCTGCTTGACTCTAAGTGGTGAAGCACATACCTTGTATTTGTGGGGTTAGGGGTGTTTGTGTCACCCTGGTTTCCATGAAGTGTTCCTTGTGAAACAAGATTCTGTTTTACTAGGTGCTTATATTCATTTGTTATGAGGTCTGTCCATCTATTGATCTTATAATGCATCATATAAAAGGCATATTAACTGTGATTTCAACATAACTGTAACATAGCCATCTTATGGTTAATTATGGCAATAGGCATACCCATATAATTATGTCAATATTATAATGCGGGAGATATTTGAGAGAATGAAAAGGCTGTCATCAAGTTAAAAGCTTTTTTCATCACTGTTGCTTTCTATGTAGTGTTTGTATGTACACTTACATGTTTTCTTGAGCACTGATCCAGCAAATTGTATTGCCTTCCATGGGACTATTTTAAGGCAGTTTTAACATAAAAGCAGTAACTGAAGCACTTAAGCTTTTTAGTGGTGGGTATGGCTCAGGGTGGTCAAGAAAAAAACAGAAAACAAACCAGAAAACCTTACTATTTTCCTAAACAATTAACTGCTGATTACTTCAAAATTTAAGATGTATACGGGCTTGTGAGAAAATGAGACCTAGAATTTATTTTTGCTAGCACTGTATGTTTTCAGTTATGAGCAACACAATGATACGACGGACAGACAACTGCATGTAAACCAGGCTGTGTGGCCTGTAGGACCAAGGAGTGTAGTTTTTGTCCCTAGAACAGATTAATATCTTGTAGCTGCTGTGAACTCCGAGGAAGAGTGATTATGAAATGCCCAGACAAGGCTGGGTTAGGTAGACGCCCAGGCCCTGTTCTGTAAAACCTCATTTGACTGTCACCCTTGTTTGTGAAGAACGTCTGGGAGGATGTCCAAGGGAGACTGCATGAATTGATCTAGCGGCAGCAGAGAAGTCTTTTTAGGAACCCCTCAGAAATGAGTGGATGTCGATTGACCTGGACAGGAGTGACACGAGAGTGTACTGTTCTGGGGAGGAGAAGGCTGGAAAGAGAAACTTGGATTGCTGCCCATCTGTGACACCAGAAACGTGGGAAGCTCAACCCCTCTTCTCCAGACAGAAGATGCACACAGTAAATAGCAAATTCCACCAGATTAGTAAAATGTACTCTAATTAACACAGCTGTACAAGCTATGCATTCATATTTCCGCACAGAGCTTAGTGAAACATGGAAGCTGTGTGCATAACAACAGCAAAGATGTGAAAGAGAAGGATGAATAAAGACTTAACTGGAGCATGGAGAGATACAGAAGAAGCCACTGTAATTAGTAGATGTTACATGAGTGATAAATAAGCGATCTGGCTGAATACAGCCCTCTCTGGAGCCGAGAAACTCTGTAGAATTGACATCCTTTGATGACATGTTGTTAACCGAGTGGGAACTGGGGAATGGGGGTGGAATTTTGGCAGAAATCTCTAAGGTGAGTTCCTACTAATTTAAAAACAAAAAATACACAAGACAAGCTGTATCACAGATATTAGATGATGTTTCAGAAAGTTGTCTGTAATGAAAACAGGAGTTTCCTGTTTAATTCATGAGGACTGACTTTATCATGCCAGAATTTGATCTGTGCTTATAAAATTAATTTTGAAGTTCAAACCACTAAGGTTTCCGAAAAGCTACAGGTTCTGTTCATTACAGGTCATATATTAAAAAGAAAAAAAAAAAAAAGTGTGATGTAAATGTGATTCTCTGTGGCCACCTGCATTTTTTCCAGAAAAAACAATGACTACTATGTGATCTAGTATACCTGCAATTTTACAAATTTAGCCCACTTGAAGAGAACCCAAAATTCTTAAGGGTGAATTGAAGTTAGAATTACCTGCTCTAACCTCAAAATCTGAAAAGAAACGCTACCATCATTAGAGTGTGTAATTTGAGTGTGATGAACTTGATATGCCACGTGGGGAAAAGAACGTCAAGGTAAATCTTGATGCATTTGGCTAAAACCTCACACTTGAATCCTCTAATTGGCTTTAAAACAAATGGGAAGGGGAACTACATGTGAGACAAAAATAATGTACAGGAAGATAAAGTTTAAATAAAGAAGAGATAGTTGAAGAAATGTGTTGCAAGTAATACCGAAGCTTTCGAGATCTTACAGTTCTTGCACTGACTGCAGCTGTGAGAAAATCCTAGAGACAGTCGAGCCATGTTTTTTTGTTTGTTTCATGTGGGCTGCTGGCTACAGTAAACTATGGTCTGATTAAAATGGTTTTGTGGATGAAATGTTGAAACATGGTGTTGTCTGTTCAGCTGGTCGGAGGAGGTCAAAAAATAACCATTGGTTCCAATCTGGAGTAACGTTTAATTGCAAGTGTAGCTTAAAAATATGAGGAAAAAAATGCTGTATGAGTATTCTATAAAAAGTGAAAACATTTTCACTGTGATAATGTTCTGCCTTTGTAACAGCATCTATGGGAAATTTAAACAAACAAAACCAAAAGCAAAACAAAAAAGAAACCCTACCCAGGAGTTTTCAGGATGCAGTTAAAATTATAGACTGTAAATTCCACAGGGGGTCGGGGAAACAACGACCCAACCAAAACAAAATCCCCCACAAAACTAACAAAAAACCCCCAAATGAAACAAAAACCCAAACAAAAGAAATAACCCAAACCAACACCAACTAACCAGCCAATCAACCAAAAAATCCCAACAAACAACCAAACCAAACAAACAAAACCCATGAAAACAAAGAAAGAACCCCCAAAGAACACTTGGTCAAGATTCTTCCTGCAAGATAAGAAGAAGGTGGGAGTAAAGGAAAAGAACAGACATACTATTACAGCAGTTGTGCCAAAATATTTTTGTCTTGATAAAGATTTTCCACATCTGTTGTTAGCAACAGCAAGTGGAGTATTTAATCTGCAGGAAAGCTCATTCATTACACTCTGTACTCTATAGCCACCCCAACTATTATGAAAAATGCAGAAGCTTTGCACAAAGTTCCTGTAACTGTCTTTTGGCCTTTATCTTCAAAAGCACTCTCTGCAGTCACTGTCAAGAAGTGCTGGGAGCAGTACTCAGATGAAGAGACAATGGCTGGCTGATTATGAAAAAAGAACAAAATAAAATCTAGGAAGATGCTTGAGGCACAGGAAATGCACCAGCAGATGTTGTTGCTGTAGTGTGACTTGCGACATTGCTGGCGTGTGACTCTGATAACTTCTCACAAATGGAAGTGTTTACTTTTCCAGTGAAAGCCCAATATTTCCAGCTAGAGGACACTTTGCCCACTCAGAACTGCATGCTGTTGTTTTTAATGCTGCAGTTAATAATTTCCATGTGTCTGGATTTTATACCACTTTCATTGTGGGTCTTGAGCAGAATTGTTACAGAACTGGTAGAAACAGGTCAGCAGAAAAGTGTGTGTGCATGTGTTGATGAGAGTTTTTTTAATAACCTGATCACAATGTTATTAACCCCCTGTCAAAATAGAAGCGGCCAGCAAGTTGCACAGTTCTCTCCATTTGGGATGTTTTGTGATGGATGTCTTTCTGTATAAAGCTCTGCCTGGAGAAGACCCTGTCGTGGCGGCCTTGTTATGCATTTGTTAAATCATCTTGATTTGGTTTCTGAAAAAAGGAAAACATCTCTTACTCGGAGTCGATGACAGACCTGGGAGTTTGGGCAAAACATTTCCTGCAGGAGGGAGATGTTTCTCAGTAGTGGTATCATTAGCCGAGCTACTAAAATGGCTGAGCTTTACCATTCCTGAGATACTCTGACATCCACTGTTCTGTGGTATTAAGAGAGAAGACTGGAATTGAGAACTATAAAAACAATGTCTTGATTACACAAATCTTTTTATATGCTTGGTTTAGATTACATTTTGTTGTGGAACATCCAGGACTCTTCCATTACTGTCAAAAAATAGCTTATGTGTATGTGTCTGTTTTGGGGAAACTGAATTGGAGATGCTGAAAGAAAGGCTCTTTCAAGCAGCTGAGCCTGTTATTTGGTATTCTAATTTATTATTTGTCACCAGAAAGTTAAAAATTAGTATCAAGAGCTGTGTAGTGTAGGCTTTTGGGGTAAGTGAACTTTCTTAGGGATTAGTAAATTCTTAAACTAGATTACATCTCTTAGATTCTCTATTTATATGCAAGTTTGTGGCCCAGGAGTTTTTCTGAATTACCTTGCTTGTACCCTTGCTATGCATAGAGTTATTTAAAAATGCACACATAAAAGAACACCATGGATAATCACTTGATAAAAGTTTTGGTTAAGTGTGAGGTTGTCGTTATAAACTAGTCATGTTTTAATATTCACTGTTTTTATAGCGTGTTAGGATGTTTGTATGGAATATATCACCATACTATATATCCATTAAATGTTAAAATGTGATGAGATGAGTAGCCCTTACTACACAGATAAAAGCTTAAGCTCTTTGTCCTGGTAAACCATAAATTTTTCTGTTACAGAAGTGCCCTCTTACTTTGTAAATATATTGCTACTGGTTTTCAGATAGCATCTTAAATGCATCAATTTAAGAAGTAGATTTTAATTTCATAAAAACCTTGGAGCTTAAGTCTGAAAAATACGATTCACTCTGCTTATCTTTCTGTCTTTACCCTGGCATCAGTATTGTTAACTTGTAGGAGTTACCACATCTTCATTTTGATGCAAAGAAATGTCATATTTTTTTTTTTTCCTTTCCCTTTTCAAAAAATGGATTCTCAGAGCTATTGTTTAGGAGCTGTTTTGAAGTGTAGCAAATTGACTAAATATGGCTTGGCCTCCATTTCATTGCCAGCCAGCTTGGGACAGTTGTTCTTGGAACTGATGCCAGAATCCTTAAACACAAATTTGGAAAGTCTGGTATTTGACGCGAGTTGATGTGTGGGATGCAGACATTCAGCTGTTCAGTTGAAGAACTGAAGTAGCCTTGCTGAGTGTGACATTGATTAAGTCCTTTGGACTGTTTCAGACACATTTTAAAATTTGAATACACTTGAGCTGTCCTCCTGAAAAGAACCGAGTGCTATTTTGCTTGTAGAGTTTTGCACGAAGAATGCCAGCATTCGGTAGAAGCTGCTTGTTGAGATCTTTTAACTGTAAGTTGCATGTGTTTTCCTTAATGTTGATACACTGTGAGTATGCTCAGTTCTTCGTATGGTTTTGCATTGCACGTTTGCTGCACTGAAAAAGCATTGGCTGCACAATTGTGGTATAATATACTGCTTTTTTAGCCTTAGAAATTTTCTGGAAGTGCCTCTCTCTGCTATTCAAGACTTTCCTCAAAAACAGCTGGCACATTCAAACGTGGTTATCTCTCTGGCAATCTGGTGATTGAGGTAGTCCATCTCTTTGCAAGCACTGTAAATGCTTGAAGTGAGACAAAAACAGACTTGGGCTGAGGGGGATAGTTGTGAGGTAGTAGCATTCTAAGTAACAAAATATTAAGCTTTTTTTTTTTTTTTTTTCTGTGCATGAGTGGTTAATTTGCTAGTGTTGGTGAAGAGATCTCTCACTGTTAACAGTTCTTAGCAGCTGTAGTGGAGAAAACCGTATGAATTGCATTGTAAATGGAAGCGCCTGGAAAGGCAATGGTGCTTCTCTCCGCTGACTTTTCTGTGCTCAGATATTCGGAAGGTTGTGGCTGCTCCAGCATGGCCCGTATTACACTCACTCTTTCTCTGCATGCCTGCATGCTTCCTCATACCTGATTCATGGCATTTTCTTGATACCTCTCTTTCTTTTAAATGACGCTGATACTTCCACCCCTGCCACGTGTGTATAAATATATTTCATTTTTCTATTTTTTCCCCTCCCTCTGGAGAAATAAATAGAGGACACAAGGAAACAGAAGGACAAAGTAGATTAAAAGTACTCTGACCGAACTTCATCTGTACTTTAAAACCAACCCTGAAGTTTATTCTCATGACTCTACTACACTAGCAATAAAATTGTTGGTAGAAGTTATCATCTGGAGATTGATAATTGGCTTCTGGTTGGTGATCCAAGGTGTACTTTCTTCCGATCAATTGTTAATTCCTAAGCAATGTTCTATGCTATCAGCCTTTTTTATTTTTTGATTTTTTTTTCCCAGTTGGTTTTAGCAAATGGTTGTATGTTTACTACAAACAAGACTTTAGTCATGTATATATGTATGTATATATTTGTGTACATGTATGTTCACACACATATATATATTTATAAATGTTTATACAAACACATACGCATATCTTCATATACATAAAAAAAGATTACCAGCAAATGAAAACTTGTGATGCTTGTTGTACCTCAGTAGATTACACAAAATGCTTTGAACACTGGAGCCTGTGGTAAATGCCAAGAACAGCCCATCAAAATAGACTCAGTCATTATAACTTTTGTTATGGGCTGAGATTTGGTATAATAATGAAATTCAAATCTGTCAGAAAAAGGATTGTTGGTTGAACCTGTTAGCTTGGGGATCCATTTCTGTTGTTGGGATGTAACTGGTGTGCCTTTTGGGAGCAATGTATGCAATGAGCAGGAGGGAAGGGGGAGAATCTCCTTTCTGCTTCTGAGCACAAAGGAATGCTTTGTTTGCTCCCAGCATCTGGGCAGTCAGTGATCTCATTTCAGAGTGCTTATTTCTATCCAGTTTTACTATCATAATCAGCTTTATTAGACAATGAGGGAGAGAAGGTAAAGATTTAACTTAGTCTAATCCATGGAAGTGCTGGATTTAGATATGAATAGTATTTTTGGATGCTGAGGAGGAGTGAGTCTGTCTACATGAATGAATCAGATCTCTGTCCTCAGAATGTTACAGATTTAAATACCTGGACAAATACACAGTTTGTTTCAGTCAGAGAGCTTTGCCTGGTGTTTATTTGGCTGATTACCTCTCGAGGCTTTTATAGTCTTTGTTTCCTTTGAATCGCATAAATATAGCAATGCTTTGTTTGCAAAGTGTTCTCCCTTCAATTATGCATGGAGTTTGTACACTGTATTTCTGTGTTACTTATGAGTTTCAATGGGATATTGCTGAGAGACTCAGTCATCTTGTTGCTTATCCAGGCTAAATTCACATCGGAGTTCACTGCTGTGTTACACAACAGCCGCACAATCTGACTTTTCATGTACGTGGAAACTGAAAAAAACGTAATGGCTGCATTTACTGTTATCTACATCTTTAATAAAGATTTTGTGTATTGTTGGTAGCATTTATGATTTGGTTTTGCATGAGCCAGTAGCAAAATTGTGGAAGTTGTCATGGAAAGAAATCTAGTTTTGTATTTCATCTTGCCCCCTAGAAATCTAGGTTTAAGCATCAGTAAAGAAGATGAGAACCTTGTCTGTAGTGTCAGGACAGATCTACTGTTTTATTCTTTACTTCTTCTGATTGTCTCTCTTTGATCTTCTTTTTTTTTCTTCACCATTTTGCAGGAGAACTCAGGTTGTAGAAGAAACAGTATGCATGCATATTTTTAGAGCATCTGTTAGCCTTTTGCAAAGTCAAAGCTAATCATGCTGATTTAAAATACAAATTCTACTAAATATGTATTTTTGGTGCATTAAATCAATTAATTTAGTCATCTTCTATACTGTC
The DNA here is from genome assembly GCF_037038585.1 of Patagioenas fasciata. NCBI lineage: Eukaryota > Metazoa > Chordata > Aves > Columbiformes > Columbidae > Patagioenas > Patagioenas fasciata. Next base: position 106,688,204 of record NC_092521.1, read on the forward strand.
ATACAAGAAAATTAAGCTTTTCCGTGTGGATTAAAGGCCATCTTCCCTTTAAGGTTGATAGCATTTGTAAGTATGTGGTTATTGATTGTTGTCAGTGCTAATAGTTAAGCAGTGTATTTGTGTGAACACTAATAAATTTTTAGAATAAAGAATCTTGATCCCATTAAGTACTATGAACAAAGAACACACTCCTGATTTATGCCTACTTTACCTTTTTTTTTCCCCTAAGAAGTGACTGGAGCGTGACGTTTTTTTATTTAGCAGTCAGTGCCCTTGAATCTGAAATGGGTATGGTCATTTATTTGCCGACATCACATCTTGGCAGTTGTATATTTCCAATTGTGTCAGGCTGTAGAATATTTTTCTCTTAGTGGAAGCCCTGTGAAAAGAGCTTGGCTTTCAGCTTCAGTGGCCTAAGGTTAGGCCCCAGTTAATCTTTCAGCTAAATGCCTGTGGTATTCTGCAGTTTACTGATTTTGAAGATTGAATAAGTAAATTTTTCCTGAATGTAAAATACAGTGTAGCTCACAGTAACCCAAAGGATAGACACAACATGGAAAATAAATCAAGTTTCAGAGTAAAAAAGGAAGTGCATATAAATGGAAAATCTGTTAACATCAACCTGTGTCAGATTCTAGCTGTTATGCTGTTGCATCATAGTTACATTGCTGCTCATCTGGCTACTTTTTGAGTGCTGTTTTCTGAATCTAAACTTGATAGTATGATTCATCCTTTCCTACTCTTAGGTCATCAGAATTCAAAAGAAATCAAGTGCTTACCTCTTGGAAGTAATGTTTGCAACACTGTGTAAACTGCATTTCACGATCAGACATTAAAGTCTGAACAGTCATGATTGCTTGTGAGTTTGAAGTCACCCTGCTTTTCTTAGGCTTCTGGAACTGCTGATATGACTAAGATTCGCAGGTTAAAATGGGAAGAATTTGATCTTGCTATCCATGTTATTTAGATGGTAACACTTCTGGTGCGTGTGAAGCTGTAAAGGTAGGTGCCAAGATAATCAGTCCATGAAGTTTAAACGGACATATGTTATCATAAGCTGGTGGAATGCGCAAATCTGATAACATTTCTGTAATTATTAAATCTTTCAGGAATGTGTAAAAACTGCATGTATTTCTTTTTAGTTAGTTTGTTTTGAAGTATGTAAATACTTATGTATCTACAGACTTGAGTTTGGCAAGATCTCTAGCAGAAAGCTGATGTAAAGAAATGTAGGGGAGAATCCACTCTCTCTTGTACTCATATATTTTATTTTCTTTTGTTTTAGTTTGCAAGTATGCCTGCCACAGGAAATGTGAAGAAAAGGTAAGCATATTTACTTGTCTCCCTTCTTGCTGCTGATCCACATGTTTGAAATTGAGACTACAAAAGCTGTACCAACTAATTAAGAATAAGATGATTATTAAATCAGATGCCTAACTGTTGAAAAATACTATATTTTTTTGCTGGGGTATTGTTCTTGCCATTAATAAAAACCAGGTCCCTATGTAATCAAAACATCTGCATCAGTGATTGAGTTTCTCATTCCTCCTACGGGAGGTCATGTGTCAAGTTTAAAACAGCAAGTTAAATGGGGGAAATATAAACCACACAGTTAGAGCAGAAAAGAAGAAATGTATTGGAGTGAATAAGATGTATATCTGTATAAACACACACGTGTGTGAGTGTGTATGTGTAGACACACCCCTACATATCTATCATCTATATATACATGTATAAAATTTTTACAGCAACAGAGATCTAAAGGCAAACTTTTGGCATTGGATTATGAAAAGTATAAGCATAGTATTAATTTAATTTCAGCGTCTACTGTAAATAGTTTTCACCCAGTTCAGTTTCATTACTAGATTTTTGTTACTTTAAAAAACATGAGTCCCTTCCACATGAGGTGAGATCAGTAATTCCATGGTCTCAGATGACTTAAAACTTCTGCATCCCTAGATTTGTGTAAATCAAAGGCATTTACAGAGTGTTGCAATCTAAATCTAGCAGTCTTAGAGGGCTTTGTTTTAGCAGCACCACCTTCATGGGATATTATTCCATGCTTTTAACTTAAACATTTGATTAGTACTTGCCATTTATGAAGACAACATTTTTTGTAGTTAGAGCACTGAGCTTCTGGAGACCGTGGATCTTGCACTTGTGCAAGGATTTGTTTGTTTCAGGGCTTCCAAGAAATGCAACTAAATTCAAGAGAAAGACCTCTGCTTAGTGAAGGACTTGGAGATTTGTCAAACCATTTGAGGAAACGCAATACGAGTGGCAGTTGGCTGAGCATCTACCACTTCGAGTCAAAAATGGTGCTTGTGCATTTGAAAATTGCTGTGTTATGTGGTATGCTGAATAAATGCAGAATTTTGTTTTTTCGTGAAATAAGATGATGAAGTACACACAGTGGTAAAGTTTGCAAGAAAGATACTGCCTTTTGAAAGTTTTCATCAACTACATGTATTCAATAATAATAAGTAATAATACTGTAGTAATGGTAGTCTAGAAGTAGAAGGGAAATGGTTTACTAAAAAGATGTACTTTTTATTAGAGCAGATGGGGTTATTGATCCCTCTTTGCACAGTAGCTTTGGTTCTCCAAACAGCAATTGCAGTATGGAATTCTACCAGCTTCCATGAGGAAGGATTCTGGTTTGTTGATAATGTTGGTAGCTTACAGATTTGCTCAAGTAGGTGCTACACAGATGTAGAGTTTCCAGAAGTAATGGTACATAAACATCCTCCTGGAGAAACTTGACTGCTCGTGGCTTGGACCCGTGTATTCTTTGCAGGGTAAAAAACTGGCTGGATGGACCATCCCAAAGAGCTGTGGTGAATGGTGTCAAATCCAGTTGGTGGTCAGTCATGAGTGGTGTTTCTAGGGATCAGTACTGGGGCCAGTTCTGTAAAATATCTTCATCAGTGATGTGGATGAGATGGGATTGACTGCACCCTCAGTTTGCAGATTGCACCAAGTTGGGTGGGAGCGTTGATCTGCTGGAGGGTGGGGATTGACTGCACCCTCAGTTTGCAGACTGCACCAAGTTGGGTGGGAGCGTTGATCTGCTGGAGGGTGGGAAGGCCATACAGAGGGATGTGGACCAGCTGGATCTGTGGGCTGAGGTCAGTTGCCTGAGGTTCAACACGGCCAAGTGCTGGGTCCTGCATTTGGATCATAACAACCCCAGGCAGCATTACAGGCTCAGGGAAGGGTGGGAAGAAAGCTGCCTGGCTGAAAAGGACTTGGGGGTGTTTATTGACAGCCAGCTGAACATGAGCCAGCAGTGTGCCCAGGTGGCCAAAAAGGCCAACAGCATCGTGGCTTGTATCAGGAATAGTGTGGTCAGCAGGACTAGGGAATTGATCGTCTGACTGTACTTAGCACATTGAAGTGCTGGAGCGAATTCAGATAAGAACAATGAAGCTGGTGAAGGGTCTGGAGCAAAAGTGTTACGAGGAGCAGCTGAGGGAACTGGGACTGTTTAGCCTGGAGAAAAGGAGGCTGAGAGGAGACCTTATTGTCTACAACTATCTGAAAGGAGACTATAGCATGGAGGGTGTTGGTCTGTTCCCGCAAGTAGCCAGTGACAGGACAAGAGGAAATGGCCTCGAGTTGTGCCAGGGGAGGTTCAGATTGGATATTAGGAAAAAATTCTTCACGGAAAGGGTTGTCAGGCGTTGGAACAGGCTGTCCAGGGAAGTGGTTGAATCATCATCCCTGGACATGTTTAAAAGACATGTAGATGGGGACATGTTTTAGTGACAGTATTAGGTTAACAGCTGGACTCAGTGATCTGGAGAGTCTCTTCCAACCAAAATGAATCTATGACTCTATAAATTATACAGAAAGCTGTTGAGAGAAATTCTTTAAACTTGTTTTAGAGACAATTTCATACATGTACCATATGTTAAAAATGGGAAACTATATTTCAACTGGTTATTTATTCTCTCAGGCATTTGGGTATTGAGTATTCGAAAGACTAATATATGGAGTGCTAAAAATATGTAGTAGTGTAACTATCATTGATATACTGGTTTATGTTATAGTTTTTAAATAATTGAAAGGAGATGACCAGGATGCATTACAGAAGATAGAAAAAGACGGTATAGGAAGAAGACCAAATTTAATAATCAGTCATTTCTTATGAGAGGCTTTTTACTGATATCCAGAGAAATAGTAACTCAACAAGTAGCTTAAATTTGGAATTTTTCTACAAGTGTTGTCTTTTCTGATTACTTACATGAGGCTCACAACAGTGTTGTATACAATCTTGTTACATTGTTCATCCTGATTCAGATCTGTGTTTTGCCTTTATTGCCTAAGATGACATCTGTATTCATTCATCTGGTTATCAGTTTAAGACAGGAATGATTCTGATGGTTTTTAAGATGGTCTGAGAATATACTAAGACCATCTAAGAATGTTGTAGGCAACCTAAAGGATACCTGTAGCTGTAATTGTATGCACCGATTCAGATGGGTGTGCGGAAAGTGTTTCATGGACTCCAGCTTATCCACAAGTATCTTTTCACCCTAGAATATATTTTACCACCAAGAGAAGTATTACTTCCTGCATCTTCTATAAAACTACATTGTCCACAGCCTATGGGGAGTAACTATTTTTGCATAATTTAAACTTCCCCCAAGACAAAATATGTAAGCAGTTGATCACCTGACAGTCATGTGGAAAAGGAGTGAATGAGGACAAAGAACCTTGCACTTTGGAGATCCTGTAGTCATTTTGGAAAAGAATAATGTATCAGCACTCAAAAGACTACTGGGGTCTTGAACATTCGTAAAAGCAATATTATATGCAAGTCTAGCCATAAAGCCTCATAACAAAACAGATAATGTCATAAATGTTTTCAGGTAAAAGCAGCAGCTCAGGTCTTCAACTGGCAACGTGACAATGCAGGATTTCAAGAGGTTGTTAAGGCAATAACACTATTATGCTTGCAAATGAAAAACGTGTTTCTTGTTACATAAATCATACATGAAATAAACTTTATGCAGACCTGAAAATAAAGTGGACTCTGAATTTGATCATAAAGTACAAATGAAGGAAGAATCACGTTTTGGAGTTGTTCAGGATGCCAAATGCTGCCTTGTAGGATGAACCGTGAATTGGTTCTGCGAGGGCTTTCTACTTGCTCCTGACGTAACAGTGAGTACAAAATAACAAATGCAGGCAAGCATCCTAATGATATTTCAAAACTTAGGACACCAATGTAAGAAAATGTGAAATTACAAAAAGAAAATTAAAGAAGCAAACATTAGCTTGCACCAATTTAGGCTGTTGCATTGAGTGCCATTATATAGATATATCTATAGGGCCATTACATTATATAGATGCCCCATCTCTGGAAACTTTCAAGGTCATGCTGGATGGGGCTCTGAACAACCTGATCTAGTTAAAGATGTCCCTGTTTATTGTAGGGGGGTTGGACTAGATGAGCTTTGAAAGGTCCCTTCCAACCCAAACTATTCTATGATTCTGTGTCAATTACATAAAGTTTACAACATTTTAAATTAAAATTATGTAGTATAAATCCACTAGATCAGTCGATTCATACAGTCCTAAAATTACATTTGGCCCTTTGAAGGCAACCATGAGGCTGATGTTGCCCGTGGTGAAAAGGAATTTGACATGCCTGCACTGGATGGTGCAGATGGATGCCAACATGAAAACTGAATTAGCTGTAAAAGAAAGTTACCCAAAAATCCAACCAAAAAAAAAGTGCCAGAAGTCCAAACTTCACTGTCTTGGAATGGTATGTTGAAAGAAACAAACAAAAAAGTGAATATAGTGGAAGTCTGGATATAAAACCTAAGACATATATCCTTCTCTGTCAGGTTACTGTTTTCAATTTAGCCCTGAAGTAGGGGGTGGGTATGTGGCTGCAGGAAGGAGTAAATGAAAATTAAGGATCCACAAATTCAGAACAGATGTCAGGAAGCAGTATTTCACGCAGAGAGCAATGGATATGTAAACAAGTCTCCCAGGCGCTTTTGCTGAGATGAAAAGCAATGAGGTTACTCAGGACTGAAGCTGTCTAATCGCATCCTGGGAGACAGAGCTCTGAGTGGGCTGCGCCACAAAGGGTCTGGTCGATAAATCTGCTCTGAAGATGTCCCTCAGCTCTCGTGTCCTGTGTGAACTCCTGTAAGCTATTTGTGAAACTCTCTGCTGCATCTGTGCCAGGCAGAGATCTCAGTGTGCACTGGTTTATGTAGAAGCATTTCATTTCAGTACAGCCTCTCAAGACAGCTGTTTTGCCTGCATACTCAGTGGGCCTCTTCTGCACCCATCGGCATGATGTACCTTGGCAGTGCTGAGCTATCACAGCCCTCTTGTTCTCAGCCTCAGAAACTTGATACGTGTTCATAGAAAGACACGTGGCTGCATCTGTAATGTGACTTCTCTAGTATTATGTCTGTATATACTTGTAGTGAGGTGTTGTCCTACTGACAAATACACGTGCTCATCACGGAGGCCTGATGAACCATACTTTTCTGCATTTTGACAGAAACAAGGGCCTAAAAATGCTGCACTGCTTGGGTGGTAGCAGGTTTTGTTAACTTACTGTACTATAGAGATACCTGTTCTGACCATGGGAAGCCCTCATAAACTTGTCATTGACTTTGTATAGATTAAGCTATTGGAATGTACTTCAGTTTGCAGTAGGCTTATTTAGAACTAAAGACAGCCTTTCAAATTGTTATGTTATAGCAGCACATAATAGTATCTCAGTTTACTGTAAAAAAATATACTATTTGTTCTTTAGTCATCTGTACTTTTTTATGTATGTACTGTGTTTTAAAATGCTCTCTAAAATAAGTTTTTGTTTTCACTCTGAAAAACTTCGTAAGAATGAATTCAGAAAGAATTTTGGTTTGCTGTGCAAATCCCAGTCCGTTCAGATAATTACTACCTTGTATGGCCTCAGTTCATGCGTATTTAACTTGGAAATGTTTCTTTATGGCTGTTTGTTTGGATGTACATATGTAATCAGTGTTCCCTAAGGTTTCGGAAGCTACAGCATATCTAACGACCCAGGGCTTTGGCCTGGGTTTTGCCCTGGGCACTTGAGTCCCCTTAGGTTTGTAGCCTTGTCTTGGGGCATGTCTCTCTGTGTATGAGGTAGGAATACTTGTTTGTCCCACCACAAAGTTTTCCCTTAACTCTCTGTCCTGGGATACCATTTTGTCCATCTTTTGTTTTTGACTCTGTCAGGTATGTGGTGTGCATCTGGGGCATTGAAAGGCATAGTCTCATGACTCCAGCCAAACTTTTTTCTTTGAAGTCTGGAATTTGAAAACCAGTTTTTGTCTCCTGATCTGTGGGAAGACTAAAAGCGGGAGGGCGAGCCTCTTGACCGTATTTTCTAGACCTTTTTCTTGTATGCTGATTCTCCTTTTGAGAACTGACTGATTTTATCAAGTTTACAAAGAAATGCTTAGCTTTTCTTACAATCAGTAAGCCTAAGTATTTGCTGAAGTCTTCTGCTGAATCGGGTGTGATCCAGCTTTATGCCTTTGCCTAGCAAACATTGCATGTATCTGTAATTCAACCTGGAAGATATTTTTGCTATGCTTAAGCCAAAGACATTTTTCTTACTTAATGCAGTTTGATTCTTTGCGAGTCTGAAATGATGTTTCAAAGAAACTAATATCCTAGGCAGATGACTCTATGGCTTTTTCCAGTTCCAGTAAGTTTAACTTATATATGGGTTTGATTTAGCTCATCTCTTCCTTCACCTTTCAAGAAGGTGTCTTAGACATCTCAGGGGAGTGCAGGTCTAATCAAAGCTTTTTTTTTTTTTTTTAAATTAGTAATCTAAAATCCTTGTTTAGACTAGGTTACTGAGCTGCAGTGTGCCATGTGAATGCTAGTAA